>NC_133666.1:274412083-275012083 GCF_037893015.1 Macrotis lagotis | reverse complement strand
TCTAGCTATAAAAATTATTTCCCAACTTTCTATATTCCTTTTAATCTCGGTTGCATCATTATTTTTAATAAAATTTTGTAAGATGCTAGATTAAGTATTACATGACTTTAAGTATAACTGAAAATATGTAAAATATTTTTATATTCTCAATGCTGATTATGCAAATATCTAACTAATTGTGATGACTTCATCATTAATTTACATCACAAGGCAGGAATATACACTTAGGAATGAGTATTAGAATTTATAATGATGGATGTAATTTTCCTTAGTTTTCTCATCTTTAAAACACCATCACTGGGAAGGAGAAAAGTTGAAATAGGTGAAAATTTGCTTATAGAATATGAATATTGAAAAATATCTTTACATATAAATGCCAAAAAAACAAAATGAAAATAAAAAAAGAATGATTTTGCACTTATATACAGATATTTTGTTTTGGTTAAGGGAAGAAAAAGGGGAAAAAAGGAAGTTACATGGTTATTTTAGAAATATATTCACAAGGAATAGCAAGATGTTCATAATAGAGTCTCAGGCTCATGTGTAATCACTTTTTTCTTCCTATTCTACTATGTTATGAAAATGCTTGATTTATTTTTTAAATTGAGATATAAAATAAATTAAAAGAAAAAGAATTATACCTGCCTATCAGAGTTATGGTGAGGATCAAATGAGATAATAATTGTAAAGCACTTAAACGCTTAGCACATAGTGAGTACAATATAAACATTAGCTATTATTATTATTACTAGCTACTATATGATTCCATATTTCAAACAATTTTGGTAATCTCAAAAAAATTGATCAACCTTGCCAGAAGTAATTAGTTTATCATTGTTTATTCCTCATAATGTGACTCAGGAAGACATTATTCTAGAAGTGTTAAATCTGTAATTTTCTTATCAATCACTTGTGTTTGCTTTATTATTATTATTATTATGTTTAATACTTTCTCTTTTTAAATCACTCATTCAGTTTGTGAAGTTTAGTAAATACTAGGTAATGTGCTCTGTAAATACAATTAACCAGGAATATTGAAAAATCAAGACTTCATAGTAGACTGAAATGACCAAATTCATTAACAGTGCTTCTATCAACTTCTAAATGCTTTGGAAGTTCTTTTTCCTTAGAATTCTTCACATCCTAGTGGCATTCAGGGGCAAATATTTGACACTTGGCTCTTTAGGGAGAGAAATGTATGCATAACAAATTTTTAAGCTTAATTTGAAGTATTAACATCTTCTCCATCTCTTTCTTAAGTCCAGGCTATAAACAAAACAATAAATCAAGTCTCTGATTTATAGCAGTTATGAATTTTCAAAGAATCAGATATTCACAGTGAAAATTTAATATCTCAGCTCTCATGAACTGGTTCCATTTAATTCCAATATATTTCTATCACATCCATATGTAATAGTAAAGGCAATCTGTCATATAGACTGATTGAAAGAGCCAATATTAAGTTATGTATTAAATATTTATAAAGTTTAATTATTTTGTTTTTAGATAAAACTAAATGGAAAGAGAGTGTTAAATATTTTCTTCCCATAATCCCAAAAGATTATTTTGCATACTCACTAGGACAAGAGCACCTCATTTTGGAAACCTGTCATCTAACTGTCTTTATGAATATGTGCTGAATTAATAAATGGTAGAAAATTCTTTCATAGTTAGAAAAAACCTTTAAAACTGATATTAGAAAAGATTCATTTAGGTATGTAGAAGGGAGATCATTTCAGATAAAGATAAGAATATGAACAAAAATATAGAAGAGTGAGTCTGGCCTCTGAGGACTCTTAGAAGAGTCTGAGTGGATTTCAGGGCATTCATAGGACTGTAGTAGGAAAGATAGGATTGGATAGGTAGAAAGAAGCTAATTTACAGAGGAAATTGATTGAAACTTTTGAAAAATCTGACAAAGAAAACTGTTTTTTATGTTACTAAAATAACATTAATAGTTATTCTCAAGTGTATAGTAGCTGATGAAGTACATAATTTCATATAAATTATAGAGTTCTTCACATGCATATATTATTATTGTTATTTGTTGTTGTTATTCAGTCATTTTAGTCATGTTCAACTCTTTGTTACCCCTTTTGCAGTATTCTTGATAAAGATACATTAGTGATTTACTATTTCCTTCTTCAGCTTATTTTACTGATGAGGAAACTGAGGCAAAATATATTAGGTGACTTGCCCAGGTTTACAGCCAGTAAGTGCCTTGAGGCCAGTTTGAACTCCTAATACCAAACTCAACCTTCTATTCACTGGGCCACCTAGCTGCCCCATACTAGTACTTTATAACGCTGATAAAAGGAAATAGAACAATTACTATTTCCATTCTATTTTACAGACAAGAAAATTGTGATTGGTAAATAAAATATCTTGTTTGTGGATGCAAACCTACTGAGAGGCAAGGTTGGGACCAATCCTAACTGAGTTTGCTTTCCATCACACACTTGGCCACCCCTTTAACATAATAATGATAAATGGCAATCACTGTCATTTTTGAGCAGGGGAACTGCATTATGGAAGTGGTATTTATGGAAGATTAGTCTAATGGTGCTCTGCAGGATGATCTAAAGGGTTTTGAGAAAAGACTTCTGCTCTAAATAACTAGTAAAAGCCTGGTTGAGGATAGGGTCAGTGAGAATTCTGAGAAAAGGATAAACTTCTTGAACTAGAAACAGGCCATAATGACAACTGGCTAAAGGGAGTAAGAATGAAGGAAGGAGTAATGATGACTCCAGGGTTTCAATTCTGAGAGAATGAAATAATGATCTGTCATGGACAAAGATGGGGTAATTTAGAAGAGGGATCCAGTTTTTCTGAAGGTAGAATTATGATTTCAATTTTGAATACCTTGCATTTTAAGTGTTAAAGAGGTTGAACTGAACCAAAATGGCCTATAAGCAATCTTAGAGAATTAATGAGAAGCTCATTGAGACATAGAATCATAATAACACAATGAGCGTTTTCATTGGTTGGGTGTTTACTGAGAGATAGAAAGTTTTAAGAGTAGAGGACTAAGTGAGGTTGAAACTGGAATGAGAAGAACAAAGTTAACATATTTGGAGCTAGGCTGACATGGTGTTCCTAAATACATTCATCTCAGGAGAATACTGGCAGCCTTGGAGTCAACAGTGCTCAGTTTCTGTACCCAAGAGGAATAGATCTCAAGGACTGGAAGAGGCAATTAGTCTCAAATATGATTGTATCCCTCATCCATTGAAGGATAAAAGTAATTTGATACCTTTGGAAATTGCAGGGGTGGGTGAAATTTCTTTGTATATGGAAGACTGAGAATGTTTATGCTGTTTGTTTTTTCTCTTATATCTACTTTGCCTTTTAATTTCAAATAAATTGCCATTTGATTGGGGGAGAGGGTTGAAGAATAAATTTTGAACTGGAGCACAAGTGAGAGGTCATGATAGTTAGAAATGAATATTTTGCAGCTGATGCCACTCTCCTAAATTTTCTCAAAAATTCAGGTTTCACCTTTATGTTCATCTTTTCCAGTTTTATAGTTAATGGAAAATAAATTTTCACTTTCACCTTCATTCTGATATCAGCACTCATAACATTTCCCATAAAGAAGAAAGGAACAGAAGTTATATAAGTAAGATTGTTTTGAATGATTTCTAAAGCTTCATGGAAAAAAATTGGAGATTTGGACCATATTTTGGTCATTTAAAGCCACAACTTCATTTTTACATTTAAAAATAAATATTTTGTTGGTAGGGTTTTTTAAGCATCAGGGTTACACTCTCCCAAATTAACAATTATCACAATTCCTTGCTACTGGCTAAAAAATAGAAAAAATCTTCAGTGGAAGTATAAGAGCCAGTTGAATAAGAACCAGAATCAACTGATTCTAGTAGTCTAATTATTGTTAAAACATTATTTCACTTGATAACCTTGTCCTTCTGTTCCTCCAGATGAATTTTGTTTTGAATTTTATTTACTTCTCCCCTCTTCTATGCTCCAATTTTCTCATGACCACTACAATCCTAATATCATTCTTTGACTAATTGGAAAGATCTAATAAGATATCCATACTTTTGAAAAGTGTTAATCTAATAATTAAAACTCCTGCTAAACCCAAGTTTTGGTAACTGTGCTCTCTCTTTCTCCACTAAGCTACCTTTCTGCTCTTATTTCAATTCTGAAGAAAAATGGCTTCTAATAAGAATTTTCTTCCTTTCTTCATAAGGAATATGAATAAAGGCTCTTTGGCTCAATAAACTCCAGCATTATTGTTCCAGGGATAATTACATAAAGCTTAAATTAGATTTATGTCCAGAATCTTCCAAAAGAGAAAGTAGAAAGGTACTCAATGTATTATATGAATCAGGTATGAGAAAAATATTTCCTACACAAAAAAGGAATGTTAAATATTCACAAGACCCATAGGTACACATGAGAAAACTTAAGTATATATCAATAGCTAACTTCTGTTATCCTCTCTGATGTGATTAATACTTAAAATCAAGGCATGATGTAGTTTTCAAGATTGTTGAATAGGTTGGTTTCATCCTGTCTCTGGACTGTTCAAACAGTTCCATATGGATTGCTGAAGACTAACTAAAATGCAGCCAGCAACAACTGAGTATTTATCCAGAGATCTCAAACTTACTTGTCCATCTCAGGAAATCTCTCTTCTAATAACCAAGTAAAGAAACACAAAATAGAAGGAAAAAGCCAGGGATCCAAGGACAAGCTTGACTAGATCATTCCTTCTACTCTAACTGCCATGTGGAAAGAATTGCCATGCTAATGGAGTTGGGCAAGGGTGCCAGTTCTCTTTAATACTTCCCCAGGGATAGAACTGAATTATCTTACTCTGCAGCAGAGAAGAAAAGAAGCAACTAAAGGCTTTATTATCTTTGCAAGTCAATCAGTGTTAAGTGACTTGCTCAAGGACACACAGCTCATAAGTATCATGTCTGAGGTCAAATTTGAAATCAGATTCTCCTGATTCCAAGACCAGTATTGTACCCATTTCCCCATCTAGCAACCTAAGATGCCTGCTTTTTGAAGACTATGTTACCAGCTTTTCCTTCTCAGAGACCAATATGGAGATTGCTTTATTCTTCCCCAGTCTTCATCACTGAGTCCAAAATGGCTAATTAGAAGCAACTGTGTACTTTTTCATCCAAAAATCCCTCAAGAATTGTAGCTCATGTGATTGGTCAGAAATAGGCAAGGCTGATGTCTATATGCCTTTATAACCAATTTTTTTTTTCTTTTAGTAAGTACAGGACTAGAAAATGGACTCCTGGTTAGAAAGGGATATGTATTGAAAGAGAAGGAAAATATATTTTAAAAAATAAGTACCTAAATCCTTAAACACAAAAACTTGGCCTTGAAGTGAACTCTAGAGATTTTCCAACTTTTTGCACCCTATCTAGCCAGATACAAAATTAGGAAATGTACTGATAGGAAAAGAAAATTTTAAAGGTGGAATAAAATAAATTTTGATCATAACAACTGTCAGACAAAATCTAATTACTTTAAAAGATCCTCTGCTTTGATCTGCCCTAAGAATTTCAATTAAAAAGGAGATAAGACTAAAAGCATACAGCACATATACAAAGGAATATGTTATATTTTCCACAAAACCTGATCTTCCAATAACTCTTGAAGAAAATCAAGAAACACATCATTTGATCTTCAGTATATAAAAAAAAAATTAAGAGGGTGTCTATATAATCAAGAAAAAAATGTTTTGGGGGTATTAAGCCTCCAAATTAAGACATACAAGAGAGGTACAGAAATATCCTCATCCTTAAAAAATAACTCTAACTCAGTTTCTCAGAAGTTCTTCCAGTCTTGAGACTTTTTAAAAATAGTTTGTTTAATTTTTTAAATTTTATTTAATAACCATCAGATCTAATATCACCGCAGAGCAAATGCAGAACCTCACCTTGTTCTCTCTACCTATATGTTGGAATGTATTTCTGAGTTCAGACATCTGATATCATTTATTGAATTCCTATTCCATTTAGAATTCATGGTTACATATTGCCTGGATAGCAATATAGATAGATCTATTAAAAAAGGTTACCAGTCCTTGATAGGGAGAAGATAAGCTGAAGGTGCTAAATGAGACATACCATTTCAGACATTGCCAATGTGTTTATTTGGTTAACTTGACTATATGTTTCAGGAATGTGTTTATTGGTTTTTATTTTTAAAATTTGATGGATAGAATTGAAGAGACAGGAGTCTAGTGAAAATAAGGCAAAAAGAAGAAAAGAAAAATGTTATTAAAGCATTTTAAATGCACAGAAGAGAAGGAAGTTAAGGTAAATAACTTTGAAATCAATGTGTTGAATTTAATACATACTTTTAAAAAATAGAGATGGAAAATAAACTAAAATAAAACATATTCCACTATCCATTTCTGAGTGAGCAGGTTGTGATCACACCTCTGATGATCATTTCTTTCTTTTTTTTTGATATTTTTTGCAAGCTAATGGGGTTAAGTGACTTGCCCAAGGTCACACACTCTGAATCTGTATTTGAACTCAGGTCCTCCTGACTCCAGAGCCAGTGCTCTATCCGCGGCACCACCTATCTACCTTGATAATTGGTTCTTAAACCCCGCATTGTAGTCTCCTCTCTTTTCTGAAAGGCTATTTTACATTAGTCAAAATCCCATCTCATGAAACACTCAGCCTCCACCTCAAGCACACATTCTCATGTGAAATGGAACTGTGGAAATGCTTCCAATGAATGTTCTCTCTTTTGTCTTATTTGTTATTGGAAATGCATACCAGGGGTAGCTAGGTGGTGCCGTAGATAGAACACCGGCCCTTGTGTCAGGAGGACCTGAGTTCAAATGCAGCCTCAGACACCTAATAATTATCTAGCTGTGTGGCCTTGCACAATCCACTTAACCCCATTTACCTTGCAAAATCCTAAAAAAAAAAAATTAAAAAAAAAAGAAATGCATACCTGTTACATGTAACACAATCAAAGGTAGTAAAAGGGAGAAATAGAAGGAACATCAAGAAGACACAAAAGCAAATACAAGATAAAGTTCTTGACTATGAGGAGCATAAAAATATAAAAATGAAAACAGAAACAGAAAAAACATTCACACATGCAAAAACGATTTTTCCTTAATTAAATAACATTCAAACAATTTCCCATATGATAAATTGACAATTGTATATTAAGTCAGTCTGTTGTAAAGTCATAACAAAAGGAAAGAAATCTGTAGGAATATTTCCTGGAAGAAAACAGCCATGAATAGGGTTTAGAAGCAAGAGAAAGATTGGGAATGACAGCAAGGTAGAGAAGTTATTCAGTTCAAATAGGTGATGTACCAAGTGTAAAAGTATTTTGCATAAACACACAAGTTGCTAGATGATGAGCAGATATATTTGAGAAATGTGAAAGACAATTTACCATACATTTTTAAAATAACTATCTCTGATTTTCTGAAGGAAAAACCACTGAAATATATCGGAGGACTATATGTTCAAAATGAAACTGTCAAATAATGCTAATTGCATATATTTCCACTAGAAACAAGTAATGAATCTCCCTTAAAACTTTATCTTATAAAATAAACTATAATAGTTTATCTGCTTTGGTGCATATTTTGTCTATGAGGTTTGTTCAGCTTCATTATGTTACCCATCCACAGAAACAACTAGCAGTCTCTCCTCCAATCTTCTATTTCTCTCCTCATTGTATAATGAACTCACCCAGGCATCTTTTTTCCCATCTACTCATGGAGTATCATGCAAATTTCCTTTGGGACACCTTTTTCTATAGGAAAAAATAATAAATGATTCCCAAATTAAAGAACAAATTTGAGGATTCTCAGTGTATTTTCCTTAGAGAGAAAAATATATCTCAAAATGTGAAAAAAATGCTCACCTACCATTTTAAGGTCCATTGAAAACTGCCTAGGTGGTATCTCACAGTCAGCATTTTTATCTATTTTTTATGCATAAACTATAATCATCAGAATGGATTTCTTACAAGCTTTGCATTTTTTCTCCAAACTTAATTTCCTCTTAAATGTTCCAAAAATCAATAAGTCCTAGTTTTCTTTCTCTTCCCTATTCCCATTTAATTATATGTTAAAACTGCGACTAATTTATAGATAATTAGAATTTAGAATAAATGGGAAAAGAGAGTCATGATTTATACTGGCAACAGGCTCAATCAGTAATCACACCATGAAGACAAACAGAAAATACAGGATCTTCTACTTAGCACTGTGGCTTTTGTCTGTGTAGTAGAGCATTAAGCAAATGGTCAAACATATTTTGAAAACCGTTGAATTATGATCTGCATATTTTTAAAAGAGTTTTTATTGCTTATATTAAATTCATCATTTAAAAAGTAAAAATTAGCTAAGTACATATTATTACAGACTTTGTAAATCCAAATCTCCCCACTAGGTTTTCAAAAGAACAAATGATCTTGTTCTTGGAACATTATTTTATTTTTTTTTTAAATCTATTACTTTTTTTGCTAGCACTGAATAATCTTAAAAGAAGATATAATCAGCTTGAGAACTAGTATTTGATCAAGATGAACAATGACCTGAAACTATTAAATTAACAAGGGATCATAGATTTAAGGTTGGGAGATATCATATACTCTCTTTTTATTTTTTTGTTTTTTGCAAGGCAATGGAGTTAAATGACTTGTCCATGGCCACACAGCTAAATAATTACTAAGTTTCTGAGACAGGAGTTGAACTCAGCTCCTCCTGATTCTAGGGCTGGTGCTCTATACACTTTGCCAACTAGCTGCCCTGATATGATCATAGATTTAGAGTAGTGACCTCAAAGACCAACCTGTTGTTCTTATAGTTGAGAAACAGATGGCCTGGAAAGATTAATTGATTTGTTCAATGTCAGACAGGAAATAAGGTTCAAAGGTTTGATTTGTGTCCAGATCCCCAGACTTCAACTGCATTGTATCACATTGAATGAATGAATGAACAAATAGGAGGAAAAGATCTATAGAGAAGACAAAACAATAGTCACATTGGTCTATTGAATATGCATAAATTTGACATAATTTTTAAAAATTCTCCCCAGAGCCATAACATGTTTCCCCTGTTGTTTCTGGAGGATTCCTTATATCATTTAGAAGAGCATTTATTCAAAAAACAACTAAATCCTAGAAAATGTCAATGAGGAATAATGATCAGTGATAAGATAGTTTTACTATCCTCTGAAATGATCAGAATACATTTGGAGCAATGATTTCAGGGCTGAGTCACATTCCATGAAAGAAATAAATGAAAGAATATCCAAATAGCAGTTAGAATGAAGAATCTCAATATTATGTGAGATGTATATCGTCTGAAGAATTTAGAGTTCTTTAGCCTGGTAAGGAGAAGACAAAGGGAGATATAAAAGCTATCTTCAAGTAGCTAAAGAAGTTTTCCTGAAAGAGGAATTTTGTTTGTTCTTGTTGACTCTAAAGGATAGAACAACGTGCAGTCTGTTGAAGTGTCAAAGAGATAAATTGACCTTCCTCTGACCTGAAACCATTCCAAAGCAAAATGGTCAACTTTAGAAGTCAATTTCCCCTTAGTAAAAGTCTTCAAATAAAGATTAAATGATCATTTATATGTGGGGTATGCCAGGAGAATGTTGTTCAAAAACCAATGTACTAGAAAACTTCCAAGGTCCCTTCCATCTCTGAGAATCTATGCTGCTGTGCTTTATAATAAATGAATGAATGATAAGCAGCTACTCAGGTTTTCTTCTCAATGTGAATTTTTCATCTGATATTTTCCCAAGAACCTTAGAATTTCTCCCTGTAATCACAGAATTAAAGAATCATGATAAAGGTCTAGGGATGTCCCTATTTGAAACACATCTAATATAGATAAATGATAGATAGATAGATAGATAGATAGATAGATAGATAGATAGATAGATAGATAGATAGATAGATGATAGATATTGATTGTTAAAAGATAAACTAAGGGATAATTATAAAAAGAAATATGTTTCTTGTGTTCATTCTATACACCATATAAGGATCATTGAAAGGATTTGGGTATTTTTAACCTGAAAAAGAGAAAACTTAGAAGCTGCACAACCTCTTTCTTCAACTATTTAAAGGGCTATCACTTGGAAGATTCATTAAATTTTGGGGGTTCCAGAGATCAGAAGTAGGAGAAACAGATTGAATTTGTTAATAGGCAAAATATAGAGGAAATTTCTGACAACCTTTTTAAAAGCACAGGGAGGTATCAACTAGAAAAATAATGAAATATCCTATAGGCAGATGTCTTTCTACCACAAAATAAATGAATATTTCAGTGGAATGTGAGAGTCTATAATAATAAAAAGTCAATTCCTCAAGAAAATTTAAAATAGAATTATTTATAAAAGTGAAATTCCATAGAAATGTTTGGAAATATTGCCAAAAATGTAGTACAAATTGTATATAATGGCAAAGGCATTGGTTAAACATCTTACTGGCATATTTATGTTTTAGGGTCTTTGTTTCATTTCCAGTTAGAGTTATAAGCAGAAGTGAGAACAATTACCATAGAAGCAGCTGGGGGTACAGTGCTGAGTCTGGAGACAACACATATGAGCTTAAATCTGATATGGTTGTGTGACTAAGAGGAAGACCCTTAACTTCTGATCTCAGTTTCCTCAATGGTAAAATGGGGATAATACCAGCACCTACCTCACAGGATTATTGTGGGGATGCAATGATATAATGTTTGTAAAGCACATTGCAAAGTAAAAGTGAAATGTCACAAAAGAGACAAGAGATGCCCAAATTTATAAAAAACACACCAAATGTTCACATGGACTATTTGTACTTGATCTATGGTAGAGCATTTTGAATTCATGTTGGTATGATCAGCCACGGTTGGAGACATTCTAATTCGACTCTAATATAGTTATGTCATTTTAGTCCTCTTTCAGAACAAAGGACAACTAACCAACCAAACATGGCACATAATATGTGCTTAATAAATAATATAAAAATGGATCCATGTGTGTAGATATAAAGACATACCAAGTTGCATGCAAGAAGTGAATCAGTCTTGGGAGAAAAGATAGGAACAGAAAGAAACATTTTTTGGATTTTCTCTCATTACATCTCTTCTGAATAAATTTAATTTGTGCTTCCATGAAATGAATATCTGGGATTTTAAGGGAGGAAAAAAGTGTAGGGAATGAATATTAATAGTAGGGAATAGGTGTCTCATCTCTCTGTAACTGCTTCTTCTTTATCCTACCGAATGAGATAATAGGAATTTGGCTCAGAACAGCAACAGGAAGGGAGGAAAGAGATGCAGGAATGACAGAAAGCAATCCAGCTCAAACTCGAAGTCAGAGAGAAAAGGAATATGGCTGCATAGTCCACTCATCCTCTCCCACAGTGGATTAGCCCAAGGGAAGATTCTATCAATGATCCTTATCAGCAACTAGACATCCAAGACAAGAAAACTCCAGAATGAGTTAGATCCTGTATTCCACACACTAATATGATTCAAAGACATTTGAGACCATGGTTTCTACCTCAGCACCAATTTTATAGAAGCATGAATATCTTATGAATACTGTGTTGCTAGACTCTTGAGTGATTGAAGGACTCAACATATATCATGCTCCCTGGTTGGTAGGCAGTAGTGGTGGTGAAAGTTTAAGAGTTTCTTTTTATCAGAGAAGAAAAAGTTGGGGGAAGAGAATGCCTGAAATCTTAGGTGGAAAGGTCCATGAAGAAGGAGAGAAAAACTCCAGAAATAACCTAACATGTAAAGGTAAATGACTCCAGAAAATGACTATTTCCAGCTTATACTAGAGACCTCTGGGAATTTCCTTTTGCAAGTGATCTTGTATTCTCTCCATTGAGCTTAAATATCTCTCTCCTAATGAGAAACTTAATTCCTTCTGTGTATACTATGGTATAACTTAGCTGAGTTCTATTTGCTATCAGTTTGTTTAAATGAATCTATTTACTATTTGTAACTGTGATAGTCTTTAGTTAACTGTATTTCATGGAAAGGGAGTTAAACCTTTGGGATACTCCTTTCCTCAATAATGGAGAGGGACTAGAAAAAACAGCTTGAACCAAAAAATTATTTTTTTTCTAGATTAAAATATTTAGGAAGACAGAGAGGTATAATTCTCTTCCAATACCTTGTCTCTTGAGGATAAAAGATCAGTCAACCTCATGGCCCAAATCTTCTGCTCCTCTCTAGGCAGGTAATAATGGTCTCCTTGGTAAAGGGTGAGTGAAACTCCAAAGAAATCAATTTGCTTTTACTTTCAATCAACATTGAAATAGACCCATGAGGATAGATAAGGTAATATGTACCTCCTACATTTTATTATTTTATTATGCATTGTGTTTGTTGTTATAAACTATTTGGTTGGTTCTTGTTTTTTTGTTATCAAAAAAAAAACAAACAAAATGATATCCCTATGTTTGAGATAAATTGCAGTGTATCCGACTGTGGTTGATCATAACAATATGAGCTCAGAATGCTCTACCACAGGTCAGGCACAAATAGTCCATGTGAACACCTGGGGTGGGTACTCTAAACTTGCATATGCTATGTTTTCTTTGATCTCCCTTCCTCAAAGAGTGCAGCACCCTCGCTGATGTGGCACACCATGCTAGGTGGTCCTAATGCTGGTGTCTCCCAGTGGTTCTGGAGGAGAAAGTGAGGCTGTTGACCTAGCACAGTACCCCCTCATTCAAATCCAACTCATGTGCTGGTCCTGGTATCACCTCCCTGATGTCATAGTCTTCTTCAAGAATGAAGGACAAACATCTTTGTATCATAATATACTATTTATTTGCCAATTAATTGTATGCCAAGAGGGAATGTTATAGGCAATATCTAAGCATGTTAGTCTGCTTCAGTATAAAGCTGATATCATTAAGCTACAGTTATATGATTAGAGCTCATTGAAATAGAGCTAGGTTTCTAGCTCCCCATTACAAATAATATTTGCCTTTTATAAGGAAAAATCCATTTATACCATAGTTTCAAGCATTTTAATAGACATGAGTGCTTTACTTAATCAAAAGCTTTTCTTGTATCTATTGATATAATCATATGTTTTTTTAACTTTTATTATTGATATAATCAATTATATTAATAGCTTTTCTACATTTCTGATATAAATGCATCTCTGCATTTCTGGTGTAAATCCAGAAAAATAAATGATAAATAGAAGTATATAAAAAATGGCATTACATATATATCCTATGTATGTGTATATATATATATATACATATATATATATACATATATGCATATATATTTGTACCTAATGGTAGCTGTCTCTAGGGCAGAGAGGAAGAGGGAAGAACAAAGGGAGAAAAAAAAGAAAGCTATAAAATAAGTTTATTATATATTTAAAAGGCATAGAAAATATATGCATATTAGATATGCAGTTTCATCTGCAATCATCTTTTTTTCTAGGCTACTTTTTTATAGAAATGTTTATTTCTTAAGTTTAGAATAAAATAGCATTTTTTGAAAAGAAATAGAGTTGCCCATCAGTTGGAGAATGACTAAACAAGTTATGGCACATGAATACTATGGAATATTACTGTTCTATAAGAAACCATAAATTGTCAGACTCTGGAGAAGCATGGAATGACTTACAGGATCAGATGTTGAGTGAAGGGAGTAGAACCAAGAGAAGTCCATATTAACAACAACATTATCAGATGATCAATCTTGATGGAATTAGCTCCTCTCAGCAGTTCAGAGAGCTAGGACAACCACAGTAAACTGGCTATGGACAATGCTATCCCCATCCAGAGGAAGGAAAACAAAACAAAATAAGGCAAAACAAAAACACAAAACAAACCCTTCAGAATCTGATGAAGACTTTTATAACACTTTATAAAAATTATCTCTTACATATCTCTTTCCCTTAATCCTAATTCCTTATACCAAAAATGACTAATTTGTAAACATATTTATTAAAAACATATATGTACAGTGTTAACCTGACTTTGCCACTGGGGGGGGGGGTGGAAAGGGATTTTGTAACTTAAAAATATGCATATGTAAATGGATGAATGTTGAAAAGACTTTATAACATAATATATCAATAAAAAAGAAAGAAATAGAATTAGGTTTGGATTGTTGTCAATAACTAATTTCATGAAGGGATAGAAATAACAAAATTTGCTGTGTTTATTTCCATGGTGCTAGAACCAATTGCCAATTTAACTTTTGATAGCGGGAATTCAAATACCTATGACCAACTCACAAGATTATATTATTTATATTAATTGGGTTCTAGCAAATTGTAAAAAGGATCAAGATTAAATGAAGACAGAATGGTAGAGTGATAGGAAGGAATTAAATGAGTTCCCTTTCACTACCTCTTCCAAACAGATCTATAAAATTCACTGGACACAATCCTGAGGGTAGAATTAAAAAAAAAAACACATTGGCTGGCACAACTTAGGGGGAAGGGGAGAGAGAGAGAGACAGAGACAGAAACAGAGACAGAGACAGAGAGACAGAACCAGAAACAGAGAGACAGAGAGATACAGAAAGACAGAGAGACAGAGAGACAGAGAGACAGAGAGGCAGAGAGACAGAGAGACAGACAGAGACAAAGACAGAGACAGAGAAAATTAGTTTTGTGTACACCAGGGACCCAGCCTAACCAAGAACATGCCACATATGAACAGACTCCCAGACCCTCATCAACACACCACCAGATTACCTGGTCACTATGACAAAAAGAGTTTTGGATTGGCAGCTCTGCTTCTTAGTTCTAGGTCACAGGTCTAGTGTGGACTGATAAAATAACCTGTGCCCAGGTTTGGTGTTCTTGGGTGGCCGTGAACAAAGGCCCTGACCAAAAACAGAAAGAGACAAAGAAGAAAAGAAAGAAGTTCAGAATCCAACAGAAGTACTGGTGCAGTTCAGACCTCAAGCAAATTGCAAATAATCAAATAACTAAAGCAGTACCTAGAATATATAATTCCAGACCAAAGGGGTCCTACAATTCTGTCAATCTGAACTAATAGGGCTTTTCAGCTGACAGATGGATATATCTAACATCATCAATTTTTCCTCAGATTCAAACTTCAGTCAGGAATTTGCAGAATACAGACCTGGGGAGCAAGAACAAAACACTTTGAGCGCATAAAAATTTTGCAGATTCCTCAGACTGTTCCTGAAACTTTGGAAAAATACAATTTCAACTCCCCCCCCAAAAAAAGCTAGCAGCAATATCAGTTGAGTCCCTTACTCTAGATGTGTCATAGAGTCCAGCCTTAACATCAAGTCAGGAAGTAGACTGGAAGGATGAACACATCATAAAGTGATTCCTACCATAAAGAGTTATGGTGACAAGAAGGTTCAAGACATAACCCCAGAAGAAAAGAATAACTCCAGAATATCTATTAAACAATGCCTATGAGAAATATATAATGGGCAAAAATTGAACTAGAATTCCCAGAAGAAATGAAGTTAGGATTTTTTTTTATGTTCAAAAAGGTTTTTATAAATGAAATGAGTGAATTTGAGGAACAAATGGAAAATAAATGAGAGCTATGAAAGAATTTGAGAGGGTCTGAACATCTTTGTATAAGAGTTACAAAATTTTGCCCAAGTAACTCCCTGAAAATTAGAATGGAACAAATTGAAGCCATTGGATCTAAAAGACAAAGAGAAATATTGAAATATTTTTCAATAGCTAAAAATATAGAAGAACATATAACATAACAAAAAAAACTGATCTGGAAAATGGATCCAGAAGAAAAATTTTAAAAATCATTGAATTAGCTGAACACCATTAACACCCCCTCCCCAATAAAGGCATATATGCATATATATTTGTACCTAATGGTACAAATGGTACCTAAAATCAGAGGAAAAATGGAAATAGAAAGAATTATCACCTAAAAGAAATCTCTAGGTAAAAATTCTTAGGTATATCATAGTCAAAATCCATATTTTTCAAATCAAAGGTAAAATACTGGGGCGGCTAGGTGATGCAGTGGATATAGCACCAGCCCTGGAGTCAGGTGTACCTGAATTCAAATCCAACCTCAGACACTTAATAATTACCTTACTGTGTGATCTTGGGCAAGCCACTTAATTCTATTTGTCTTACAAAAACATAAGAAAAAAGGTGAAATACTGCAAGTATCTAGAAAGAGAGAACTCCAATACCAAGAATCCAGAGTCAGGATTACATGTGATTTAGCAGCCATCCTTCAAAGGACAGGAGAATGTGAAATATAACATTCTTGAATACAATATGCAATATTAGAATATACATATGATATTCCAATATTCTAGCCAAGAATAATTTTCTTAACAAAACTATGTACTGCATAATGTTACAAGGGGGAAATAGATTTTTAATGAAATAGAAGGCTTCCAAGCATTCCTGATGAAAAAACTAAAACTGTATAGAAAGTTCAAACAAAGAAGTGAAAATAAAAATAAAAAAGCAAATACAAATGAACAATCATAAAGGACTAAAAGAAGATAAACTGCTTATAGTCATATATGAGGAAACGGTAATGTCCTTTCTGAATTCTAGCATCTTCGGGGGTCATAGAGAGAATCCAATAGGCAGATAAGACCTTGTAGTGGTTCTGTTATGTCTTGATAACCTTAAAAAAAATAAGGGGAAGAGGGCAGAACCAAGATGTCAGAGAGAAGCCAGGAACTTCCTTGAACTCTCCAGAGTTTTCCTCAGAAATAATGTCATTCAAGTCACTAAAGAGATTCTGGAGCAACAGAAACTACAAAAAGACAGAGTAAAGAATGTTTTAGTTTAAGATATTTTGGAAGGACTTCAGGAAATGTCTGCCCCACACAGATACGGGGGAACATAGCCAAGTGCAGATGGAGGTGGGGAAGGCAGCAAGAGACTCTCAACTACAGCCCAATTCACCAACAGATTCCTAGTTTCCAGTTCAGGAGACCACTAGCTGAGCAGGTCAACTGAGAGGCTTCCAGGCCCAGCATATAAGAAAAATTGCCAGCTCAAGAAAACCAGTACAGCTGGTTGGGCTAGATGGGGCAACTCTAGTATGGGGGGAAGCCACTAATATCCACATAGAATGCATAGAATTTCAATGAGTTGACCTTTGAGCCTAAGTCAAGAAACTTCAAACAGTACCCCTTGGTATCCCAGGAACAGAATTATAGCTTAAAAATCCATGAGCTAGGCTAAACATGAATTAGAAACATTAGAAAGTCCTAATGATAGAGAGCTATATGATAAGGAAGATCAAAATATCATCTCAGAAGGTGACATTAGGAAAAAGGCCTATGTGTGAAGCCCAAGAGGAGAATATGAATTGGTCTCCAGCCCAAAAAGTCATCTTGGAAGAGAAGAAAAAGGATTTTAAAAGTGAAGTAGAGGGGGCAGCTAGGTGGCATAGTAGATAAAGCACCGGCCTTGGAGTCAGGAGTACCTGGGTTCAAATCCAGTCTCAGACACTTAATAATTACCTAGCTGTGTGGCCTTGGGCAAGCCATTTAACCCCATTTGCCTTGCAAAAAAAAAACCTAAAAAAGTGAAGTAGAAAAATTGGGAAAAGACATGACAAATTCAAGAGAGAGATTCAACATTTGAAAAAGGATGCACAAAAATTGACTGAAGAAAACAATTCTTTTAAAAGTACAATTGGACAAATGGGAAGATAAATCAACTCCTTTAAAAATACAATTTGCCAAATGGAAAAGGAGTTGTAAAAGTTAATAATTTAATGAGATATCAAGAATCAGTCAAGCAAAATTTTTTAAAAATGAAAAAAATAAAAGAAAACATTGGGAAAACATCAAAAAAACAACTACCCTGGAAAATAGATCCAGAAGAGGTAATTTAAGAATTAGTGAACTACCAGAAAGCCATGATTAAAAAAAAAAAACTTGGACAATAATTTTCAAGAAATAATTAAGGAAAACTGCCCTGATGTCCTAAAATGAGAGGAATAAATTGAATAATTACAGAATGAATGGCACCAAAATGAAAAACCAATTCCAGTCAAGGAGAAAATACTACAAGCAGCCAAAAACAAATAATTTAAATAAGAAGGATGCACAATCAGGATTACACAGGACTTGGCAACTTAAACATTACAGCATTGTAGGACTTGAATATGATATTACAGAGGACAAAGGAGGTCGAGCTACAATCTAGAATGAACTATCCTGCAAAACTGAGGATATTCTTTCTGGGGAAAAGATGAACAATTCAATGAAACAGGGGACTTTCAAACTTTCCTAATGATTACAACTGAACAGAAAATCCAGTCTTCAAATACAAGACTCAAGGAGTGCATAAAAATGTAAACAGGAAATGAAAGAAAATGTTATTCAGTAAGACAGTTTATCTCCCTACATAAGAAGATGATGTTAGTAGCTCTTGAGAATTGTGTCTCAATTAGAAGGAGTATACTTAAGACAGAAGATGTGGGAATAAGTTGACTTTGGTGTGATGACATAAAAATTCAGCTTTTTAAAAAAAGCATTGTATAGGAATAAGAGAGAAGGAGGGAGGAGAATAGGATAAATTATATCACATGAAGAGGCACAAAAGACCTATTACAGTAGAGGGAAAGAAAGGAGGGAGTGACAATTGTTTTAATCTTACTCTCATTGAACTTGGCTCAAAGTAAAAATAAATGTTTATACTCAGACAAGTTTAGAAATTTATCTTACAGAGCAATGTGAAGAGTACCAGCCCTGGAGTCAGGAGGACTTGAGTTTAAATTCAATCTCAGACACTTAATACTTACTAGTTGTAAGACCTTGAGCAAGTTGCTTAACCCTGACAAAAAAAAAAAGAAAATGAATTTATCTTATCCTATGAGAATTAGGAGAATTGGGAAAATTCCCTACAGAGAATTAGGTAATTAGAGAAAGAGGGATAAAGGGAAGGAGGAACTGATAGTGGGAGAGTGGAAAGAAGGAAGGGAACAAGTAGGAGACAAAAGGAAAAGAAAAAGGAAAGGGGCTGAATGAAGGGAAGTCAGAAGCAAAATACTGGTGAGGAGGGAAAAGATAAAAGGAGAGGGAAAAGTACAAATAGTGGGGGGAAAGAGAATGGAAGGTAATAAAGAGTTAGTAATTATAACTGTGAATGTGAAAAGGATGAACTCTCCCATAAAATGAAAGTGGGTAGCAGTTGGATTCAGAATCCTCCATTAAGTGGTTCACAAGAAATACATTTGAAGAAGAGGAATGCATAGGGAATAAAGGTAAAAGAGCAGAATATATTACAATTCAGTTGATGTTAAAAAAAAAAAGCATGGATAGCAATTCTAATCTCAGACTAAATGAAGCAACAGTAGATCTAAAAAAGAGGTTAAGAAAGGAAACTATATCTTAGCATCAAAATTTTTAGAGAAGTTAAATGAGTTATTGTATGTCATAGACAGCAGAACTATACTATTGGGGGACCTCAATCTTCTTCTCTCAGAACGAGATAAACCTAACCACAAAATAAAGAAGAAAGTTAAGGAAGTGAGTAGAATTTTTTTTTAATTAGATATGATAGACCTTTGGAGAAAATTGAATGGGGATAGAAAGGGATATATCTTCTGCACTGTAGTACATGGCACCTATACAAAACAACAACAAAAAAAAAACGTGTTCTTACATTAGGATATAAAAAGTTCACAATCAAATGCAGTATGGCAGAAATGTTGAATACATCCTTTTAAGATCCTGATCCATTAAAATTACTTATAATAAAGGGCCATGGAAAGAGAGACTAAAAATTAATTGGAAAATAAATAATCAGGGACAGTTATGTGGTACAGTAGACAGAGCATCAGCCCTGGAGTCAGGAGTACCTGAGTTCAAATCTGGCCTCAGACACTTAATAATAATTTCCTAGCTGTGTGACCTTGGGCAAGTCACTTAACCCCATTGCCTTGAAAAAAAACAAAATAAATAATCTAATTTTAAAGAATGAGTGGCACAAACAGCAAATCATAGAACTAATCATTTCATCAAACACAATGACACTAATGAGATAACATACCAAAACTTGAGGGATAAAGCCAAAGTAGTCAGAAAAAATTTCATGTCTTTAAATCATATATATTAGAGAAAGAGTATATGAACTGGGCTTGCAACTAAAAAATCTAGAAAAAAGACAAATTAAAAATCTCCAATTAAGTGCCAAATTAGAAATTCTGAAAATCAATGGACAGAATAATGAAACTGAAAATAAGAAAATTATTGAACAAATAAATAAAACTAAAAGTTGGTTTTATGAAAAAACAATAAAATAAACAAAACTTTTTAAAAATTTGATTAAAGAAAAAAGAAGAAAATCAAATTACCAAGATTAAAAATTAAAAGGGAAATTCACCGCTAATGAGAAGGAAATTAAAATAATAATTTGGAGTTATTTTGCTCAATTGTTTGCCAATAAATCTGACAATCTAGGTGATATGGCTGGATATATACAAAAATATAAATTGCTCAAAATAAAAAAAGGAAAAAAATACTTATGTAACCCCATTTCAGATAAAGAAATTAAACAAGTCCCATTGAACTCCCTAAGAATAAAATTTCCATTCAGATAGATTCACAAGTGAATTCTACCAAACATTAAAACAATTCCAATACCATAAACAATTTGAAAAAAAATGTAAAAAAATGTTCTATGAGATTCTTCTATGACACCATTATAGGGTTGATACCTAAACCAGGAAGAGCCAAAACAGAGAAAGAAAGTCATAAAACATTTCCTTAATGAAGATTGATGCTAAAATTTTAAAGAAAATACTAACAAAGACAATACAGTAAATTATCACTAAGATAACATACCATGATCAGGAAGAATTTACAACAAGAATGTAGGTTGATTCCATATTAGGAAAACTATGAACATAATTAACTATATCAGTATCAAAACTAAGAGAAATCATATATTATCTTAATAGATGCTGCACCCAACCTATTAAAAACACTAGAGGATATAAGAATAAATGAAGTTTTCCTTAAAATGATAAGCAGTATCTATCTTAAAACCATCAGCAAACATTATATTTAATAGTGATAAGCTAGAAGCATTCCCAGTAAGATCAGGATGATTGTTATCAACACTATTATTCAATATTATATTAGAAATGTTACCTTTAAAAATAAGAGAAAAAAAGAAATTGAAGGAATTAGAATAGGCAATGAAGAAAAACCTTTCACTCTTTGCAGAGATGATATGATCAACTAAGAAACTACATAAAACAATAAACAACTTTAACAAAGTTGCAAGATCAATCCATGTAAATCATCCCTATTTCTAAATATTACCAGTAAAGCAGAGCAGTAAGAGATTATTAAGAGAAATTCTACATAAAATAACTGTAGACAGCATAAAATACTTGGGAGCCTACTTGCCAAGACAGATCTAGAAACTATATAAACAAATACACAAGATTTTTCATACTAATAAAGTTAGATCCAAACAGATGATAAAATGTCAGTTGCTCATGGGTAAGCTGAACTAATATAAATGGAAAATTACAATTCTGCCTAAATTAAATTTATTATTTAATGCCATACCAATTATACTAACAAAAAATATTTTCTGTTAGAAACATAACAGTAACAAAATTCATCTGGAAAAATAAAAGAGCAAGTATATTAAAGGAACTGATGAAAAAATACAAAGAAAGGTGGCCTGTCCATACTGATCTAAAAAAAAAAAAGTAAGGTGACAGTCATCAAAACTGTCTGGTGCCAGCTAAGAAATAAAGTGGTGGATCAGTGGAAAAGATTGGGTACAAAAGAAACATTGCTAAATGACTATAGTAATCTACTGTTTGATAAAGTCAAAGACTCAAGCTTCTAGGATAAGAACTCAGTATTTGACAAAAACTACTACGAAAACTAGAAAACAGAAACTAATAATTGACCTATATCTCATACCCTATATGAAAAGGTCAAAATAGGTACAAATTTAGACATAAAGGATGATATAATTCAAATAGGAGAATAATGAATAGTTTATCTGTCAGATCTATGGAGAAGGGAGGAATTTATGACTAAACAAGAGATAGGGAATATTATAAAATGTAAAATAGATAATTTTGAATACATTAAATTAAAACAATTTTGCACAAATGAAACCAATGCAACCAAGATTAGAAGGAATGAAGAAAGCTGTGAAACAATTTTCATAGCTAGTACTTCTGATAAAGACCTTGTTTCTAAAACAATGTAGAAAACAATCAAATTTATAAGAAAACAAGTCATTCCCAGTTGATAAATGATCAAAGGATATGAATAATCAGTTTTCAGATGAACAAATGAAAATTATTTATAGTCATATGAGAAAATATCCTAAGTAATTATTGATGAGAAAAAATCAAATTACAACAGCACTGAGATACCACATTTTATCCATCAATTGGCTAAAATGACCATAAAAAGGAAAATGATCAATGTTGGAGAGGATGTGGGAAAATTGGATACCAGTGCACCATAGGTGGAATTGTGAATTGATATAACCATTCTGGAAAATCTGTCCAAAAGGCAATAAAACTGTGCATACCCTTTGATCCAGAAATACCACTACTAGGTCTGTATTCCAAAGAAGATATAAAAAAGGGAGGAAAGACACACATGAACAAAAATATTTATACTAGCTATTTTTGCAGTGGCAAAGAATTGGAAAATGAGGGGCTGCCCATCATTTGGGGAATGGTTGAACAAATTATAGTATATGAATGTGATATAGTACAATTGTTCTTTAAGAAATCATGAGCAGAGGGCGGCTAGGTGGCATAGTGGATAAAGCATCGGCCTTGGAGTCAGGAGTACCTGGGTTCAAATCCGGTCTCAGACATTTAATAATTACCTAGCTGTGTGGCCTTGGGCAAGCCACTTAACCCCATTTGCCTTGCAAAAATCCAAAAAAAAAATCATGAGCATGGAGACTTCAGAAAAGCCTGTAAAGACTTATATGAACTGATGCTGAGTGAAATGAGCAGAACTTAGGAGAACACTGTGCACCTTAACAGCAACACTGGGTGATGATCAGTCGTCAAGGACTTAGCTCCTTCCAGCAGTTTAGTGACCAAGGACAATTCTAAAAAACTTGTGAAAATGTCATCCACATCCAGAGAAAAAAACTATGGAGTGTTAATGCAGGCCAAAATATACTATTTTCACTTTTTAAAATTTGTTTTTTATTTTATTTTCTATTTCTCATAGCTTTTTCCTTTATTTCTTATTTCTTTTTCACAATATGATTAATATGGAAATATATTAAACATGATTTTATGCATATAATATTATTCTCCTTGTCATAAGGTGAGAAAAGTAAAGAGAGGGTAGTAGAAAAATGTGGAACTCAAAAGATTATAAAAAGATGAATTTAGAAAACAATATTTGCATGTAATTGAAAAAATAAAAAGACGTTAAAAATAATGGGAAGGGGAAGAAAATATAATGGATGGGGGTGGGTGAGGGGAAAGAAGTAAAAAAATTGCCTCATCTGCACAAGTAGACTTCAATACAGACAGAAGAGTTGGGAATGAAGAGGGACAAATGACATTTAAATCTCATTCTCATCAGAATTGATGAGAATACACACACAATTGAATACAGACATAAATTTCACTCAAGAGAAAGGGGAGAAGAGGTGGGGAGAATGAGAGAAAAAGAGAGAGAGAGAGAGAGAGAGAGAAAACAAACTTTATTTATTTATTTTTAGAATTTTTGCAAGGCAGTGGGGTTAAGTGGCTTGCCCAAGGACACGCAGCTAGATAATTGTCTAAGGTCGGTTTTGAACTCAGGTACTCCTGACTCCAGGGCCGGTGCTCTATCCACTGTGCCACCCAGCTGCCCCCAAACTTTAGCAATATACACAAATCTTTGAAGTTATTATTGATGATGGTAAAGATTGGGAATTTGAGGGGGTGCCCAATAACTAGGGGTTGGATGAGTGAATTATAATTTACAGATGTTATAAAATAATAGCATACTGATTTCTAGGCAACACAACCATGATTTCCAAAGAAATAGTAATGAAACATACTATCTACTTTTTGATAAAGAAATAAAGGACTCAGAACACAGAATATTTTTCCCCCAGAGGGACATGGTCAATGTAGAAAATTGTTTGGATACAAGGGTTTTGTTTTTCTTGGACTTTCAAATGCCTTTGAGGTGAGGAGCCTGGAGAGAGAGAGGATGAGAAGATGGATTTCACCTTATTAAAACACATCTAAAAATGTTAAGGAAGTTAGGGTCAACCAGTGGGTAAGAAGTTAAAGAAAAGAGCACCACACACTTCTCAACAAGTTAATGAAAACCTAATAGTTCCATCTGAGTGAATCACTCACAAACACCACAGATATCATGGAATTCTCCAGTGAATGACAGTAGATTTTACCTGGAGATTAAACAGGCTTTGATAATCACTATACAACTCCTATAAATTCAGGACCCCTGAATTCAAATCCAGAACTTTTTTCTATATCATACTATTCTCAAAGAAAATAACTTCACTTTCTCCTTGCTCTCACCTGCAAACCACAAGGCAAAAGCCCAAATATTCTAGAGAATTGGGGCAGCTGGGTGGCGCAGTGGATAGAGCACCGGCCCTAGAGTCAGGAGTACCTGGGTTCAAATCCGGTCTCAGACACTTAGTAATTACCTAGCTGTGTGGCCTTGGGCAAACCACTTAACCCCGTTTGCCTTGCAAAAAAACCTAAAAAAAAAATCCTAGAGAATTGAGCAATCTAGTTGGGGACATATCTCATCCTATACTTTTACAAGGAACAAAAACATCCACATTAATTGAAAAACCTTTGCAAATTCTCTTTTGAGACCTCATATCTATTATAGTCCTTTAAGAAAAAAAAATCTTATTAGCTATGGGTCAAAAAGTTCCTTAAATCTGTTCTCACCAGTTGATCAAAAATAATTTATTAAGTATTTGCTATGTACTGTGTTAAGAGTTGAAAGATACAAAGAAAAAGAAAAAAGTGGAGAGGATGAGGCAGGAATAATCTCTGCTCTTAAGGATATGTATGTAAGGATAGTATATTGGGGAAAATAAGCAAACAATACAGATAAGAACTATACTGCTTAAAATGGAGATTATCAGCAGAATGAAGGCACTAATACATTGGGGAGGTTGAAAAAGGCTTTTAGGAGAAGGTAATATTTTAGCTGGGTTTTAAAAGAAGCCAGGGAAATCAAGAGGTGGATAGAAGAAAGGAGAGGAACTCTGAGAAATGGAATAGCCAATGACAATGCCAAGATTTTAGAAATTGGTGTTTTGTGCAAGGAATAGAAATAATTCCAGTGTCACTAGATTATAGTGACACTATGATTCAGTGGGGATAGTGAAGAATAAAAAGACAGGAAAAGTATACATCTGAGGAGGAGGGTGATGCATTATAAAAGATTTAAATGCTAAATTAAAGGTTTTTATATTTGATCATGAAAGGAGTAATTAGATTTTGTTGAATGAATTTGTGGAATCATGTGGAATCATAATTTCACATCAGGAAAAATAAATTTGAGAACTCAGTGGAAGATGGATTGGGATACAAAGATTTGAAATAAGGAAACTAATCCAGGTATGACTTGTCCTAGTTATGACAGTGACAGTGGAGAGAAGGGGATGTTCAAGAGATCTGAAGGTGAATCAATAGAACTTGATAACAAATTGGTTATAGGAGGTAACAAACAGTGAAGAGACAAGAATACCACTTAGATTGTGAATCTAGGGAAGACAGTGGTGCCCACAACTATAATATAAAAGTTAGGAAGAGGGGTGGACTTTGGAAAAAAGATAATTTTCTTGACCTTGGTAAGTAAATCCAACACAGGAAAGCATCCTATTTTTATGTAGCTTACTTTCATGTAAAACACAGAGAAAATGAAACTGACAATATCAATCATCATTAGCATTGGATAAATCAAGAGAAAATTGGGGCCGGCTAGGTGATGAAGTGGGCAGAGTACTTGCCCTGGAGTCAGAATGATCTAAGTTCAAATTTGACCTCAGATACTTAATACTTACTAGCTGTATTATCTAATGTGTTAACCCACAAAAAAGCTAAACAAAACCAGGAGAAAGTAAAAGAAAAACCTCAATATGGGACTTTATTTAAAATTACAGAGACTAGAAGCAATTAGACTGGAAAAGAATAGAGAGTATTTATTAGATTTAATAAAGAGTAAAGAATAGTAGTTGACAATGATTGGGGAATTAGGAGGTGCAGTCAGAGTGCTACCAGATGTCAGGAAGACTCATCTTTGTGAATTCAAATCTGGCATTAGATATTTACTGTGTGACTCTGGACAATTCATTTTACCCTAGTTTGCCTCTGTTTCCTCACCTGACAAATAAATTGGGAAAAGAAATGGAAAACTACTCTAATATCTTTGCCAAAACAAACAAACAAATGGTAACAACAAGAGTTGGAAAGAACCAAAACAAATGAACAACAAAAAACAATATAATTCAACATGAAACTTTTAAAGATGCTCTACTTATCTATGATTGCTTTTGACCTTGCTTCACTTCTATTCTTTTTAGGGTTGGGGTGGGTAGGACTATCCTTAGCCTCCCTGGCCTCCCTCTTCCACTTAAATATTTTGCTGTAATTATAGTAGGACATTGTAATATGGGTCAAACATTGAAGTAAGTATCTACAACTAATAAGGAGCACCTCGGTTACTTTTGACTAGAGTCAGTGGTACTCTGGTTGGTTTGTTCTTGTCCTTCATTATCAAAGACCAAAATGACATCACTATGTTTGAGATAAATTACAGTGTGTCCATCTGTGACTGCTTAGACCAATATGAGCTCAGAATTCTCTTCTACAGATTGGGTACAAATAGTCCATGTGAACAACTAGGGTGGGTACTCTAAACTTAAGAGTGTCACATTTACTTTGAGCCACTTCAGTTTTCCCTTTCTCATAGAGTGCAGCACCCTCACTTATGAGGGCACGCCATGCTGGACGGTCCTGTGCCAGTGTCACCCATGTTCTGCACAATCAGTTCTAAAATTCCATTCTTAAGAGATCTTCAGGATGTCTCGGTAGCTCTTCTTCTAATCCCCTTGTGAACGCTTGCCCTGTGTGAGTTCCCCATAAAATAGTTGGGTTTTTTTTTTTCAGCAAGCATTCATGTGGCATTCTAACATGTCCAGCCCAGCATAGTTGCACTCTGCAGTAATGTTGGAATGCTAGGCAGTTTAACTAGAGAAAGGACCTCAGTGCCTGGCATCTTCTATCTCAGGTGATCTTCAGAATCTTTCTAAGACTATTTAAATGGAAGCAATTCAGTTTCCTGACATGGTGCTGGTAGACTGTCCAGGTTTCACAGGCTTATAGCAATAAGATCAGTACAATGACTCTGAAGACGTTCAGTTTGGTAGTTAGTCTAATTCCTCTTCTCTCCCATATTTTCTTTTGGAGCCTCCCAAATACTGAAAAATACTCTCTGGCAATGCAAGTGTCAACTGTATTATCAGTGTCCACCTCCTTGAAAAGGACACTGCCAGGGTAAGTGAACTTGTCCACAGTACTCAAAACTTCTCCATTTGTTGTACTCGATGGTTCTACATAAGAATGATCTGGTGCTGGTTGATGGAGCACTTGAATTTTCTTGGTGTTGTTAGACCAAAATTAGCACAAGCAGCAGAAAATCAATCCATACTTTGAGGCAAATCAGCTTCAGAGTCTGCATTGAGTGGACAATCATTTGCAAACAGAAGATCATGCACCAACACTCCTCCACTTTGGTCTTGTCTTCTAGCTTTTTCCAGTTAAAGCATTTACCGTCAGTGTGGTAAGCCGATGTTGAGGCCATGTTCATCATCAGTGAAGGTGTTTGATAACATGGCTGAAAACAACATGCTAAAAAAGTATGGGAGAAAGGACACAGCCTTGTTTCACTCCATTGGTGACTGGGAAGTCTTGAGAGCAATGTCTACTATCTGGAACCTGGGCACACATGCTATCATGGAATTGATGTACAATACTGATGAACTTCTCCAGGCAACTAAATTTTGACATAATTTTCCATAGGCCCTCATGATTGATGGTATCAAAGACGTTGGTTAGATCTACAAATGCTGTATACAGACCTCTGTTCTGTTCCTGGAATTTTTCCTGGAGCTGTAAGGCAGCAAACATTTTATCTACTATTCCTCTACTCTTTCTGAAGCCACTCTGGCTCCAGGTGAAGGATCAGCCTATTGAGAAGGATTCTGGCAAGAATCTTACCAGCAATGACTAAAAGAGAAATACACCTGTGATTATCACAGGAAAATCTATTCCCTTTACCTTTATAGCATGGACAATGGAAATGTCCTTGAGCTCTTGGGGACAATCTCCTTATGCCATATAACCTGGAAAATTTCATTAAGTTTTTGAATGAGAAATAGATACTTCGCCTTGTAGATCTCAGCTGGAATAAAATCAGCACCGGGTGCTTTGCCAATTAAAAGGAGCCTAATAGCATTCAAAACCTCCTCTTCAGTTGGAACTTCAATTAGGGATTGATTGACTTTAACCTGAGGTAAATGATCAATGGCTTCTGCATTGATTGATGATGGTGTACTACATATCTAGAGGAAATTAAATTCTCATGTCTCTCACCATAAGGATCTCTTAATACACAGGTACCAAAATCTGTCTACCTAACTTGAGAGTAGTTGAACAAGATTAAAATGTAATTGGGAAATGTTTTAATAAATAAAATTACAATTACAGCATAGGACATGTTACTTTGTGGTTTTCTAAGTCAATATGTAACCCTAAGGATCTATTTCTATTTGAATTTGACACTACACTTAGAGAATAAGATATGGAATGTACCCATTAAAAACTACAAAATAATTAATATAGCATGCCTCCTCTGTTTCAGATCTCTGGATTGGTAGGAACCCTGAAGTTTTCCTAAATGTTCATAGGGTCAATAAGGGGATTCCTGATATTGTGCTTGATTTAGGATAGTCCCTCATATCAATGGTGAAATATTCAAGAAACAAATATTTCCTACATTCTTGTCTTATTGCATTTGTATAGGCATTGATTTCCATTTCTGGAAGGAATCCCCATTCTTAACTTCACTTATTAAAATTTTAGTGCACATTCTCCTGTGTGAAGCCTTTCTTGATGCCCTTACATTATGTTCCTTCTCCACCTCAAATTTTCTCATATGTACTTTTATTTATTAAATGTTGTAAAACCTAAGGAGAATGTAAGCTTCTTGAGGTCAAGACTTTTTTGTTTTCTTTTACCTTGATATCTCTAGCACCTTGAATATTTTTTTCTTTCATATGGTGTTTAATAAATATTGGGTTAGTTGACTGTTCACCATTGAGGGGAGTGGGGTAGGAAGGGAGGGTAGAAAGACATTTTGTAACAAAATTATACATGTACATATGGATAAAAATAAATAAAAATTTCTAAAAATATTGGATTAGTACAGGATTCTCTTAGGGTAAGAAGTCTTTAATTTTAACTCTTTAACTTTTAGTACTAAATGATGTCAAATTATAGACTTGTATTCCTGATTCCTTTAAAACATCTTTTCTCCAAACTTTCTATAATATATATAATATATATATATATATATATATATATTATCTATATATATGCTTAAAATTTAAGGAAGTCTTCAGGATAGCAGCACTTAATTTATAACTCTCTACCAAGTGTTCTTTTTAATATTTTATTTTTAACTACATGCAAAAATAATTTTAACATTAATTTTTTTTATTTTGAGTTCCAAATTTTCTCCATTTTTTTCCTTTCTTTCCCCCCCTCCCTGAGATGGCAAACAATTTGATATGGGTTATACATGTTCTATCATGCAAAACATATTTCTATTTTAGTCATATTGTGTAAGAAAACACAGACTCCCCCACCAAAACAAACACAAAAAATAAAAGTAGTATACTTTGATCTGCATTTAGACTCTATCAATTCTTTCTCTGAAAGTGGATAGCATTTTTCATCAAAAGTCCTTTGGAACTGTCTTGGATCATTTTATTGCTGGAAACAGTTATCATTCATAGTTTATCATTATTCAGTATTGCTGTTATTGTGAATAATTTTCTCTTGGTTCTTCTCATTTCAGTTTTCATCAGGTTATATAAGTCTTTCCAGATTTTCTTGAAGCATCCTGCTCATTATTTCTTATAAAACAATAGTATTCTATCACAATCATAAACCATAACTTATTCAACCTTTCCAAATTCATTGATGTTCCTTCAATTTTCAATTCTTTGACACCACAGGAAGAGCTTCTATAAATATATTCATGTATATAAGATCTTTTACTTTTTTCCATTTCTTTGGAATACAAAACTAGCAATAATATTGCTGGGTCAAAAGGATATGCACAGTTTTATAATTTTTTGGGCATAGTTCCAAATTACTTTCCAGAGTGGTTGGATCAGTTCACAACTCCATTAGCAATCTATTAGAGTCCCAATTTTCCCACATTCCCTCCAACATTTGTGGTTTTTCTTTTCTATCATATTAGTCAATTTGATAGGTATGATATGGTAATTTATAGTTCTTTAAGTTTTCATTTAATTAATCAATATTTGGAGCATTTTTATAAAACTAAAAATAGTTTTGTTTACTTCATTTGAAACTCATCTCTTTCTATCCTTTGACCACTGAGCTAATTGAGGAATGATGGATAGTCTTATAAATTTAACTTATTTATATATTTGATAAATGAGGTCTTTATGAAAGAAACTTGCTGTAAAAATATTTTCCTAGTTTTCTGCTTTTCTTCTGAAGAAAGAAAACTAGGAAAATATAAATTTTTTAATTTAGAGTGTTGACCACCATTTCTCACATTTTCCTTTATGACTGTTTCCTTTCAGGGTCCTTTTGTTACTGCCAGTCAGTAACTATATGACTGTTTCTTATAATTTTTTTCCAAACCAGAGACTTTCCTTTTATAAAAAATTCCTTTACAACTTGCCTAAACTCCTTTTTCATATTCCATGTATGTTACTTTCTCCTGCACTTTTTAGATCCCACTAAACTGATCTCTCTATATCTCACATCCAACAGTCCCTCTTCCATATCTGTGCCTTCATATCAGTGGCCCTTTATCTCTAAATCACAGCCCTTCCTCACCTCTGCTTCATAGAATCCCTTCTATCAAAATGCAGGTCAAGTACCCCAACAAAAATGCTTTTCTACCCCCACCATCAACCAATTTGTACTTATTCTCTTTATATTTATTCCATATGTGTGTAGGTGAGGAAAGGGGTGTCAAGGATAGGTAAAAATTTTTCCTTCTTTGTGTTTTTCATCCCACAGATGAATACAATAGCATGAAAGAGGTTTATACTTGTATATGTCCATCAAGTGGTTTACTTACTAATAAGCTAATTTAAAAAGAATCAGCTACACTGGTAATCCTCTTACAAGGAGGATTTAAAAATTTTTTGTAAAAACACAAAGGACTAGGAGTCAGGATGTCTGGATTCTAGTCTTGGCTAGGCCAATTATGTAGATATATGATCCTAGATAAGTCATACAACATCCCAAGAAGTTGGCTACCTAATGTAAAAAAAAAAACTGAGATAATTGGATTAAGTTTTCTTTCAAGGTTCTATCATTCTTTGAATTCAGAAATAGTTCTGAACTTTTTTGATTTTGATAAATTATCATCTACTTTAATTGAGAGATTACCCAATATTATATGAATGTTCCCTAAGATCTGCTCCTGAAAATTTACAAAGCATCTAGTTCAGTTCTCTGCATGAAATGAAATAGTCTGTTGACATAAACCAACCAATGTCCTTTTTTCAAATTAAACTATTTGTTTTTTATCAAAACTATTTATTATCTCCAATTCCTGAGACTGTTTGTCTATTAGAATACTCTTGTTATAGGTTTGCTTCAGGTTTCATATTCATTTCAATTTAATGCTAAAAAGAAAAATGTCTCTTTATATCTATGAACACCATTCAACTTATAGACTGCCATCCCTGAATCTTTCAAAGCATCTAAAAACTTTTGTACATTACATTTCATATAATTGGATTTGGCTATGAATAATCACATACCTGCATAATGAAATAATCCAAAAATTAAAGAAGTCTTCAAAATATGAATATTTAATTTCTGAAAATCTTGTCTATACATAGAATTGGTTACCATGAAACAGGTCTTGCTTCAAGTCACTCTCCACCAAGGAGGAATACTTCCTTGTTGTCAATGATTAAATATAGCTTATGCTATATAAATATATAAATGCCACCCAAGTCGAATTATTTGCTTTTTCACTCTCCAAGATGATTAAGAAAGATGGAATAGATATGTGCTATTTTTACTATAACAAACAGGAGTGATGTTCTCAGGATTCAGAGTTAGAACTTAGAACACTTGCCCCCATGGACACAATATGATTAAAAAATTTTGGTTTAGATTTTACAATTCTATTGCTACTATAGATCTACATACTGTGTATGAAATAGGGTTTTGTGGGTCAGTCTAGAAACCTTATATCACTTAACATATTTTAAAAACATTTTAATATTTAAAAATATATTTTAGAATCCAAAGATCTCATTTCAGATTAACCCAAAATGCATTTATTAAATTTCTGTTTTTTGAAAAGTACTATACTTTCATCACCATGACTTTGTTAGGTAAATAATGCAAGTGGAGTTTCCCCCATTTTAGAGATGATAAACTGAGACTCAGAGACATGATATATCATTTCAAGGATTCCACAACTAAGAAGTATTGGAGAAAACATTTGAACCAAAAAATCATAATTCCAAATTTAGTATGCCCCGTTATACAAACCATGGTTAAAAGCCAGCTTGGAGTATTGAGATTTTTTGTTTTTTGCTTGTCTTAATATTTAAAACATTGACTCTATAGATACATTATTCTAAGAGACTTGCAGAATGTAATAAAATGCCATAAAAAGGGTTTTACATAATTTGTATACATTTTCAAGTAGACAATACTCTAGTTTTCTGTAGTTTGTTCTATTTTTTTTTCCTCAGTAAAACTTAGGATACATCTTACTGATACCCTTTACTGGTTTCTCCTTGTCTTATGTTTCAGGTCATTTTGATGTAGTATTTTTTGTGGTTTCTCTCTATTCTTTCCAGATCTCCATGACTAGTGTTCTTCCCTCTTCAAGGTCATTCTCTTCATCCTCAGCCATCATCAGTCATCTTAACTTTTCTCTTCCCACTGGACTTCAATGATTGGGGAAGAAAGAGTGAGGCTAATAACTTTGTGCAAATCTATCTCACTTGGTTCTTTAAAAACAAAGGACAAACAACAGCAAAAACAATTTCAAAATGTGGAAGAATTTCTTAATTAGAACCTTGTAAAATTCTTGCATTTCTAAATTATAAATTGCAGAGACAGTGATAATCTCGATGGGTAAAGGAAGCTTATCCCTGTGCCCCCAGAAGTTTAATCTATTTTTAACTTACAACTCAGAGTCATTTTTGGTACCATACTAAAGTTTCATACATGCATGTATATGAACAAATAAGTATAACCAAAAATATGTTTTATATATAATTACTTTGGCTTTAAATTAGTAAAGATGTTCTTAATGAAAAAGGAGTTTTAGTTTCAGAGTAAACATTTCACTAGAAAGGTAATCTCTAAGTTATAAGAAACAAGAATTTACCCTTTTATTGTTAACCTTATTATTGACCCAATAATAAGAACGTTTCTAACCACTATCTCTTTATTTAAAATACCAACATGTTTGCATATCTATGTATCTATGTCAAATTACCTTGACATTATGTGGCACAGTAAATAGAGTACTAGACTTGGAGTCAGGAAAAGCTGAATTCAAATCTTGTCTCAGTCACTTACTATCTGTGAATCCTGGGCAAGTCACTTAACCTTTTTGTGTCACCAGTTTCATCAACTATAAAATGAGGATAATAATAGATACATCTTGTCAGAATCAAATGACATAATATTTCAGGGCTTAGCACAGAACTTGTACATAATAAATGTTAAATAAATGTTTATTACTTCCCTGCTTCCCTCCCTATTTTTATTCTTTATCATTTTGTGTGTCTTCTCTTCAAAAGGAAGAAGTCATTCCCAACTCCACAAATAAAGACTAGTTCAATTCAGAATCAGATGACCTGGGTTCAAATCCTAGACCTGTCAGGTACTACCCAAGTGATTTTATTTCTCTGGGCCTCAGTTTCCCTACCTACAAAATAAGGGACTTAGATTAGATGATTTCTAAGGTCCCTTCCAGTTCTAGATTTGCGATTAGCTACATAAAAAATATGAGACTAAGTTATCACACACAAATAAATTCCAAACTTACTTTAGAAATATAAATACAATACATACATGTAGTGGTTTTTGTTTTTCTTATCTTTTCAATTAGATAGGGGGTAGAGAGAAGGAGAGGAGAGAATTTGAAACTAAAAAACAAAATTTAATTGAATTAAAAATAAAAAAGTGAGTATAAGATAGTTGGAAGATTTCAATGACAACTATCCTGATAAGTCTCTGTTATGTAGTTTTAGTTTTTCTCTGCTATGACTATGGTAAAATTTTAAGCCAACAGGAGTTGGAAGAGAATGGAAGTTTTTAAAACATTCAAATCATTACTAAGTCAAGACCTTATTTAACCAGAATGTACAGAAAATGAGCTTGTCTGATTAATTGGATTTCTGATTAACTGAAGGTTAGACTACTGTTTTTGCTTTCAGCAAGCATTTTAAAACCTTGAAAAATGGATTAACCTATTTAATGATCCTTCTTATAACAATATACTGGATATAATCAACTAATTAATAAGTATTTATTGTGTTCCTCCTTGGAAGTGTGCACAGTGCTCAGTGCTTGGGATACAAAGACTAACGGTGAAAAATCCTTGACTTCAACAAGTTGACATTTTATCAATGAATGAGTCTTTGGAGATGAAGGTTAGTGCAGTGATTCACTGATATTTTTCTATGTAGACTCATTATACTATATGCTGTGACTATAATAGATATATCAAACTCTCTAATACTTTATAATCTTTTTTTGTTTATGAATTTACATTGCTCCTTTATCCTAAAAGATGAACAAAGGAACAAAGAACAAATTGAAGATTAGAGGTTAACTGAAGTTTCCTATAAATTTCCAGAAAATTGGACTTTTTACAATTTATATCTTTCTTCCTGGTACTTTGGGGTCAGTTGTATGGAACTTTCAATGTCTTGATTATGTAACTATGCATTCTTGGCTAATGTTAAGGACTGAAGTGTCCCAGATAAAAAAAGTTGAGAATAATTCAGTCATCAGGAGGTTGTTAACATTTTACTTAGAGGAACAAGCTAACAAAATTCAATTCAAAATGGTACTCCAAAAGATTGCCCTAGGACACCAGAGTTTAGATTTAAGTATAACTACCCAATCAAAATCCCCTGTCTTTTAATAGAAGCCTCTGTAGTGGTTCACAGAGGCTATATTAGTTAAATATATATATATATGTTATTTTGATATATTACATAACATTAGAGTATATCAATATGTGAAGATATAGTACTAAATGCTTTGATATTAATAAATTCTTTAACAAATTTAAAGCATTTTAAAATACTGTCATCCACATCATTATATTTTAGAACAGGAATTTTCTCAAAGGTTTATACATTGGGAATTTCAGAGATCATAAAAAATAGACTGTCCTTATTCTGAAGACCTTAAATTTAAAGAAAATGAGAATATAATTATTGAAATTGGTGTAGAAAGAATCTTTTTACAAGTAAAACTTTATTTTTACTATGCTTTACTTAATGTTGAGGGGAAAAAAAGGGAAATACTTTTGAAAGGGTACATCTATTACTCCAGTTCTCCTGGTCTGCTGGACTAGGACTCAGAAAACAGCTGTAGTCACAGTTTGTTTAACTTCTGGTATATACCTACTGGCCCTGAATGTCATCAACATAAAAATTTGTACTTAAGAAGATGTATACTTGAGACCTCAGGGCAAATAGTCTTTGCTTTAGGATTAAATTGACTTCAAAGAATCACAGAATATCAAGAAATAAAAAGTGTACAAGAAGGCCATCTAGTTCAATTAAATGGACAAGAACCCCCCGAAACAATATCCCATTGTATTTTTAATGTTATTTTATTTAATTTTTTCATTTGCTTGAAAAGATAGTTTTCAACATTCATTTATTTTTTAGGTTTTCACAAGGCAAATGGGGTTAAGTGGTTTGCTCAAGGCCACACAGCTAGGTAATTATTAAGTGTCTGAGGTCAGATTTGAACCCAGGTACTCCTGACTCCAGGGCTGGTGCTCTATCCACTGGCCCCCTGACATTCATTTTTGAGAGCTTTTGAGTTCCACATTTTTCTAGTTTCCTCCCTTCTTTCTTCCCCTCCCATGATAGCAAAGTAATCTGTTATAGTTTATACATGTGTGTAATCACATTTAACATATTGTTGTGAAAGAAAATCAGAACTAAAGGGAAAAATATGGAGAAAAGTAAAAAAAAATCATAAAACAAGTTTTAAAAAGTGAAAATAGCATGCTTTGGTCTGCATTCACATGTCATAGTTTTTCCTCTGGCATTTTTCATCACAAGTCTTTTAGTCCTTGGTTGCTGAACTGCTTAGAGGAGTGAAGTCTTTCATAATGTGTACAATGTTCTGCTTCTGCTTACTTCACTCAGCATTAGTTCATGAAAGACTTTCCAGAATTTTCTGAAGTCCAGTTGCTCATGATTTCTTATAGAACAATAGTACTACACCACATTCATATACCATATTCTTCAATTGATGGGCATCCCTCATTTTTCCAGTTTTTTGCTACTACAAAAATCACTGCTTTAAATATTTTTGCACATGTACATCTTTTCCTTTTCCTTTTTAATGATCTTTTTGGTTACAGACCTAGTAGTGGTATCATTGGATAAAAGGGTGTATACAGTTTTATTACCCTTTGGGCAAGGTCCCTAACTGTTCTTCAGAATGGTTGGATCAGTTCACAATTCCACCAACAATGCATTAAGTATCCTGCTTTTTTCATATAATCACTGTGTTATTGAGAAGAGCTAAATCCATCAAAGTTGACCATCACACAATGTTGCTGTTAATGTGTACAATGATCCCCTGACTTTGCTCACTTCACTTAGCATCAGTTCATATAAGTCCAGGTTTTTCTGAAATCCTGTCCCTCATGATTTCTTACAGAATAACATTACTCCATCACATTTATATACCATAACATGTTCAACCATTCCCCAGTTGATGGACATACACTCAATTTCCAGTTATTGGCCTCAAGAAAAAGAACTACCATAAATATTTTTGTCCATGTAGGACAAAATGATCTCTTTGGGATACAGATCTAGCAGTTGTATTGCTAGATCAAACGTATAAATTTTTCTAAATTTATTTAGTCTTCATTGCTTTGTACATCATAGCTAGATGAAAGAATGCGATAATCAAAAAAAATGGCAAAATATTAGCATGGTGCTCCTATCTCCAGAATGAAAGCAACTTGAATTCACTTGTCATTACAGCCCTCTTATCTAATAGAGTACCTGCTATGTAATAGGCACTTGATAGAGGTTGGCTTAATTGAATGTTTTTAATACTGTTTTGTTTTTATTCTACTTAACAACAGCAACAAAAACATACAAACCTATAAAATGAACTTAATGGAGTGAAACCCACACTAAAAAGGCAAGAGGAATAGTTAACTGAATAGAAGGTTTTGGGGGCAAAAAATTCTGTTTGGAAAGGAACCTAGGATAAATGTTAACAGACCATGTTGAGAAAAAGGATGTGTTAGGTGAAAAGAAAAAACCTGAAATAAAGGAAGTTTTATATTCCCTAGCTTTTTGTCTTTAACTTCTTTTCTCCTCACCCTATATTTATGAATTTTATTTTAAAGGAATGGCAAATGGTTCAGAAAGTCAGAACAGCAGAATGCTAGAGTTGAAAAGGACCATAGACTTACTCATGAGGAAAATACAGGATTACAGAGTTCAGTGATTTACACAAGGAAAACAGGTATTCCACTATTCCCCTGCCTCAGGAATGCTCTGAAGCTAATGTATACCAGAGAGTGAATTGTTAAATAAAAGTGAGCATTTACACTTTAAAAACCAGCAAGGGGGGTGGCTAGGTGGCACAATGAATAAAGCACCCACCTTGGAGTCAGGAGTACCTGGGTTCAAATCCGGTCTCAGACACTTAATAATTACCTAGCTGTGTGGCCTTGGGCAAGCCACTTAACCCCATTTGCCTTGCAAAAGGGAAAAAAAGTATTAAAAAAAATAAAAACCAGCAAGGGCTACAAATCAAAGTTTGATTCATTTTTTTATTGACTGTCTAGATTTAAGAGAGTAATGGAGAAAAAATTAATAATACAGATTAAACTTATAAGTGTGTTATGTACAAAGATTTTTTTGGGGGGAGGGGAGGTTGGAGAAATGGTTGTTAGATATTAACCAACACATTCCTGCTGGGCTGTCCCCATAGAAAGGAAAGCTTTATTTATTGTTAATAATGCAAAACATAAATGAATGTATCAGTAACTTTGTCCATGTGGATACCTCCTTCAATGGTGCTAATCTTAATTTATCCATTTTTTCTCATTCTATTTCCATCTATGACTTTTCATATTCTCTCATTAATCCTCCACAGAAGGGCTTGTTCCAATGGATCTCTTGCCCTTTTACAGATAACAAATCTCACAAGTAGTTCATTGTTTATCCCATATTTTCACTAAATCTGCATCCTTTTTAAAGACCTCTGTGATACCCTTTGCTACCAAAATTTTCTTGATAATACATTAGAGCCCAGTCACAACTACCATCCACCACACTGTCCTTTGAGTGACCAGCACTTCAGATACCCATTTTTCTTGAGACTGTGGTTATGAGTAATGGAATATCATAATCTTTGAAGAGATAGAAGAATGCTACTTTGATTTTTCTCCTCCCCATAATCTCAATAAATTTGGAAAAGAAAAAGTCACTAAATAGTTTTGAGGATTGAAGGAAATGCTCCAGAAATACTATCAGTCAAAGTATATAAACAAGCAATTTTCAAATGAAGAAATTACAGCTCTCTATAGTTATATGAAAAAATGCTCTAAATCATTATTGATTAGAGAAATGCAAATTAAGACATCTCTGAGATACCACCTCATACCTATCCGATTGGCCGATATGACAAAAAAGGAAACTGATCGATGTTGAAGGAGACATTAATGAATTATTGGTGGAATTGTGAACTGAATCAACATTCTGGAGAGCAATTTGGAGCCATGCAATAAAACTATATATCCTTTGAACCAGTAATACCACCACTAGGTCTGATTTCCAAAGAGATCATAAAAAAGGGGAAAGAATCTACATGTTCAAAATTTCTAAAAGCAGCTCTTTTTGTAGTACCAAAGATTTGGAAATTGAGGTGATGCCCAAAAAATGGAGACTGGCCAAAAAAATGTGATATATGAATGTGATGGAGTACTATTGTTCAGTAAGAAATCAGAAGAGGGAGGACTTCCAAAAATCCTGGAAAGATTTACATGAACTGAAGCTGAATGAAGTGAACAGAAGAACACTTCACACAGTAACAGCAGCATTGTGTGATGATTAACTATGATGGACTTGCCCTTCTCAGCAGTATAATGAAGGATCAAAGAATCCTAAAGGACCTGTGATGAAAAATACCATCCACATGCAGAAAAGGAACTGAGTCTGAAAGCAAACCAAAACATACTATTTTCAATTTTTAATATTTTTTATGTTTTTTGTCATTCCCTCTCAGATTTTTCCCACTTTTGTTCTTATTCTATCACAACATGATTAATATGATAATATGCTTAATATAGCTATACATGTATAACTTATAATAGATTACTTGCTGTAAAGAAAAGGGGGAGGGAAGGGAGGGAGGAAGAAAAGAGTGGGACTCAAAACTTTACCAAAAAAATGAATGTTGAAAACTATCTATACATATAGTTAGAAAAATAAATAAATAAAATTTAAAAATAATACATACTACCAAATACTCAGACTAAAGTTAATCTCTTCTTCTTTGCTGCTGATGATAGTAAGGGAACTCTCCAAGATACCCTATACTTACTCAAATGAGCCAGTGTTCCCCAAATGCATGAATGAGGTCACAACTCCAATTTCTAAAATTACCATGTCAGAGACTGTATTTAAGCAAGTTTCCCATTTAAAAAAGTGAATTTAGTGTGCAAGATAGAAAAGTATAAAGTTAATATCCAATTAGCAAAAATTAGAATGATTGAAATAATTTTTCATAATCCCTGAAACACAAAGCAATATTTACAGCACATTATAATCACTTGAACAATATAACTATGGCAATGTTCTATTATATGCAACAAAAAAATTTAATCATGTGGCAGAACAATGAACTTTTCTGTATTGTTTATTAACTCAGTTCCTAAAATTTGCATGCCATTTCTGTCAATTGGCTCTCATTTCTCAGAATAAATCTGTAAATATTTCCATTATTTGCTGTGAAATTAACCCTACAGAGCAGCTGGGAGGTTTCTATACTAGTCAATAATGACCACTTAGTACTTTTCCTAGTGATGCACCCCTTATGCTCAGCAGTCCTACAGACAGATCTCTCATTTAAATGAAATGCCTACTGGCCTAATGCCTAAGCTAACATTAGAAGGGAACTGAACTATTCTATATCTTAAAAGAGCTTTCTTTATTGTTCACTGTTTGAAAAATCAATAATGACTCCTTTACTCTTGTATCATGCTTTCTCACTATTGAACATATTAGTTGTTGCTATGAATAATAAAAGTAATATCCATTCATTAATGTTCATTGGTTTGTACTGTTCCTTAAATCGGCAATACTTCCTGCAGCACCATCATCATTAGTTTTTACATGTTGTTACTATGGACCAGGTACTATGCTAAGAGATTTATAATCATTATATCTATTATTAGTTAGAGCACATACATTAATATTATATAAGAGAGATATAATTATCTTTTCACAGCAACTACTGGGAGGGGGGATAGGTGATTTTATTATCCTTACATTATAAATGAAAAATCTAAGACAGACAAAGATAATGTGACTTGTACAGGTGTAACATAGTAATTATCTGAGGTCAGAACTCTATGCATTATGCCAATTATTTTTAATGTATTTTTAAACATTTGGGAAAAATCAGGATAAACTAAGTGGATTTCACTAAACATTTGTAAAATAGAGAGTCTTAGCCCTTCATTACCTCATGATGACTCTAAGTAGAGTCTACCATTGCCCAGATAGCAGAAAGTATTACTGCCACCCACACTTTTTCTTCTGCAACTTCTCCCCACGTGCTCCTTTCCATATAGTTCATCCTTCCTGTTCCCCAATCTCTATCCTCCACTTCTCTCCATTTCCATCATGCCCTCTGATTTTCCCATTGTAAAATGTCTATTCATCCTAGATCTTTTCCATTCCTATTCTTCACATCTTATCAACTATTGAAACCCAGGTTTCTCCTGCAGCCTTTATAAGCTCTGAAGATCAATCACAATTTCTATCTCTCATAGAAGAGTTAAGTCCCTAAATAAGGAAATTTCTCTCCTTTGTATTCTAAGTTCTATCATGGAGAGGGCCCTTTTTCACTAGCCCCCATTCCATTCCGTTCTCCCCAGTGTCAATCCCCACTTACATTTATTATTTCCTATATATTTTTTAACCAATTAACATTCATTAGACTATACAAGAGGTATTTACTGAGAAGATAGATTAAGAACAGAACATAAGATATTTTCCTCAATAACAGGTGCAACATTCTCCTCTATACTAACACAGTAGCTAGGTAGTGCAGAGGCTAGAGCACTGGTCTTGGTGTCAGGAGAACTCTAGCAGGACTGGAGTTTGAATTTGGTCTCAGACACTTGACACCTAATAGATGTGTGACCTTGGGCAAATCACTTAACCCTGATTTCATCACATTCAGAACCATCTCCAATCATCTGATTTATCTGGCCACTGGATCCAGATGGCTCTAGAGAAGAAAGTGAGGCTGGTGACTTAGCACAGCATCCCCTCACTGAAATCCAATTCATGTGTTTGTCCTGGCATCACCTCCCTAATGTGGTGGTCTTCTTTGAGAATGAAGGACAAAAAAATCAACCCAGTCCTTAACAGAGTTTTTACAAAATCTTCAATCCACACTTCTGAATTAGATATAGCTGATAGCTGAGTTGCTGTCCTTCCCTCTTGACAGCTGTTTCTCTACTTCTATGTTTGGTCAAGTAGATTCCTTGAGATTTCCATCTATGTTGGATTCGGCGTTCTACTAATTCCAACCTGGACTCCAACTCTTGAAGCTCTAACACTTGATATCCTGACCTTATAAAAAACTTCAACCTATTGAAAATCAGCTCATGACACAAACTTTTGTGAAGGTTGGAAGTTCTCCAATGGGTGTCTATCCCTATCCATTCAGAGGTGTTCCTCATCTGGTCTTCCTGCCCCTACCTATGTGGAGGATGTGGCTGAAATGTGGTACCTCATATATCATGAGTCACTATTTTGACACCAGATATCACATATTTGTGCTTTGCCTAGCCTTGCTGAGCATCAAGACACCTCACTGATATAGGAGGAAAAACTGTACTCAAGGGTCAAGGACTCCCACAGCATCCAGACCTTAACTATCAGATTGGGCCACAAGGTGAAATGGTTCTGAAAAGGCAAGTGGAAGGGATGTCTGCATAACACATCCCCATTATAATTAATATAATGTGAAAGTCATGTCACCACTGATTTGGATGATGTGTCTGTCTTCTTTGAAATTGAAGGACATATGAGGCGGATCCAAGATGGCAGCCTGAAGGCAGGAATTCCTGGAAACTAGCTCCCAAAAAAACTCCAAAAGCCATCAAATTGTGACTCTGGTGAAAATTTAGAGGGACAGAACCCACAGACTGAGTGATACAATTTCCCAGTCCAAGACAACTTAGAAGTTCTGCAGGGAAGGTCTGTTTCACGGGGACCAGAGTGTAAGAAAGAGCCCCAACCACAGCTCAGCTCAGCGGCAGCACAAAGTAGCAGTGGCAGCACAGCACAATGCAGCCAGGCCAGGTACCTGGGTCTGTAGCAGAGAGGGGCAGTTTCCAGACTTCTTGGTCTAGGAATCACCAGGGACAGCAGGAAGGGGTGGTGAGAGAACTCTGGCGCACCAGAGTGGAGTGCCAGCCTCAGAGCTGCCCTGCAGTGATTCCCAACAGGAATCAGCAGAGCCACCCAGCACTTCCAGAAGTCCCAGCCCACATATGGTAAAGGGGTTGGGGGAAACTGCAAAGGTCTCTCTGCTCTTCCTGTGGTAGGATTCTGCTGTATGCCCACACTCAGATCCAGGTTGCATTCTGGGCTCCCATACCACCATAGCCAAGCAGGGAATCTCCTCACAGCTCCAGGGAAGAGGAGAGGGCTTGTGAACACCCACATACCAAAGCACAGGCAATAGAGCAGCCAAAGCCTCTCAAAAGTCCTTGGAGGAATTAAGGTCCCTATGGATTGTCCCCAAAACCCCCCAAAGCCTTGGAAGTGCAGTAAATCAGTCATAGGCTGAAGAAATGAGCAAACAACAGAAAAAGAAGAATCTTACCATAGAAATTTACTTTGGTCCCATGGAAGACAAAACATATACTCAGAAGATGGCAAAATCGAAGCTTCTGTATCCAAAACCTCCAAGATAAATAGAAAAAGGGCTCAGGCTATGGAGGAACTTAAAAAAAAACTTTGAAAAGCAAATAAGGGAGGTAGAGGAAAAAATGGAAGGAGAAATGAGAACAATGCAAATAAATCAGAAAACCAAGTCAGCAACTTAATGAAAGAAATACCAAAAAATGCTAAAGAAAATAATATGTTGAAAACCAGTTTAGGCCAAATGGAAAAAAGTTACCCAAAAAGCAAGTGAGGAGAAGAATGCCTTAAAAAAAACAGAATTGGCCAGCTGGAAAAGGAGATAAAAAAGGTCCCTGAAGAAAATAACTACTTCAAATGCAAAATTGTACTAAAGGAAGCTGATGACTTTGCCAGAAATCAGGAAGAAATAAAACTGTCCAAAAAAAATTAGAAGAAAATGTGAAATATCTCATTGGAAAAACAACTGACCTAGAAAGCAGAAAACAGGAGAGATAATTTAAAAATTATTGGGATACCTGAAAGTCATGAGAGCCTAGACTTCATTTTTCAAGAAATAATACAACAAATAGTGCCCTGAAATCCTAGAAGTAGGGGGCAAAATAAAAATTGAGGGAATTCACCAATCACCGGCTGAAAGAGATCCCAAAAGAACAATTTCCAATAATTTCCAATAGCCAAATTCCCAAATTCCCATGTCAAAGAAAAAATACTAAAAGCTGCCAGAAACAAACAATTCAACTACTGTGACTCTATAGTCAGGATTACACAGGATCTGGCAGCATTAAGGGCTTGTAGAGCTTGGAATATGATATTCTGGGAGGCAAAAGATTTTTATTTACAACTGAGAATCAACTACCCAGCAAAACTGAACATGCTCTTTTAGGTGAAAAGATGAACTTTCAATGAAACAGGGGATTTTCAAACTTTCCTATTGAAACAACCAGAGCTGAACAGAAAGTTTGATCTCCAAGTACAGGACTTGAGGGAACCATAGAGAGGATGAATGAGAAGGGCTAACTATGAGGAACTTGATGTTGAACTGTTAGTATTTCTGCATGGGAAGAAGATATTGATAACTCAAATGAACTTTCTCATTTATAAGAGCAGTTAGGAGGAGCATATATATAGACAAGGCACAGGAAGGAGCTGAACATAAATAATGGTATAAATTAGTAAAAGGATGCAGTCAATGGGTAAGAAAGGAAGATACTGGGAGGAAGAGAAAGAAGAGGAAGAAGGGGCTAAGATATTTCACATAAGAGTCAAGAAAAAGCTTTTAAAATGGAGTGGAACGGGGGGAAGGCAAAAGGGAATGAGTGAGCCTTCATTCTCATCAGAAATGGCTGAGAGTAGAAATAGCATGCATACTAATAGAGTATAGAAATCTGTCTTACCCTAGAGACAAATGAGAGGAAAGGGATGGGATAAGGGGGAATGGGGGGAGGGGAAGGAGAGAGTAGATGATAGAAGAGAGGGAAGATCATGGGAAAGGGTACTCAGATAAAACACACTTCTGAACAGTAACAAGATAAAAGGAGAAAGAGAGAATGGAATAAATGAGAGAGGGGGAGGAATAGAATGGAGGGAAATTCAGCTAGTAATAGCAACTGTGGGAAAAATATTGAAGCAACTTCTCTGGTAGACTTATGATAAAGAAGGCAACTCATCCCAGAGACAAAGCTGTTGGAATCTGAACACAGACTGAAGAACACTTTTTTTCTCTCTCACTATTCTTGAGGTTTCTCATCTTTCTGTGGGGAAAGGGGAGTTTATGTTTACTCTCACAACAAGATTATTGTAATAGTATAAAATAAACCAAAATAAAAGAAGTTGAATCACATATCATCATCATCATCATCATTATTACAGTGTTGTAGCAAACTCCAATATTCTTTCATCTAAAAGCAGTAAAGAAAACAAAGAGGCAGATAACAGATTAATATTCACAGGCCATTTGTTAATCTGAGTGGGCAAATAGTCAGTTGGCACAAGGAGGACTCTCAAAGAAACAACAGGTCTAGGATTTCTCAGCTAACTAGTAGCTTTGGATAAGAAAGGTCCCAGTTTCTCAATCATTTGGAGGAAACCAATAGCAGATCTTCATTCTTGTTTAGCATGGGAGGGGGTGTGGGGGAAAAGGTGGACCATAGCATCTTCTTAGGGCCTTGTGGAAGCATTCTCAATTCTGACTCACTAACCAATTGAAAGTCTCGTCTTCTTCCTAGCATAATGAGACCAAAGATGGTAAAAAAAAATTGCAGTATACTCTGAATCAGAGAATATAGTCCTTTCATTACATTTCATCACATCTTTCTGAAAACAGGCTTCCCAGTGTCTTCCACATGGGCACTGAATCGGCCAAGTTTTATGGATTGTCCAGTGCCCCATTAAACTTACTATTTAGAAAAGAGGCAGCTAGGTGGTGCAGTGAATAGAACATTGGCCTTTGAATCAGGAAGACCTGAGTTCAAATCCTGCCTCAATCACTTGATGCTTACTAGCTGCTTGACCCATTGAGTCCAGGGTCATCTCCAGTTATTCTGATTCATATCTGGTCACTGTATCCAGATGGCTCCAGAGGAGAAAGAAAGTAAGGCTCTTGACTAAGCACAGCACTCCCTCACTCAAATACAATCCACATGCATGTTATGCCATCATGTCCCTGATGCCACGGTCTTCTTTAAAAACAAAGGACATACAAGAAACTTTCTGTAAGACATCTGAACTCTTGTCATCAAATCTAGAACTAGTTGCTTCTGTTTTATGCCTTAAAAACAGGACCAGGAGGAAGAGACAGAAAACTCCCTTATCCCCAAGTGTCTGTTCAGATTCTCTTCCAAAACTGACAAGCTCATCATCTTTGAGGTTCATTCTATTTACCTGTAGTTCCCTCTGTAGAAACTTATCACTATGTTTTACCAACTTGTCAAGTCATTCTCTGTCTTTAGAACCTGTCTCACAGTCTACTCATCTGATACCCCAATACCCCCAGGCCTTCATTACTTTGTTTAGTTTCACAATGATGGTTCTCAGTATTTTAAGCTTGTCAATCCCCTTGGTCTACATTTCCGCAATACTTTTGCCAAGTAAAGGGTTGCTCATACCTTAAACTTTTCTGTCAACCAAATCTGGGCCAGTTCAGTGATCTTCTCAATATTATCTGTTTCCAACTATCCCCTGTTTTATTCCTAAGCTTCTTTGTCATTTTCATTTCAATAGCTAGTTTCTTCATTCCTCCCATTTTTACTAAATTCATTAGTCTTCATTTGTTCTCACATTTCTTGATCTTATAGATCATGAGAGTACTGTCCTTTGTCCTTGAATTCTTTGTCCTATAAAGGGTGATGCTGAAAGCAAGTTAGGACTGCAAGGAATAGTTTATCTATCAGATGTATGGAGAAGGGCAGATTTTATGACCAAACAAAAGAAGGAAAGCAATTCAAAAACTGTAAAATAGATAATTTTTATCATTAATTAAATTATTTATTTAAAAGGTTTTGCACAAACAAAATCAATGAAACCAAGATTGGAAGGAAAGCAGAAAACTGAGAAATAATAATCTTTATAAGAACTTTCTCTGATTGGTGACTTCATTTCTCAAATATATGGAGAACTGAGTCAAATTTATAAGGACACAAACCATTCCCCAACTAACAAATGGTCAAAGGATATGAACATGTAATTTTCACATGAAAAATTTAAAGCTGTCTTCAGTCATATGAAGAAATGCTCTAATCACTTTTGATTAGAAAATCCTTTGTCCTTTTCATCTTCTGTTCTAATTGCCCTGTTATCTTTAACCTAGAAACATACCCTTTGTAGGTCTACTCTGCTCCTAATCCCAAATTGAGAAAAATTATTTATCATCACTCTTGAATGTACTTGTAAAGTCATGAAAATAAAGTCTCAATGAAGAGACTGCTGCACAGCAATACTTTTAAATTTTTTAAAGTATCACCAGAGCAGTTGTTATTAACTTTCCCTTCTCTCTTTAAGTCTTCAATACATCATCTGTTTGACTGTCCAGTATCAGCAGATATATTTGCTTGCTACTTTCCTGAGATAATTAAGGTCATCTGAAAAGAAAATTCTCTACTTCTATTACTCTTTAACTCAAAACATCCACTCAACTTCAGCTATTATCCCTTGATTTATTAGGTATTGCTCTCCCTTGGTTACCTCAATGATTTGAAAGCTTCTCAGTTTCTCATATTTTTAAAGTATAAAATATTTTAGGGGTTTTTCTTGGCAAGGTAAATGGGGTTAAGTGACTTGCCCAAAGTCACACAGGTAAGTAATTATTAAGTGTCTGAGGCTGGATTTGACCTCAGGTCCTCCTGAATCCAGGGCTGGTGCTCTATCCACTGCACCACCTAGCCATCCCTAAAATATTTTTTTAAAGCCTAGGAAGTACCAATATGAAAATTTTGAGAGAAAGAATTTAAATTAATTCTAATCGCAAACCCCATCTTACATAAATTCACAATAAAACCCCAAATAGAGAAATACATATAAAAGCAAGTTCGTAAATTATATATTAACTATATATCCTTCCTAGTTGAGTAAGAAAAGTTTAGTCCCTTATTTTATTTAAAAAATAGAGACTTTTTCAGTTCCAAAATAATAAAAATATTCATAATTTCCTCTCCCTGCCCCCCAGTCAAAAGAAAAATGAAAATAAAAAAGATTTGTCAATTTATACTCTGAATCCATCAATTCTCCATCTGGAACATTTTTCATCCAGATCCTCAGAATTGTGTTGAGTCATCGTATTCATTGAAGTTACTAAGTTTTTCAAAACTAATTATCTTTACAATATTACTGTTACTATACAGGTTGTTTTTCTATTATTACTCACTTTCACTTTAAATAATCTAGGTCTTTCCAGGTTTTTCTAAAGTTATACCCTCTATTATTTTTTATAATATAATATAATAGTAAGTCATTATATTCACATATCATAACTTGTTCAACCATTACTAAAGTGATAGGCATCCCTGAAATATTTTCCACAGCAAAAAAGTAGCTGCTATAAATATTTGGCATATCTAGTAGAAATATTGCTAACTCAAAGAGTATGCACATTTTAATAATCTTATGCATAAAATTCTAAATCATTTTCAGATTGATTGAACGAGTTCACACTTCTACCAACAAACCATTAGTGGGCATGTTTTCCCACATCCCATGAAGAATTTATTATTTTCTCATCTTAGCCATTCTGATGGGTATGAGATGATACCTCAAAGTTTTTTTAATTTTCATTTTTCCAATTATTGGTAATTTGAGCATTTTTTCATTTGTCTAGGTGATAATTTTGATTTCTTCCTCTGAAAACTACCTATTCATGTTCTTTGACCATTTATCAGTGGATGAAAGGTTCTGATTTTTTAAAACTTAATTCTATTATATTTTATCAGTAAAATATTTTATCAGAGAAACTTACTATAGATATATTCCACACTTTGCTGTTTTTCTTTTAATTTTAACTGCATGTTGGTGTTCATAAAAAATATTTTTTATTTCATATAATCTAGTTTATCCCCTATAAATCTCTCTATTTCCTGTTTGGTCATGAAGCCTTCCATATCTATATTTCATTCCATGCATCACTTCTTTAATGAAAGTATCTCCCTTTATATAGAAATCATGAGTCCATATTTAACTATTTTGACATATGAATGAAATGCTGGTATTTGTCTAGTTTCTGCTAGATTACATTCCAGTGTTCCCAGGAATTTTTGTGAATAAGTGATTTCTTTCCCCAATAGTTGGAATCTTTGGGTTATCAAACATTAGGTAACTGTACTCATTTGCTTCTATAAATTATCTGTCTTGTCTTATGTATTCCACGGATCAAATTCAATATTTCCTTCCCAGTACTGAATATCAATATCAAAATATCAAGCTCCCTTGATGTTTATGAGTTTCCATGCCTCCAGTTTCTCCACTATCCAATCCATCCTTCACACTTTTGCCAAAAGAATCTATGGCATTAGTCTGATGATGTCATTTCCCCTTCTAAAACTTTTTTTTAAAATTTATCTATGACCTCTAGGAAGCAAAGCAAATTCTTTGACCTGACATTAAAGTTCTCTTCCACTTGACTCCTTCTTATTCTTGGTCTTCTAGTCAAAATTGTAAATTCTTCCTACAATCTGTCATGCCAACTACTCCCTTTTTTCATCTGCACAGGCTGAACTATGTCAAGAATGCAAGTTATACTCATTTCTTCTTTTCAGAATCCTAATATTCCTTCAAGATTTAGATTAAGTTTTACCTTCTCCATGAATCTTTTTCTGATTCCCACATTTCATAGGGTCTTTCCTCAAATATTCCCAGATCTCTTTGTCTGATCTCCTCCTTGCTCTGTTCATAATGGTTATCTGAAAACTTATTGTGTTTAATCCTAACACCATTCACAATTGAATATAAGCTCTTTGATATCAGAGACTATTTGGGGGGTGAAAGGAATACCAAGAAGATATTATCTTTATAGTCTGATGATGTACTGTATCTTATATACATATTTCTTAAGCAAGAATTTAAGATGTTCACTGAATTGAATTGTTTAAATTATTGATCATTTCCAAAGAAGCTCATTTCTTTCTTTCTTTATAATTATATTTTTAGTTGGTAAAATTCAAAATCCTTACTCCTTCTTCTAAGACTTACATATTTTAATGCTAATTTGCCAACTTTTATTCTATTATCTTTGTTAAACACAGCCACCTACTCCTTTAATGATTTTGAATGTGCTTTGCCAAGTCTGGTACCTGATTTACTGATTCCATTGCCTTGGAAGCTCTGATATAGTGTCATTTTCAGAGTAGTTAAATATTACAGGCATGCTCAAGGAGTGAAAAGAGGTACCTTAATAAAAGTGCTTTCATATCAAAGTGTATAAATCAACTCCAGAATTTTAGAACTCTATCCAACTTCATTTCCTCTTTAAACTCCTGTCAGTGGGCTAGATTGTGCCAAGTACCTGATCTGTAGAGTTGAAAAAAATTGAAATAATTATGTAAAAAAAGTAGTAGTAATAATAATAACAATGAAAGGTTTTACAACACTTTACTATGACTGCTTTAATTATAGCAAAACCTACCAACACATAATTTTCTAAAAACAAAATCTTCATACATATATATATATGTATATATATATATATACATATATATATATGGGGGTTTCCTACCCAATGCAATCAAAACAAAAAGAATATGAGTTCAAATCTGTCAGGATATGTATGGGTGTTCTTACAAACAACATAGCATGATGAACTATATTAACAATTATTTATCTTTAAACTAGATATATCTTTCTAAAAATGTATTGATCTGTCATGAGATAGCAACAATAAGTTAATTTTCACCTTTATGTCTCTTCATTGATTCAGGTACTGACTAGAGTTAGTTTTATATTCCAATAAAAATCTTAAATTGGTTTTTAAAACACAAATAGAGTGTGATTTTTAGAAGACAAGATGAAATAAATTCTAGTTAAGGGTAGAGAATTATTTAATGGGACAATAAATATTTGCTTTTATCATAATTGCAGGAATGACATGTCAAAATACACTATTATATGGCACAGTATTATACAAAGGGCATCATGGATTAGAAAACTCTCAAGGAAGCATCACTTTCAATGCATAGCAAAATACCACTTGCATTTTATTTACAGTTGGAAGCAAATAGACCTCTATTTTTAACCATATAATTGATTTTTTATTCCTTGAATTAGTTAAATGACATGCACATAAAAAGATAATCTGTTGCTTTGAATTTCTCAGAGAAAGGATTTCAAAGCACAAGTGAAATAGATTCTATGAGTTGTGTTGCCAAGATAATAAATTGGTTCATCAGTAAGGGCTTTTTTCCTCCATAAACACCATCTGGATCAGTCTGTTGGCAACTCTACATATGACATTTTTAAAATTATGAATTATAGCAATACAATATTATAATTGATCCATCAAAATATCTTGAAACTTTCATCCCAGATATATAAGTAATTCAAACAATGGTTCTTAATGCATCATTCATCTTACTGAATCCCTCTGCAAAAAAAGATGTTTCTCACAATATAACTTTATTATGAGTTGACTATCAATTAAGAGTTTTATGGTGGCATTTAGAAAGCCTGTGGTTCAAAGAGCTCACCTGTGTTAAAGTACCATTATTCAGTTAACTATAGTACTCCCAGTGAGACAATGGAAAAGAGCTAAATTTAAGTAAGGGGACATTTTGTTATCTGTGAATATATATTTAATTCACTAATCACCCTTTGAAGATCTACCTGATGCATAATAAGAGAGATATTTTAGGGGGAGCTAGGTGGCACAGTGGATAGAGCACCCCCCACCCCAGAATCAGGAAGGCCTGAGTTCAAATCTAGTCTCAGACACCTAGCTGTGGGACCTTAGGGAATCTACTTAGCCCCATTGCCTTGCAAAAATCGAAAAGAAAAGAGAGATATTTTAAACTCATCTGATGTGGGAATTGATTGTGTAAATTTATGTCTAATATATTTAGAAAACAAAGCAAATTACACTATTAGAAACTGAGTTTCATGTGCAATCTTCTTGCTCTGATTTACTATCAATTTACATAATGTTAAAGTTCTAATTCTTAAAATAAAATTCACATAAATTCATAAGCCACAATTCTAGTGAAAGAACACATCAAAAGGAAAAAGTTCATCATATTACATGTATATATATATATACATATATATATATACATATATATGTGTGTGTGTACTGGGAGGGCCTATATGTATATGAATATATGTATATATATAATATATGCACAGAGATACATGTATATCCACATGGTCAGTATAAATAACAGATATTTATAGGAATAATAAAAATAATTTTACATAAACATTTGAATATTGGTTTTTATAAATACTTTTCAATCCATTTAGAAATTGTCATCATTAAAGACAGATTAATCAAGTTTCATATTTGAAGTAGAGTCCAATCTTTGAATGAATGATAGCCTCATAATTCACAGATACAAATAATATTCTCTTCTAGGATAAAGAAAAAGACTTCATATCCAATATATTCTAAGTGCTTTGGAAAGTTAAGTATATACAGTACAGTGACTGTTGGCAAACACAAAGTCATTATATATTTGGTAATAATTCACAATACAATTGTTAACATTGGACTTTTTTCCTTTCAGAAATTTTGCTGTCTACCATTCTGAAACTAACCATTAAAACAAAGAAATCAAAGCTATTTCCCCAGAGGAAAACAATATGCTTTCATATAAATAAGAGTGTCTTTGAATTTCAATGTAATTATCCTGACATCTTAACAAATTATTTATCTTAGACTTATTAATTTCTCTCAAGTAAGTCTTTAGAACTTTTTGAAATGATCAAATTATTTAAAAAACTGGCTGAACCAATATATTTTAAAATAGTTTTATATTTCAAAAGATTTGTACTGATTTTATATATAATATGAGTTACAATATTAAGCATTACAGAAGAATAAGAATAGTTAGGTAATCTTTGTCATTATTTTCCATGAGTTTGCACAGGGTTGTGATTGCCTTAAAAATTGAACTCCTTTGTAAATACTTTCTATTTTAATGATGCTGTTCATGTGTGAATCACTAGAAAAGAATATAGAATCCAGAAGGGTGGGAATCTTAGCTGTCACCTAATAAAACCTTTTCCTTTGAAAGGTGTGGAAACTGCAGTCCAAAAAGGTTATGTGATCCACCATAGATCACATCATACTAAGTGGTAAAACTAGGATTTGACCCAAGTCATGTGAAACTAACTTCAGCATTCTTTCTACTTTCTCACCTTACCTTCCACCAACAGGATGTTCTGGAAAAATACTCTTTGGCATGTACAAATAATATTCTCTTCCAAAACTTTGAATCCAACCCAGAGAGTTACTTGTTTTATCAGTGCTACTCAACCCAAAGACCTGAAAAGGGAATTCATAATTGTGTTAGAAAATTGATAATGGGATGGAATACTTGAAGAGATTGAAGGAGGTGGCTAAAAAATAAGAGTCCTTCAAACACAAAAAAGCCTCATTAACCCCACCACCCTTGCCTGCAAATAGTGTTGGTGAATAAAAGAATTGCTCTAATGCTTTCCTTGCAAGGTAGAGACTTACTTATCATAGCATCTCTTCTATGATCATGATAAGAGATGAAAAACTGATGATCTATTGGTATGGAAACAAGTATAATGGGAAACCTTGGAGACCGATTTTCATGAGAATAAGCAGAAAATAATGTCTCAAAGCAGATCCAACAGAAAGTATCTTTGATTCCTCCAGAAGACATCAGCAGCTTTGAAAAATATCTTCCCCAAATCATAAAAGTGCTGTGGAACCATATGTTCATCATTTTTTTTTTTGATGTGAGCCAAATGCACTTTTACTATTCTTACTGAAAGTTTGTGTATTTGTGAAAGAAGGAACAGTAGTTTTAGGGGCAATAGTTTATTTTTTATTACTATGTTATTTCATTATTACTATGCTTTATTACTATGTTATTTCATTAAATGACTTTGCAAAAAAAAAGGAAAGAAAAATAATGAGTAGGAGAGAAAACTAAAGTCATCCCTCTGGAACATGCAATAAAATTTGTTACCTTTCTCCTAAGGACGTTTCTTTTGCTTATGCTTTGAAATAACTTAATTCATCACCTAAATAAGGATAGTATACTTCTTTTTATTATACCAATATACAGTCGCTAAGACGCTGAGCTGGTAGGTAACTCTAAGTATAGGTTGCTACAGGAGTTAATGAAACATTTTAAAAATGAATGCATCTTAATTACTCCAGGATACATTAACAAAAAGCCTGAATAACAAATCAGTCAATCTAACCAAAAGAACGAATGTGGCCTATTTAATTTAAAACAATAAAACCAGTTCTTTAAAACAAGTTGATTCAGCTGCTCCAGGTAGTCTAAAGCTACTAAGAAAAAGCAAATGATTATATAACTCTGCAAAATAAGCTAAACAAAAGGGAAAATGAACTATGTCAAAGTCATCTTGGTGTCAAGAATAGTTTCACACTTTCAAAGTCTGATATAAAGCATAAGGATCTATATCACATTTGAAATATACTTTTTAAATTATTCATGTAATCAAAATTTTCATCAATAATTTTTACCATGCCTATTATGTTCCAGACACTACAAGAGGAATTGGGGAATACATAGATAGATGAAAGTGCTATTCCTAGGCAGATCAACAAGAGGATTCCAAGCCCCAGTAAATTATTTTTCAAATTTTATTTCAAGCAATGGGATTAAGTGACTCACCCAAGGTCACTAATTATTAAGTGTCTGAGGTCGAATTTGAGCTCGGGTCCTCCTGACTCCAGGGCCAGTGCTCTATCCACTGCACCACCTAGCTGCCCAAGCCCCGATAAATTGATGTAAGGTTTATACCATTACAATGGTCTTACACCAAATTTACCTATGATAAAATTCTAGGAAGACATGAACAACTGTACAACATTATCATGGCTTTCTACCATTGAAGTATCACAAATAAAAATAAAGTAGAACCTGGAACCCTTTAGCAAAAGAGTTGGAACTTCTGGTTAGAATTTGCAGGAAAGAGCATCAGGATAGTAACATGTAAAAGAAAGACATCAATAAAAAAGTTCATAAAAATGAACATGTGAAGGTATTAAAATCTGATTCAGTGGAAGGACTATCCATGCCTATAGGTTTACAGATTCACCTAAGATTTTTTTAAAAATTATATAATAATAATATATGAGATTTGGGCTAATGTTTTACCCATTATCTAATACTTAGCACAGCACTGTCACTACCTAGCATATATTAAGTGTTCAAGAAATATTAGTTGATTTATCTTCAAAAAGATCAGACACTCTAGAAACAAAAGGCATGGAAGGTCATCATTAGAGAAAGTATGATGTAGAAGACATGATGGCTCCTTTTCAATACTAAATTATATCTTCAGTTAAAGAGTATTATTACTATTCTAACATCATAGATTGTAGAGAAAATCACTCAAAATAAATTTAAGATAGCTTTTCTATATCAAACAAGAGGTCGGGGTGGGGGGATTAGAATAAGAACCCTATTATCAGCCAATTATGAAATATTTCTTGATAACCCACTGCATGTGAGGTCCTGGAGATAAAAAGGCAACAATGGAATAGTATCTGCCCTTAGGAGCTTATGTTCTTTCAATCTATCTCATAAAAAAAAAACTCAGCATACCTAAGACTGCTCTACATTTTTGTAAACAAAATGCAGCAAATAGTAATTGAAGGAACCTATGGAGAGGGCAGGGTGAAAGATGAAACATCTCCAAGAAATGAAGAGATGTCCACTTACTGAAGAGAGAGTGGAGGGAGAGGATGAGAGAAGAGGAGAAAGAGAGAGGAGGGGGGAGAGAGAATGAGGTGGAATGGAAGAGAAAAAACAGAGAAGAGTTAATAATTGCTTTCTTCAAAACCTGTTTCTTCCTCTGTTCAACGTTCAACATCAACCAAAACAATCCTATGCTCTTTTGCTCTTCTCCCCCCCCCCAACACACACATGCACTTCTGTCAAAGAAAATATGCCTTACATAACCAAAGCTATGTAAAAAGTAGTACAGTTTTTCCTTGGAAATTGGGCAACTCTTGGGTCAGATAATTTACATGTACTAGACAACAGTGAACAGTGATTTGGGGGTAAGCCTGAATTATTAGAATAAACTGCTGCCTTCTACTGTGGTGGTGTTCTGTAGACTATTGTTTGAAAAAAATACAAACTCTAGCACATATGATGCTGGTAACCCATCCTTAGAGCATCACCAGCAGAGTTCCAAATATAATAGCAACAATAATGAGAATATTTGTTTGAAAGAAGGAATGCTAATCCTTTTTTACATATTAGATGGATTTGTTACAGCCTTTCCCCCAGTATTATGTTTATTAATTACACAGTTAACTTTACTTATTAATTACCCCCTGCAAAGATACAACACAAGTATACCCTCCTCTCTCCTACAGAGAAAAGCTATAGCCTCACCTGTGAGCAGACTACTTTATAGATTATCTATCCTCAATTGGCATCATTCCATTCATTCCTTAGACTCTGCCCTTGAATGCCAAAGAGTAAATCATCCAACTCATTCCCATTTATTATCCTACCTTTTCCTGCTCTAACTCATTTGCAAGAATAATTGTGAGTTTCAAATAAAATAAGCCACAAATAAATAAATAAAGACAGGACCATGTTTTCTCTAAACATCAATCCTACAGCATCTACTACTGCATTTTAAAAAAAAGAATGCTTAATAAATGTTATTGTTATTGACACAAATGTGACTGAAATAGATAGGGGTTATTTCCATCTTCTGATGTTTTTGAATGTGTTTATTATGTGGATTCTTGAAAATTTTTAATATATGTAATTGGAGTGTAAGCATCTGTACTTTTTAAAAATTTGGTTCCATAAATTAAGTGGGAAAGAGGGGAACTTCAAAATACCAGATCTCAAATTGTACTACAAAGCAGAAATAAGTTAAAAAAAAATAGAAGAGTTGAACAATGGAATAGATTAAGTAAAAAAGATCTAGAAGCAATTGAACATAATAACATAGTACTGGATAAAGTCAAGGACTCACAATGATTCATCACAAACAGTTAGGAAAACAGAAAACCAGGATGAAAAACATTAGGATCAGACAATTATATATTACAGAGTATATACTACAATAAGCTATAAAGGCATACCTGACCTAAGGTTTATAAGTTTTCAATGTTAAGAAAATTAGAGGAACATAGAAAATGATACCTATAACAGTTATGGATATAGAAAAGTTATTAATCAAATAAGGATTAAAAACTATCACAAGGGTTAAAATGGACAATTTTGATCATATAATATTGAAAACCTTTTGAACAAACAAGACCAAATAAGTCAGAATCAGAAGGGGAACAGTTAGCTGAGCAAATAAATCTTTGCAACAATCTTATCTGATAAAGGCCTAATACCCAAAGATATGAAATTGATATGTATTAGAACAAAAGTCATTCCCCAGTAGATAAATGGTGACAATATATGAACAGGAAATTCTCAAAAAAAGAAATACAAACTCTTAACAACCATAAAAAGTAACATTCCTAATCACTAATAATAAGACAAATAAAAATCAAAACATCATACCACCTCACCCATCAAGTTGACAAAGAGGACCAGAAAATTACTGCCTTAGAGGAGCTTCACATCCTCGTTCCTAAAAAAGTATAATTTACATTAATATAACACAATGTTATATTAGCTTTTATGGTTGAAACTCTGAAATGGTCTAACCATTCTTGAAAGCAATTTGTAATGTGACCCTGGCTTCTGCCAGTAAAGCAGAAGCTCCATTACTTTCTACCTTCCTAGGTAGGTGCAAATCTAGTTCCAACTGAAGAACTAATGACTGATTATTTGACTCTAGAAATTTAAAAAAAAATAGAAAGATAGAAAATGTTCCTCTAGTCTGGGAGATCTCTTTCCCTCAAAATGAAAGAATTATAGAGTTTTGAAGTTGGAAAGGATCATTTATTTAGTCTAAACAGTACCTGTAAAAGAATGACCACTACAAGATACCTGACAAGTGATCATTTATCGTGAAGATTTCCTTTTGGAGAAACTCACTACCTCATAAGACAAGCCATTTCACTTCTGGATGGTTCCTATTTAAAGATATTTTTTTCTGACATCAAATCTAAATCTTTTTTGTGACCTCCCTTCATTCCTCCTGGTTCTGCCTTAGAGGCCAAACAAAATAAGCATAATCCTTCCACATAAAAGCCCTTCAAATATTGCACACATTGCCTATGTCCCCCATGAATCTTTCAAGGTTGCACATACTAAGTTCTTTCAATCACCACAGATGAAATGGACTCAAGCCATGTTCAGCATCTTAGTTTTGTCCTCCACTTAATGTTCTCTTGTTTGTCTTCCTAAATTGTTGTAATCTGACCTGAACATAATGTTCCCAATGTGGTTTGATCAAAGCAACTATCACATCCTCATTTCTAGAAATTATGATTTTCATTTGTGTAACACAACATTACATTAGCTTTTATGGTTACCATAACACCATTCATGTTGAATTTACTATCCATTAAAAACTCAGGATTTGTTTTTGTTTAGTTTTATCTTGGTTTTTTTTTTATATGTGGAGAGTGAGTGGCTGTTCTTTGTTTTTTAGGTTGTTTTTTTTTTTTCAGAGAAGCTTCTGTCTGATCATCTATTCCAAAACCTAAACTATTGAGGTCATTTTTTGAGCCAAAGTATATGATTTTATATTTATCCCCATTAAATAATATCTTCTTAGATTCAGTCAAACATTTTACCTGTTCAAAATCTTTTTGAATTCTATTTATCCTTGATCAAAAAAGAAAATAAAGTTAGTCTAACATATCCTGATCTTGATAAATAATATACTGTCTCTTTTTTTTATTACCACTTCTTATTTTTAGATGTTACTAACCATATCTTTCAAAAATCTATCGCAGAAGGGGCAGCTAGGTGGTGCAGTGGATAGAGCATTGGCCCTGGAGTCAAAAGTACCTGGATTCAAATATGGTCTCAGACATTTAATAATTACCTAGCTGTGTAGCCTCGGGCAAGCCACTTAACCCCATTGCCTTGCAAAAAAAAAAATCTTAGGGGCCAGCTAGGTGGTGTAGTGGATAAAGCACCAACCCTGGAGTCAGTAGTACCTGGGTTCAAATCCGGTCTCAGACACTTAATAATTACCTAGCTGTGTGGCCTTGGGCAAGCCACTTAACCACAATGCCTTGCAAAAACCTAAAAAAAAATCTATAGCACAATTTGGTCAGGAGTGGAAGTCAAGCTCTGTGGTTATGACATGCTTCATAACTAAAAGTACCTATACTTACTAATTTATTCAAGTACTAAATTGTTTCCTCATGTAGAACTGACTGGTGATGCCCTTAAAAGCAGAAGGATTTTTTAGTGAATTAGAAATTACAAAATTTTTTTCAGATTTTATTAATACCATACATACAATGAATGATGAACATAAATATTATCTTCATGTCATTAGTTTCAATAGGAAGTCTAATGAACTAGGAAAATGGTCAATGAATATTAATATCCATATTGAAGACAGCAATGAAACTTTTAGTATGTTAAATTTCCACCAAGTGTCTTAGAGTATTACTCTTAATAAGAAATGAATGATAATAAAGATACATGAAACATACCCACTTAAGCTAGTCATGCCTGATTTATTCTGAGTGATGCTGCCTCAGTTATACCAATAGAATTATTTCTCATAATGATGATTATTTGGTTGCTAAAAAAATCAATGAAGTATAGTGTCAGGAGCTGCTGTTAATCCTGATGTTTTTTCTAAATTGAATGACTTATAGAATTACTACTGATGTCATTCGTCTCTGTATCAGGAGTCCATAAAGTCTCAGTCACTGAATGGTATCCTTTATATGTATTTTCTACCCAAGAACTGCTTAGTTAAATATATATTGATTTCAATAGGTCAATACCTAATGCACAATCACTGGTAACCAACTTCAGTGAGGGAAATGGAAACCATTTTTTCCCTAAAAACATATTTTTTCAAAATACACATCACATTCCTTCTTATCCATGAAACATAAACAGTTGACAGATCAGGAAGTCTTTTTTTTTTACTTAAAATATTCTATCAAAAGGTTTGAAAATTGTTTCAAGTGGTTTTTCAACATGTTTCCACATAAAACAAGTAGAATATGATAGGAATAAAGAAACAATTCAAAGAGGGGGAGGTTTGGGAAAGGTGCCATTGAAGACCTGAGTCATTTCTATTAAGTTATCCATATTCTATTAACAAATAGAAAGTCGCCAGTCTCATTTTTTCCTCCACAGCCATCTGGATCCAGTGGCCAGATTTGAATCAGAATGACTGGAGAAAGCTCTGGATGTGAGGCAATCAGGGTTAAGTGACTAGCCCAAGGTCACAGTCAATAAATGCCTGAGGTCATATTTGAACTCAGGTCCTCCTGACTTCAAGCCTTGCGCCATCCTGCTGTCTATCTTCCTAAATACTGAATATAATTTAATTTTTCCTGATTATTTGCCATTTTATGACATAGCTTTGGTTGGATGGACATTGAATGTGATCATTAGAAGATGTAATTTGAAAAGACACTAAAGATGGAGTGTTAAGTCAGCAGACTGACATATTATTCTATGAAGATAGCTCCCAACTCTATAATCTGTCTCCGATTATTACTCTAGATATAGCCTTCATATCGTCAATTAGCTAAATATTTCCACTTAAATATCCCATTTATATCCCATCCCTAAAACTATTCATTCTTCTGATTTACTTTTTTTAATTAATGACATAGCAATCCAATTAATCACAGATTCAAATTCTTGAACTTCCAAGGGAACTAGGGCTTTTTCCCTTTCTCTTTTCTTTTCTTAACCTCAGACTCCATCAAAGATTACCTAGGATTCTTTGGCTACAGAGGTGAGAACATTTGCCATCACCAGAGGCCCCCTCCTCCCCTCTATTTTCCTCACCCTCCTTCCTGGTCCAGGCTGCCCAGAACCCTTCTGCCCACCTAGGATGAGGTACTTTTCATCAACTATTTCAACTGCTTTGAGATGGAGCACTACCAGGTCTTAGCATCTGTCCTTTCCCTTTCACTTCCCCTTCCTGGAGGCCTATGGGCCTTATTATTTGACCTGCCTTTGTGCTTCCCAACTAGCTAGCACAATTATCCGACCTACTGGTACAGCCTAAGGGCCCTTAGGTTTGTGGAAGCTATTGGAATTTCTCCCCATAGTAGGGAAGTTTTGACCTTAAGTACAAGCAAAAGCCAAATTTAGTTAAGAGAACAATTATTAGGGCGGCTAGGTGGCACAGTGGAAAACACACCAGCCCTGGAGTCAGGAGGACCTCAGTTCAAATTCAGTCTCAGACACTTAATAATTACCTAGCTGTGTGGCCTCAGGCAAGCCACTTAATCCCATTTGCCTTACCAAAATACTAAAAGAAAAAGAGCACAATTATTGATAATTGCTAAATTTTGACCTCCGGCTAGCCTGCCTGGAGAAGTCCAGGAATGGTACATTTTTTCTTTAAATATTTCTATCACATCACTTCTGCCTTGTTCAAGGCAAGAAGCGTATGGTCCCCAGTTTAAGATTGGACTGGGACAAGATGCTGAAGAAATGGAGAGAACCCAGGAAGTGGTCTGGGATGATATGGAGAGGAGGAAAGATGAAAGGTGTGATTTCAGTGAAAGGGTAAAGGTTTCACTCAAAGGTATACCTCCAGAACCTATTGTTGGCTTTATGAGCTAAGATTTCTTCTTGTTTTACTCTTAGGGGAAGTGTCTCTAAGTACCCTTTTCAAATACTAATTGTTTGATATATTGATTTGTGCCTCACCCACTCCTCTTTAAACTTTAAGAGTCTTATGAAATAGGGGAATTTCCAATCAGTTGTTACAGAAATATGTTTAAGTCATATAAAACCCTTGATAGGCTTTATCATCCAGGCCATATGTGCTTTTAGAATTTCCTGGACTTTTCATACTCCATGAACTTTCTTTTATATGCCTCCTCTCTCTATTAGAGAGCGAACTCCTTGAGAGGAAGATATATCTCAATATAATTTCCTTAGTTTCCTTAGTTCTTAGCACAGTGCTTGTTAAATAATTGTGCATAATAAATGCTTTTTCATATAGCCATTCATTCACCTTAGACTCTTTTCTCTTTCTCACCACCTACATAGTCAGTTTTCAAGTTTTATTAATTCTTTCTCCACAACATTTTTCATGTCTCCTCTTCCTTTACCCTTCCACTCCCTAGTACAGGTTCTCGTTACTTCTGATATGGAATTTTATAGTAACTTCACAATTGATTTCCCAACATTCAATTATACTTGCCCTCTCTCTTTCTTATCTCTCATGTAGCTCACAAAATAATTTACGTAAGCCACCAACCTGATCACTTTCTTTCCTGATCAAAAATCTTGAGTAACTCTCTTTTACCTAAGTAATAAGATAAAGATTCTGTAATATAGCTTGGCATTTTAATTTCTCCACAGTTTGACTATCCTTTACCTCTCCTGCCTTATTTCATATTATAACTCTTTACATACTATATTCCACTGTAACTATGTTATTAAATAAGATCTAACCAGATCTAAAATTATATTATAAAGCATCAGTCATCAAAATTATCTGGCGGGGCAGCTAGGTGGCACAGTGGATAGAGCACCAGCCCTGGAGTCAGGAATACCTGAGTTCAAATCTGACCTTAGACACTTAATAATTACTTAGCTGTGCGGCCTTGGGCAAGCCACTTAACCCCATTTACCTTGCAAAAACCTAAAAAAAAACTATCTGGTACTAGCTAAGAAACAGAGTGGTGGATCAGTGGAATAGACTAGGTGCAATAGCAGGAAATGATTATAGTCATCTGCTGTTTGATAAACCCAAAGAGTCCAGCTATTGGGATAAAAACTCTCCCTTGGATAAAAACTATTGGGAAAATTGGAAGTTAGTATGGAAGAAACTTGGATTAGACCAATACCTCACACCCTATAAGATCAAAATGGATACAGGATTTAGACATAAAAAACAATTTTATAAGCAAACTAGGAGATCAAGGAATAGTTTACCTGTCAGATCTATAGAAAGGGAAGCAGTTTATGACTAAGGAAGAGATGGAGAACATCATTAAAAATAAACCAGACAATTTTGATTACATAAAATTAAAAATCTTTTGCACAGACAAAACCACTGTAACCAAGATCAAAAGAAATGTAGTAATTGGGAAATAATTTTTACCACTAGTATTTCTGATAAAGGACACATCTCTAAAATATAGAGAAATGAGTCAAATTTAAAAATAAAAGCCATTCCCTGATTGACAAATGGCCAAAGGATATGCAAAGGCAATTTACAGATGAGGAAATCAAAGTGATCCATGGTTGTATGAAAAATTGCTCTACATCCATGCTTATTAGAGAAATGCAACCTCTCACAATCTCTCACACCTCTCAGACTGGTCAATATGACCAGAAAAGACACTGATCAATGTTGGAATAGATGTGAGAAATCTGGGACACTGTTACATTGTTGGTGGAACTGTGAAGTCATCCAGCTTTTCTGGAGAGCAATTTGGAATTATGCCCAAAGGGCAACAAAAATGTGCATGCCCTTTGATCTAGCAATACCACTACTAGGTCTATACCCTGAAGAGATTTTGAAAAAAGGGTAAAAACATCACTTGTACAAAAATATTCATAGCAGCCCTGCTTGTGGTGGCAAAGAATTGGAAATGAACTGAATGTCTTTCAATTGGGGAATGGCTTAACAAAGTGTGGTATATGTATGTCATGAACCCAGGAAGGATGGGAATTTAGGGAAGCCTAAAAGAATTTGTATGAACTGATGCTGAGCGAGATGAGCAGAACAAGAACATTGTATACCCTAACAGCAACATGGGAGTGATGTTCAAACTTGAAGGACTCGCTCATTCCATCAGTGCAACAATCACGCACGATTTTGGGGTTTCTGTGATGGAGAATACCATCTGTATCCAGAAAAAGAATTGTGGAGTTTGAACAAAGACTAAAGACTATTAACTTTAATTTTAAAAAATCATTATCTTATTATTTAATTTTGCTATTTCTTATACTTTATTTTTCTTCCTTAAGGATATGATTTCTTTCTCATCACATTCAACTTAGATTAATGTATACCATGGAAACAATGTGAAGACTAACAGACTTGAGGCAGCTAGGTGGCACAGTGGATAGAGCACCGGCACTGGAGTCAGGAGTACCTGAGTTCAAATCTGACCTCAGACATTTAATAATTGCCTAGCTGTATGGCCTTGGGCAAGCTGATTAACCCTATTTGCCTTGCCAAAAAAAAAACCCTAAAAAAAGAATAACAACAGCTTGCCTTCTGTGCAGGGGGCAGGGGGAGCAAGATTAGGGGAAAAATTGTTAAATTCAAAATAAATAAAATCTTTCTAAAAAAAAGATCCAACCTCCAAATGCAATTCCCAGATTCATGACTTTCATTCCTTCCTCTTTTCTTTTTCTTTCTTTTTCTCCTTCCTTCCTTCCTTCTTCCTTCCTTTCCTTCTCTAGTTAGTTTTTTACAGGTTATCATTTGCATTTCTGAAATGTATTTTTTATTCATGCCACCTTTGAGAATTCTTCACTTCCTTACAGGCTCAAATCAAGTGCCAATTTCACCATGAAGCCTCTCTCAATTTATCAGACGGAAGAAAGAAAGAAATTTGTCCTTGAACATTCCTAGTATATTTTTGCTAGATCTTTCCTTTATTGCTTTAGCACTCTATTCTATTTTATTCTGTTCCTCCATGAATATTTCATCTCCTGGTATAATGCAAATTCAAAAGTCACAAAGACTATAATTTTTTTTCTTTGTATCCTCTAGTACTCGACACAGTTTCATACACATAGTAGGTGGTTTAATAAATATTTGCTGAATTTAATTGGATCTTGATGGAAGGTTGGGGCTTGCCTGCTTTTGGGAAACTATGGGATGTTTTCTATGATTCAAATCTTCTCCTTGGCTCAAAAGTTCATCTTTTTAATTCCTCCATCTCTTGCCAATTGACGGGACACTATAAATCACAACTGAAGAAGAAATGATGATAGAAAGTTGCACTCAGATTCATGAGCATCTAAGTTCAAATCCTACTTCCAATTAATTTCTAAGCAACTCCCCCTCCTCCCCTCCAGGAAGCTGGTGGTGACGGGATCTGCCTTAGTAAATGGAAATCTCCCCAAGAGAATGAAGATTCACTAATGGAAGGTGTATGTACAAAAATAAGATCACTGATCCATTGAGTACTGAAATAATAGTGATTGATTCAGGATCAAAATTACAAATATACATTTTTGTTCTCTGCAGTTCTACATTGACTTTTTAATTTTTTTCTACCTCTTCCCTTGATGTCAAACTGTCAGTTCATACTGCTTCCAACAGTGACAGTAACTATTCTTTCTACTTCTAATCTGAAATGTGATGAGAAATCAGAAAGGCATGTTTTTAAAGGGAATTTTGTTTCTTGATTAAAGAAATGTCATCTCTGGAGTACACTCAAAGTAAGTGATAATAACAATGACAATAATAAACATGTTTATGAGAACTAACATTGATAGTGTTTTTAAAGTTTTTGAAATGCTTTACATTTAACACTTCATTTACTGGAGGGACCCTATGACATATAGGATAGGGGAGGACTCAGAACAGTTTACTCTCAAGTCACAAATGAGTTTGGAAGAAATTGAGCTTCAAAAAATATTTCTTTCATAAAAGTGGAGGGTTCTTCAAGGCAGGAAGTATGACTTTAAAGACAAAAATAATACACCCACTAACACTAAGCTTTGCACATAGTAGGGCATTTGAATACAGAAGTGCTTTAATTGAAATGAAATGGATTTAGTTTTCATCTGAAATATACCCCATATTTTTAGCTCCCATTTGAAGACATGGGTGAATTCTAAAACACCTAACCTAAAGCCCCAGATAGCAATTATATTACTGAATAAAATGGCAAAGTATGTTGAAATTCAGTACAGATATTTCATTTTAAATGATAATTTGGATGACTGATTTGTGATATTCATGTCCAGAATGGTTCTTTCATTATGAAGGACCTTAAATCTAAGAAGCTTTAGAATTTTAATAGTCTAAAATTTCATTTTAATATTAGGATTTGAGATTTTGTTTCTGATTACAATTTACAACTAAGCTATCATGTTGGAAAAAGCCATGAACATTTTAGTGAGTCAGGGAAAAAAATGTCTTTACCAGTTAGATTAAAAGCTGTAGTGAACATTTTGATTAAAAATTAAGTATGGTTAATGATATCTAGGCATCAGCAGCATAGCAATGGAGATATGGAGTAATCACATTCTGGAGTAGTCATATTACCAAATAGCACAGAGGTAGAAGACATGTTGAAAGCTGATGAACACACATTTGGGGAATTATAGCAAAAGAAAAAGTAATTACATGAAGTATATAGCTGGATTTTTAATACAAGTTAATTGTAATAATCTGGCTGGCAAAATTCATTTCTACTAAAGCAAAATATAGACTTTATCAGCTGCCATGCAACTTAGAATGAGATACTTGACATGTTGATATTTAACACAAGTAGTTATCAGGAAGTCCTAGATAGGTAGTGTGTGAGTGTGAGTGTATATATATTCTAGTTCTATATATTTTCTAGTTCTATCCTTTAAAGTAATATAAAAGTAACCTCTATAGCATCAGTCTGATCAAATTCAGGTGGAAACACATTATCACTCATCTCATGAATGAATTCTTGTTTCTATTTCTGCTGAGTCTAAATTCTAAAGGTCTCTTTGCATTCCTTAGGTCCCTAAAAGCCAGTTTGTTCAAAATTCCAATATGGACTCCATTCCAAGACTCATAATGATTTGCTCTTATTATTTTTTTCAAAAAAAATTAAATCTTTTTTTTTGTTTCTGAGGCAAGTCAAGTGACTTGCCCAAGATCACACAACTAGTAGGTATCGTGTATAAGGTCACATTTGAACTCAGGTCTTCCTGACTCCAGGACAAGTGCTCTATCCACTGTACCACCTAGCTTCCCCCTATTTTTTCAAAATGCACAAGATTGTAGTCTTAGATTGCTTTGACCTATAATGCAAGAACTAGTAGCTCTATATCCCCCCCAAAAGAATAAAAGGATTAATAAGTACAAAAATATTTTAAATATATCATTTTATGATAACAAAGAACTGGAAATTTAGGAGTTCCCCTTCAGTTAAAGAATGGTTGAACAGATTATTGTATATGAATGTGATAGTGTTGATGGAGAAATTTGAGGTGGTCTAGTTTGGGGGTTTAAGAATATTGACAAAATGAAGAAATTGACAAAGGACTGATTTTTTTCTAATTTTTTTAATTATAAAGGTTTTATTTAATCCAGAAGTATTTTAAGGACAAAAAAAAATTTTCTTAAAGGAATAAAGTAAGGGTATTAAACAGTAATGGAGATTTAGCTAAGTAAATAGAGATGGTTAGTACAGTTGAATGATCAGCATAAAGAGGGAAATTAAGGACAGTTGCAAGACGATTGCAACTGGGCTGATCCCCTAAGGAAATGAACAGCTAGCAGGGGAAAAGCCAGGTTTATATAGGGGGAATAGGATGAGCATAAGTGGGCAGGTGTGCCTGCTGAGAAAGGGGTAAGGGAGAAGTTAGGGTGGTGCTAAGGAAGCACTAAGGAATAGGTTTGAGTGTTTCAACATCCCTCCCTTGGGGGAATCAAGGTAGCCTGTAAAGCAGTTAGCAAGATATACTCAGTTCCCTTACTGGTAAGATAATTTTGAGTTTCTGTAACAATGGAAAAGAGATATGAGTAGACTTTGGGTAGTTTCTGTGAGAGAACTTTGAACAATGGGATTGAAGGTCAGGGTTAATATAAGGCCAGCTCGGGAAAAAAAAGTGAATTATTTAACATAGTAGCACAGAGAGAACAGATTAATTATGGGACATATTTCTCTGATATTTCCTCCAATACAGGAGAACACTGTGGTTCTGTTAAAAATAACAAAGGGATGGTTTCAGAAAAATTAAGAAAGGCTGTCAGTGAAATCATCAAAAACAGAACAATTTATAAATAGCAAAACTATTGTAAAGACAAATATGGAAAGAGAGGAACATTGATTATCAAAATGTTCAATAATAGGGGGCAACTAGGTGGTGTAGTGGATAAAACACTGGCCCTGGAGTCAGGAGTACCTGGGTTCAAATCCGGTCTCAGACACTTAATAATTACCTAGCTGTGTGGCCTTGGGCAAGGCACTTAACCCCGTTTACCTTACAAAAACCTAAAAAAAAATGTTCAATAATAATTCCAGAAGACTAATGAAAAATAGTCTGATAGGTAAGGGACTCAGTGAAAATTGAGACTTTTTTTAATATGGACAATATTAATTTTTTTATTCCACTATAATATTTGTAAAAAAAAAAAAGCTTGGGGATTTATTTGTTGCTTTCTTAATGAGGGAGGGAAGAAATATATTTAAAAAGGTGAAATTTGTGGTGAAAAAAATTAGTTTTAAAATAAATTTTTAAGAATTAAATGAAAGAATAATATCAAAAATTTAACAAGATAGTAACAAAATTGCCCTATTCTTGTCCTTATCTGAAATTCATTTTATTTCTTTATTTTTGTTTTACTGAACTTCTTTCTTTATTTCCTCCTTTCCCTTGCTTTCTCTCTTTTTCCCCTTTTCTCTCTCTCTCTCTGCAATCTCTCTTCTCTATCTCTTCCAACCTACCTTCCCCATGTGTCTCAAAATAAATGAACAATATCAAGAAAAACAAATGAACATATTGGCCATATCTGAAAAGGTATGCTTTATTGTATACCTCTAGTTTGGCATTCTGTCAAAAGATGGATAGCATGTTTCATCATCTTCTGAAGTGTTCTGGTCATTTCATTGATTAGAGGTTCTGAAGTCTTTCAAAGGCATTAATTATCCTTTGCATGTTTGTGATTTATGAATAAATTGTTCAGTTCTGCATCCTTCACTTGGTATCAATTTATATAATTCTTCATAAGTTTTTCTGCTTTCTTCATATTCAATCTTTCTTATGGTTTACAGTTTTGTCAAAGAGGAAATCCTTAAGTAGAAGCTATCATTGTTTTTTAAATATTATATTAGTATCTTATATTTCCTGTCTACTTAATCATTTCCTTTAACCAACTTTTCTACATTTTAAGCAGAACCATATAGTTTTTAATGATTACTACTTTATTACATTACTTGATATCAAGTTATGCTAGTATTCCTTCATTTTGCATGATATTTTCAGATATGTTATCAAATGCCTTCACTGAGAATGAACATGGTCTCAAGATCAACTCCCATACTGATGGCAAACTCTTTAACTTGAAAAGTCTACAACTAGAGGGTGTGCTGGTACACGATCTTTTGTTTGCAGATGATTTTGCAGTCAATGCAACTTCTGAAGCTGAGATGCTACAAAGTATGGATTGATTCTTTGCTGCTTGTCCTAATTTTGGTCTAACAATTAATACCAAGAAAACACAAGTGCTCCATCAGCCAGAACTACATCATCCATATGTGGAACCCTCAATTGCAGCAAATGAAGAAGTTTTGAGTACGGTGGACAAGTTCACTTATCTTGACAGTGTTTTTTCCAGGGAGGTGCACACTGACAATGAAGTTGACACACATTGCCAGAGCTAGTTCAGTGTGTAGGAGGTTCCAAAAGAAAGTATGGGAGAGAAGAGGTATTAGACTGATTACCAAACTGAAGATCTACAGAACTAGTGTACTGACCTCACTGCTTATATGCCTATGGAACCTGAACAGTCTAACAGCACCATGTCAGGAAACTGAATAGCTTACATTTAAATTGTCTTAGGAAGATTCTGAAGATCACCTGGCAGGAGAAGATACCAGACACTGAAGTCCTGCCTTATCTAAACTGCCTACCATTCCAACATTACTACAGAAAATGCAACTACTATGGGCTGGACATGTTGTTAGAATGCCAGAAGTATGCTTGACAAAAAGACAAAAAGACATAGAGCAAACACTCATCAAGGGAGTTACAAGAAGTGATACCTGTACATCCTGGAGGTATGTCTTAAGAACTTTGAAAGTGATTGTGCAGCATGGGAGACACTGGCACAGGATCATCCAGCATGGTATGCCCTCATCAGTCAGGGTGCTGGGTTCTATGAGTAAGGCAGAATTGAAAAAGCTCAAAAGAAATTATAAGTTTAAAGTACCTACTCCAGGTGTTCACATGAACTATTTGTGCCTGACCTGTGGTAAAGCAGTCCAAGCTCACATTAGGCAAATCAGCCACAGTTAACACACTGTAATTTGTCTCAAACACAATGATGTCAATTTGATCTTCTTTGATAGCAAAGGACAAGAACCAACCACCAACTTTGCTGAAATTAATTTTCAATTTCTTTCAGTTAAAAATCTAATATAGTCTAAGTACTATCATAACATCTGCAAATTGAGATATTTTTCCTCTTTGAATATATTCATTCTCTCAAATTCTTTTTCTTTTTGCTAGAACTAACATTTCTAGAACTATATCAAATAATAGTGGCAACACTGGCCATTTTTATTTTTTTGTTTTATTCATTTATTTATTTATAGTTTCATCCACATGCACAAGTATTTTTTTAAGTTACAAAATTTCCTTCCACCCTCCCATCCTACCTCCCTCCCCTCAGAGGTGAACAGTCAGGTTAGTATTGTTCATTTATATTTTTAATAAGCATGTTTGCAGATTATTCACATTCAATATAAGGAATTAGGATTAAGGAAAAGAGATACATAAGAGATAATTTTTATAAAATGTTCATCAGATTCTGAGTTGTTTTTTGTTTGATTGGATTTTGGGGGGGCTTTGTGTTGATTTTCTTCTTCTGGATTGTCCAAAGCCAGTCTAATACAGTTGTCTGAGCTCTCTGAACTGCTGAGAGGAGCTGCTTCCATCAAGGTTGATCATCTCACAATGTTGTTGTTAATGTCTACATTGTTCTCTTGCTTCTGCTCCCATTACTTAATACCAGATCCTGTAACTCATTCCATGCTTCTCTAGAGTTTGACCATTTATGGTTTCTAATAGAATAATAATATTCCATAAAATTCATAAACTATAACTTGTTTAGTTATTCCCCAATTGATGGGCATCCCCTCAATTTCCAATTCTTTGCTGCTACAAAAAGAGCTGTTATGAATATTTTAGAATATGTGGGACTTTTTCCATTTTTTGTGATTTCTTCTGGCTATAGGCCTAGAATTAGAATTTCTGTGTCAAAGGCAATGAACATTTTTATTGTTCTTTGGACATAGTACCATATTGCTCTCCAGAGTGACTGAATCAGTTCACAACTCTACCACCAATGCATCAATGTCCCAATCCTCCCACAACTTATTCAATATTGATCATTTTCCCTTTTTCTCATCTTGTCCAATCTACCTCATTGTTGTTTTAATGTGCATTTCTCTAATCAATAATGATTTATAGCATCTTTTCCATATGATTGCATATAGCTTTAATTTCTTAAATTGAAAGCTGTCTATCCATATTCTTTGACCATTTGTCAATTGGTAAATGACTTTTAACTTTATAAATTTGCTGCATTTCTCTATATATTTTAGAGATGAGATCTTTATCAGAACTCCTAGTGAATATTGCTTCCCAGCTTTCTACTTTCTTTCTAATTTTGGCAGCATTGATTTTATTAGTGCAAAAATATTTTAATTTAATATAGTCAAAATCATTCATTTTGCTGTTTATAATGTACTCTAATTCTTGTTTGGTTATACATTTATCCACTTTCCATAGATCTAATATATAGAGTATATCTTGGTCTATGAATTTATCTATGGTTTTGCCCTTTATGTTTAAATTCTGTACCTGTTTTGATTTTATTTTGGTATAGGGTGTGAGATGTGGGTCTATGCCTAGTTTTTCCCATACTATTTTCCAGTTTTCCCAACAATTTTTGTCAAATAGTGAGTTCTCATCCCAGAAATTGATGTCATGGTGTTTGTCAAACAGAAGATTGCTATAGCCATTTATTGTGGTTTCTTTTGAATCTTTTTAACCAGTACCAAGTAGTTTTGATGATTGTCACTTTAGAGTGTAGTTTTAGATCTGGTAGAGCTAGACTACCTTCCTTTACATTTTTTTTCCATCAATTCCCTTACTATTCTTGAACTTTTTTTTTGCTTCAGATGAATTTTTTTTACTTTTTTCCTAGCTAAGCAAAGTAGTTATTTGGTAATTTGATTGGTATGACACTGAATAGATAATTTAATTAAGTAGAATTGTCATTTCAATTATATTAACTAGACCTAAACATAAAAAATTGACATTTTTCCAATTATTTAGATCTGACTTTATTAGGGTGAGAAGTGCTCTATAATTGTGTTCATATATTTTCTGGGTTTGCCTTGGGAGGTAGATTCCCAAATATTTAATGTTGTCTATAGTTACTTTTAATGGAATTTCTCTTTCTGTTTCTTACTCTTGGGCTTTGTTGTTTGTATATAGAAAGACTAATGATTTATGTGGGTTTGTTTTACATCCTGTTACTTTGCTGAATTTGCTAATTGTTTCAAGGAATTTTTTAGATGATTTTCTCAGGTTCTCTAAGTATACCATCATATCATCTGCAAAGAGTGAAAGCTTTGCTTCTTCATTGCCAATTCTGATTCCTTCAAATTCCTTTTCTTCTCTTATTGCTACAGCTAATACTATATTGAATAGCAGTAGTGATAATGGGTATCCTTGGTTCACCCTTGATTTTATTGGAAGTACTCTGAATTTATTCACATTACATATAATATTTGTTGATTTTTAGATAGATACTATTGATTATTTTAAGAAAACTCAATTTATTCCTAGCTTTCTAGTGTTTTTAATAGGAGATCGGATGCTATGTTTTATCAAAGATTTTTTCAGAAACTATTGAGATAATCATATCATTTGTGTTAGTTTTTCTATTGATATGTTCAGTTATATTAAATGTTTTCCCTAATATTGAAGCATGCCTACCTGGTACAAAACCTACCAGATCATGGTGTGCAATCCTAGTAATAACTTGCTGTAGTCTCATTGCTAAAATTTTATTTAAGATTTTTTGCATCAACATTCATTAGGGAGATTGGTCTATAATTTTCTTTGTCTGTTTTGGTTCTTCCTGGCTTAGGTAGCAGCACAATGTTGATGTCATAAAAGGAGCATGGCAGAACTCCTATTTTGTAAATAGTTTATATAGAATAGGAATTAATTGTTCCTTAAATGTTTGGTAGAATTCATTTATAAATCCATCTGGACCTGGAGACTTTTTCTTAGGGAGTTGATTGATGGTTTCTTCAAATTCTTTTTTTTTTAAGTGGGGTTATTTATTTCCTCTTTTATAAATCTGGACAGTTTTTATTTTTGTAAATATTCATTCATTTTAATTCAGGTTATGCATTTACTTGGCACACAGCTTGGCAAAGTAGCTCTGAAAAATCTCTTTAATTTCCTCCTCATTGGTGGTTAGTTCACCCTTTTCATTTTTGATACTGATAGTTTGGTTATCATCTTTCTTTTTTTTAAATCAGATTAATAAAAGCTTTGTTTATTTTACTGGCTTTTTCATAGAACCAGCTCTTAGTTTGATTGATGAGATCAATTATTGATGAGATCAAGCAATAAATTTTGCTTTCAATTTTATTAATCTGTCCCTTGATTTTCAAAATTTCTAATTTGGTATTTAATAGGGGATCTTTAATTTGTTCTTTTTCTAGCTTTTTTTAGTTGCATATCCAGTTCATTGATCTCTTCTTTCTCTATTTTATTCATCTAGGAATTTAGAGATATAAAGTTTCCCCTCAAAACTGCCTTAGCTATGTCTCATAAATTTTGGCATGATGTCTCATTAGTATCATTTTATTGGATATAATTATTATTTCTATTACTTGTTGTTTGGTACACCTATTATTTAAGATAAAGTTATTTAATTTCCAATTAGTTTTTGGTTTATCTTTCCCTGATCCTTTATTACATGTAATTTTTATTGCATCATGGTCTGAGAAGTGTGTATTTATTATTTCTGCCTTTCTGCATTTTATTATAAGGTTTTTGAGCCCTAGTACTGCAGAGAAAAAGGTATAAAAGGTATTCATTACTATCCCCATTATTTTGTCCAGAGGTCTATTATAGCTAAGTTTTCTAAGATTTCATTCACCTTCTTAACTTCCTTCTTGTTTATTTTGTGGTTAGATTTATCTAGTTCTGAGAGGGGGAGAATGAGGTCCCCCATTATTAAAGTTTTGCTTTCTATGTCTCCTTGTATTTCACTCAGCTTTCCCTCTAGGAATTTAGATGCTATACCACTAGGTGCATACATCTTTAGTAATGATACAGTTTCATTACCAATGGTGCATTTTAAGAAGGTGTAGTTTCCTTCCTTATCCCTTTTAATGAGACTGATTTTTTGCTTTTACTTTATCTGAGATCAGGATTGCTACCCCTGAATTTTTTTTCACTTCAGTTGAGGCATAATATGTTTTGCTCCAACCTTTTTACCTTTGCTCTGTATCTCTCTGTTTCAAATGTGTTTCTTGTAAACAACATATTTTAGGATTCTAGTTTTTAATTCATTCTGCTATCTGTTTCCATTTTATGGGACAGTTCATCCCATTCACATTTACAGTTAAGATTACTAATTCTGTATTTCCCTCCATGCTATCTTTCTCCATTTATATTTTTCTCTTATTCCTCCTCACCAAAATTTTATTTCCTTTCCCCTTTGACTTTTCTTTTTAAATTTAACTTTCAGTTTATTTTGAGTTATACTTTTGTCTTCCCTTTTATCAGCGTTTTCTTCCTTTATCTTTCCCTTTTCCCTGCCCCACCCCCCCATATATTAGAATAGATTTTTAAACCCATGGGAATGTATCTTATTCCCTCTCTAGGGCAAACCTATTGAATAGAATTTACTCAGTGTTCACATTCTTCCTTCTTTCCCTCTAAAACTATAAATCTTTGTGCCTCTTCTCCTGTGTTACTTATCACTCCAGTACTATTAATCAGGTATCATCAAACTCAGTTTGATTATTTGATTGCTTGATAAACTCATATTATCAAGGTATCATCACAGATTAATTGCTTGATTGCTTAATAAACAACATTGTCTCAAATTACATCAAATTATAATTATAATCATTTTTAACCTTACCCCTTTTTCAAGGGGTAAGTACACACAGTCCTCCTCATGAGCCATAGTATCATCCAAAGCCAAATCATTTCTTGAACTATTTGTGCCCTTCCCTCCAAGCCTATTTTCTTTTACACTTTACCCCCCACCCCCAGCCTGACCCAGGGTACTTAATCCCTTGGTAAGTGAAGCATGACCTATTTTCTCTAACACTTTATCTACCCCCTAAAGTACTGGGAGGCTCTGGAGGCTCACCTGAGAACTTTACAAATGATTGTAACTTACAGGAGACACTGACTCAGGACCATTTAGTTTATGATGCCTTCATTAAAGTGCTAAGCTTCATCAGCACAGGTTTAAAGTGGATCAAAGCATAATGGGACACTGAAATTTCATGTTAACACCCCAACTTTTCATCAGGGCTTTTTGTCTCAAACATACTGATGTCATCTTGGACCTCTTCATAGAGAGTCAAGACCCAACTATACCCACATCCTTTAAGTCCAATCTCTTTAATTATGTTAAACCCTTTAATTATCCTAAAAGAAGTAAAGTTATCAAGAATCAGAAGTGTTATATCTTCCCTTTTGTGGTTGCGTACAACTTGAAGATCTTAATATTTGTTTTGGTTTTTTTTGTTTTTTTTCTTCCCCTTTTTCATTTCCCTTTTTATGCAATTCTTGAGTCATATATTTGGTGAGTGAATTCTCTGTTCAGTTCTGGTCTTTATGTCAGAAAATTCTGGAAGTCCTCTATTTCACTGAACATTCACCTTTTCCCCTGACAATATATGCTGAATTTTGCAGGGTAGTACAATCTGGGTTGTAATGCAAGGGCCTTTGATCTCTGATGTACAGTATTCAAGGTTTTCCAATCCTTCAGTCTTGAAGATGATAGGGCCTGTGTGAATATAATTGGGTTTCCTTTGTATTTAAATTGTTTCCTTTTTGCTGCTCACAAAATTCTCTCCTTTATTTGAGAATTCTGGAATTTGGGTATAACAGCCCTTGGAGTTTTTTTTTTTCCTGGGGTCTCTTTCTAAAGGGGTTCTGTGTATTCATTTCTAAGGTTATATCATTCTTGTTCTAGCAGATTTTGACACTTTTCCCTTATAATTTCCTGCATAATGTTTTCCAGGTTTTTTTTTTTTTGATCTGGGCTTTCTAGTTGTCCAGTGATTTGTAGATTGTCTCTTCTGGATCTATTTTTCAGGTCATTTGCTTTCTCTAAAAGGTACTTTACACTTTCTTCAATTTTTTCAGGCTTTTTGGTTTGTTTGATGGAATCTTGTAGTCTCATAGATTCATTTGTTTCTGTTTGTTCAATTCTAATTTTTAAGCTTTTATTTTCTTCAATTACCTTTTTTTGTTTCCTTTTTTTAAAGCTATTGAATTCTCTGGCCAATTTTTCATAATTTTCCTACATGACTCATTTCTTTTTTTCCCTTTTTCTTCTTCCTTTCTTCTTTGGTTTTTAAATTCTTTTTTAAAAATTTGAGTCCAATTTATAGACTGTTTTGATTCTTTGCCTATGAGTTATTTTTCACTAGTTTCTTCTTCAGACATGGCATTGTAATTCTCTTTTTCTATAAAGTAGTTTTCTATAATGATCACTCTTAGATTTTTTTGTCTCATTTTTCTTGCTTTAGTTCTTTTCCTGGGGAATAGGGAGTATAGACTCAAGCTTTTTTGGGGTGGGGAGGGGCTGGAGTTTCATCCCTGGCTTGTCATTGGCCAAGATATTGTCTATGCAGTCCAGGCCTTGCCTTTGCAGAGGTTTATTTCCTCCTTTATGTCCAAGTTCTGACTTAGCAATGTTTTGTTCCCAACCCAGTCCTGACTTTTGCCCCAGTGTTCCCAAGGTTTAGGCTATATTTGGGGTTAGGATCTTCCCTGTTGCCTTGCTATCAAACTGCTGGGACCTCTGCTGTTGTCATTATTGGGACCTGGATTGCTCCATGCCTAAAAGTCTCCTGCTGCCTTTCCTCACTCTCCTGCCTCCTGGATTTTACTTCCCCCTTTCCCCCTAAGAGATAGACCTTCACTGAAGATCCTCCATGATATCTACAGTTGAAAACTTCTTTGAATCTTCTCTTTTTCTTGGTGGGATCTGTAGCTTGAATGTCAGAATAGAAGCTTCATTTATCTTTGGTAGAGAAAAGCTTCTGAAGCATGTTAGCTTCACTCTACCATCTTGACTCCACCCTGGAAGTCTCCATTGAGCATTTTTATGACTGTTCTTCTTGGAAAGTATTACTATTTCTCTAATAACTCTAATTCCAGGTCGTTGTTTTTCTGTAATACATTCTTCTTTCTATTAAACTGCTCTACTACTCATTCCCCAGGCTTTTTTTACTGTCAACCACCTTCAGAACATTTTTGCAGCATGTGAACCATAACTAAAATTGACCATTCCATATCTCTACATGGAAAACTTTCTATTTTTTTAAGATTTACTTCAAATACCACCTCTTCCACAAAGTTTACCCTGATGTTCTAACTATAAATCATCTTGCTCATTTCCAAAAATATAGTAAGGAAGAAGACAGAGCAATGAACCACATCCTGGTACAACACAGGAAATAGTAGCACAAAATAATTACTAATTTATCATACTTCTTTGTTTGACCTCATCTACCATTTGCTATATTATTACTTTTCAATTGCCATTTCTGAATTTCTAAACTCTCTATTAAACTATAAAAAAAAATCTCTGAAGATAGGGACTAGTACAAAAATTTTTTTTTTCAACTTTATATTCCTAACACCTTGGAAGCAGTTAAAAACTTTTTTTTAATTAAATTGAATTTTGGGGGCAGCTAGGTGGCACAGTGGATAGAGCACTGGCCCTGGAGTCAGGAGTACCTGAGTTCAAATCCAGCTTCAGATACAAAATAATTACCTTGCTGTGTGGCCTGTTCAATAATAATTCCAGAAGACTAATGAAAAATAGTCTGATAGGTAAGGGACTCAGTGAAAATTGAGACTTTTTTTAATATGGACAATATTAATTTTTTTATTCCACTATAATATTTGTAAAAAAAAAAAAGCTTGGGGATTTATTTGTTGCTTTCTTAATGAGGGAGGGAAGAAATATATTTAAAAAGGTGAAATTTGTGGTGAAAAAAATTAGTTTTAAAATAAATTTTTAAGAATTAAATGAAAGAATAATATCAAAAATTTAACAAGATAGTAACAAAATTGCCCTATTCTTGTCCTTATCTGAAATTCATTTTATTTCTTTATTTTTGTTTTACTGAACTTCTTTCTTTATTTCCTCCTTTCCCTTGCTTTCTCTCTTTTTCCCCTTTTCTCTCTCTCTCTCTGCAATCTCTCTTCTCTATCTCTTCCAACCTACCTTCCCCATGTGTCTCAAAATAAATGAACAATATCAAGAAAAACAAATGAACATATTGGCCATATCTGAAAAGGTATGCTTTATTGTATACCTCTAGTTTGGCATTCTGTCAAAAGATGGATAGCATGTTTCATCATCTTCTGAAGTGTTCTGGTCATTTCATTGATTAGAGGTTCTGAAGTCTTTCAAAGGCATTAATTATCCTTTGCATGTTTGTGATTTATGAATAAATTGTTCAGTTCTGCATCCTTCACTTGGTATCAATTTATATAATTCTTCATAAGTTTTTCTGCTTTCTTCATATTCAATCTTTCTTATGGTTTACAGTTTTGTCAAAGAGGAAATCCTTAAGTAGAAGCTATCATTGTTTTTTAAATATTATATTAGTATCTTATATTTCCTGTCTACTTAATCATTTCCTTTAACCAACTTTTCTACATTTTAAGCAGAACCATATAGTTTTTAATGATTACTACTTTATTACATTACTTGATATCAAGTTATGCTAGTATTCCTTCATTTTGCATGATATTTTCAGATATGTTATCAAATGCCTTCACTGAGAATGAACATGGTCTCAAGATCAACTCCCATACTGATGGCAAACTCTTTAACTTGAAAAGTCTACAACTAGAGGGTGTGCTGGTACACGATCTTTTGTTTGCAGATGATTTTGCAGTCAATGCAACTTCTGAAGCTGAGATGCTACAAAGTATGGATTGATTCTTTGCTGCTTGTCCTAATTTTGGTCTAACAATTAATACCAAGAAAACACAAGTGCTCCATCAGCCAGAACTACATCATCCATATGTGGAACCCTCAATTGCAGCAAATGAAGAAGTTTTGAGTACGGTGGACAAGTTCACTTATCTTGACAGTGTTTTTTCCAGGGAGGTGCACACTGACAATGAAGTTGACACACATTGCCAGAGCTAGTTCAGTGTGTAGGAGGTTCCAAAAGAAAGTATGGGAGAGAAGAGGTATTAGACTGATTACCAAACTGAAGATCTACAGAACTAGTGTACTGACCTCACTGCTTATATGCCTATGGAACCTGAACAGTCTAACAGCACCATGTCAGGAAACTGAATAGCTTACATTTAAATTGTCTTAGGAAGATTCTGAAGATCACCTGGCAGGAGAAGATACCAGACACTGAAGTCCTGCCTTATCTAAACTGCCTACCATTCCAACATTACTACAGAAAATGCAACTACTATGGGCTGACATGTTGTTAGAATGCCAGAAGTATGCTTGACAAAAAGACAAAAAGACATAGAGCAAACACTCATCAAGGGAGTTACAAGAAGTGATACCTGTACATCCTGGAGGTATGTCTTAAGAACTTTGAAAGTGATTGTGCAGCATGGGAGACACTGGCACAGGATCATCCAGCATGGTATGCCCTCATCAGTCAGGGTGCTGGGTTCTATGAGTAAGGCAGAATTGAAAAAGCTCAAAAGAAATTATAAGTTTAAAGTACCTACTCCAGGTGTTCACATGAACTATTTGTGCCTGACCTGTGGTAAAGCAGTCCAAGCTCACATTAGGCAAATCAGCACAGTTAACACACTGTAATTTGTCTCAAACACAATGATGTCAATTTGATCTTCTTTGATAGCAAAGGACAAGAACCAACCACCAACTTTGCTGAAATTAATTTTCAATTTCTTTCAGTTAAAAATCTAATATAGTCTAAGTACTATCATAACATCTGCAAATTGAGATATTTTTCCTCTTTGAATATATTCATTCTCTCAAATTCTTTTTCTTTTTGCTAGAACTAACATTTCTAGAACTATATCAAATAATAGTGGCAACACTGGCCATTTTTATTTTTTTGTTTTATTCATTTATTTATTTATAGTTTCATCCACATGCACAAGTATTTTTTTAAGTTACAAAATTTCCTTCCACCCTCCCATCCTACCTCCCTCCCCTCAGAGGTGAACAGTCAGGTTAGTATTGTTCATTTATATTTTATAATTATAGCTTGATGCCTTGTGCAGTCATTAACCCCATTTCACATTCAATAAAGGAATAGATAAGAAAAAAACATAAAGATAATTTTATAAAAGTGTTCATCAGATTCTGAGAGGTTTTTTTTGATTGTTCGGGGGCTTTTGTTTTTTCTTCTTCTGGATTGTCCAAATCCAGTCTAATAGCAGTTATTCTAGACTCTTCTAACTGCTGAGACGGCTGCTTCCATCAAGATGATCATCTCACAGATGTTGTTGTAATAATGTCTACATTGTTCTCTTGGCTTCTGCTCCCTATTGACTTACATACAGATCCCAGTAAGTCATTCCATGCTTCTCTAGAGTTCTACCATGTTATGTTTCTAATAGAAAAAATATTCATAATTATAACTATAACTTGTTTACCGATTCCCAAGTTGATGGGCATTCCCCTCAATTTCCAGATTCTTTGCCTACAAAAAGAGTCTGCTATGAATATTTTGGAGAATATGTAGGACTTTTTCCTTTTTTTAGTATTTCTTCTGGATATAGCCTAAGAATAGAATTCTTGGTCAAAGGCATGAACATTTTATTGTTCTTTGGGACATAGTTCCAATATTGCTCTCCAGATGGTTGAGATCAGTTTCACAACTCTACCAGCACAAGCATCAAGTTCCAATCCTCCCACAACTTAATTGCAATCATTATCATTTTCCCTGTTCTTATCAATCTGGGTGTAAGTTACCTCAGATGTTGTTTTAATTGCATTTCTCTAATCAATAATGATTTAAGGCATTTTTCTATACATATGATTCATTTATAAAGTTTAAATTTCTTCAATTGAAAACTGTCTTGCATATCTTTGACCATTTTCAAATGGGAATGACTTGAACTTATAAATTTGTGCATTTCTCTATATATTTATAAATGGACTCTTTATCAGAATTCTACTCAGTGAAGTGTTCCCAGTTTCTGACTTTCTCTATTGCATTGATTTTATTAGTGCAAAAATTTTTAATTTAATAAAGTCAAAATAATTCATTTTGCATGTTTATAATGTATCTAATTCTTGTTTGGTTAACATTTGTCCTCTTTCCATAGGTCATATATAGAGTATTATCTTGGTCTATGAATTTATCTATGTTATCACCCTTTATGTCTAAATCTATACCATTTTCACTTTTATTTTGGTACTAGGGTGTGAGATTGGAGTCTATGCCTAGTTTTTGCCCATCTATTTTCAGTTTTCTCAGCAATTTTTGTCAAATAGTGAAGTTTCATCCAGAAAATGTCTGGGTTGTCAAACATGAAATTTGCTTACCATTTATTTGGTTTCTTTTGAATCTTTTTAACCAGTACCAAGTAGTTTTGATGATTGTCACTTTAGAGTGTAGTTTTAGATCTGGTAGAGCTAGACTACCTTCCTTTACATTTTTTTTCCATCAATTCCCTTACTATTCTTGAACTTTTTTTTGCTTCAGATGAATTTTTTTTACTTTTTTCCTAGCTAAGCAAAGTAGTTATTTGGTAATTTGATTGGTATGACACTGAATAGATAATTTAATTAAGTAGAATTGTCATTTCAATTATATTAACTAGACCTAAACATAAAAAATTGACATTTTTCCAATTATTTAGATCTGACTTTATTAGGGTGAGAAGTGCTCTATAATTGTGTTCATATATTTTCTGGGTTTGCCTTGGGAGGTAGATTCCCAAATATTTAATGTTGTCTATAGTTACTTTTAATGGAATTTCTCTTTCTGTTTCTTACTCTTGGGCTTTGTTGTTTGTATATAGAAAGACTAATGATTTATGTGGGTTTGTTTTACATCCTGTTACTTTGCTGAATTTGCTAATTGTTTCAAGGAATTTTTTAGATGATTTTCTCAGGTTCTCTAAGTATACCATCATATCATCTGCAAAGAGTGGAAAGCTTTGCTTCTTCATTGCCAATTCTGATTCCTTCAAATTCCTTTTCTTCTCTTATTGCTACAGCTAATACTATATTGAATAGCAGTAGTGATAATGGGTATCCTTGGTTCACCCTTGATTTTATTGGAAGTACTCTGAATTTATTCACATTACATATAATATTTGTTGATTTTTAGATAGATACTATTGATTATTTTAAGAAAACTCAATTTATTCCTAGCTTTCTAGTGTTTTTAATAGGAGATCGGATGCTATGTTTTATCAAAGATTTTTTCAGAAACTATTGAGATAATCATATCATTTGTGTTAGTTTTTCTATTGATATGTTCAGTTATATTAAATGTTTTCCCTAATATTGAAGCATGCCTACCTGGTACAAAACCTACCAGATCATGGTGTGCAATCCTAGTAATAACTTGCTGTAGTCTCATTGCTAAAATTTTATTTAAGATTTTTTGCATCAACATTCATTAGGGAGATTGGTCTATAATTTTCTTTGTCTGTTTTGGTTCTTCCTGGCTTAGGTAGCAGCACAATGTTGATGTCATAAAAGGAGCATGGCAGAACTCCTATTTTGTAAATAGTTTATATAGAATAGGAATTAATTGTTCCTTAAATGTTTGGTAGAATTCATTTATAAATCCATCTGGACCTGGAGACTTTTTCTTAGGGAGTTGATTGATGGTTTCTTCAAATTCTTTTTTTTTTAAGTGGGGTTATTTATTTCCTCTTTTATAAATCTGGACAGTTTTTATTTTTGTAAATATTCATTCATTTTAATTCAGGTTATGCATTTACTTGGCACACAGCTTGGCAAAGTAGCTCTGAAAAATCTCTTTAATTTCCTCCTCATTGGTGGTTAGTTCACCCTTTTCATTTTTGATACTGATAGTTTGGTTATCATCTTTCTTTTTTTTAAATCAGATTAATAAAAGCTTTGTTTATTTTACTGGCTTTTTCATAGAACCAGCTCTTAGTTTGATTGATGAGATCAATTATTGATGAGATCAAGCAATAAATTTTGCTTTCAATTTTATTAATCTGTCCCTTGATTTTCAAAATTTCTAATTTGGTATTTAATAGGGGATCTTTAATTTGTTCTTTTTCTAGCTTTTTTTAGTTGCATATCCAGTTCATTGATCTCTTCTTTCTCTATTTTATTCATCTAGGAATTTAGAGATATAAAGTTTCCCCTCAAAACTGCCTTAGCTATGTCTCATAAATTTTGGCATGATGTCTCATTAGTATCATTTTATTGGATATAATTATTATTTCTATTACTTGTTGTTTGGTACACCTATTATTTAAGATAAAGTTATTTAATTTCCAATTAGTTTTTGGTTTATCTTTCCCTGATCCTTTATTACATGTAATTTTTATTGCATCATGGTCTGAGGTGTGTATTATTTCTGCCTTTCTGCATTTTATTATAAGGTTTTTGAGCCCTAGTACTGCAGAGAAAAAGGTATAAAAGGTATTCATTACTATCCCCATTATTTTGTCCAGAGGTCTATCATATCTAAGTTTTTTAATATTTCATTCACCTTCTTAACTTCCTTCTTGTTTATTTTTGTGGTTAGATTTATCTAGTTCTGAGAGAGGGAGGTTGAGATCCCTCATTATTAAAGTTTTGCTTTCTATGTCTCCTTGTATTTCACTCAGCTTTTCCCCTCTAGGAATTTAGATGCTATACCACTAGGTGCATACATCTTTAGTAATGATACAGTTTCATTACCAATGGTGCATTTTAAGAAGGTGTAGTTTCCTTCCTTATCCCTTTTAATGAGACTGATTTTTTGCTTTTACTTTATCTGAGATCAGGATTGTTACCCCTGAATTTTTTTTTCACTTCAGTTGAGGCATAATATGTTTTGCTCCAACCTTTTTACCTTTGCTCTGTATCTCTCTGTTTCAAATGTGTTTCTTGTAAACAACATATTTTAGGATTCTAGTTTTTAATTCATTCTGCTATCTGTTTCCATTTTATGGGACAGTTCATCCCATTCACATTTACAGTTAAGATTACTAATTCTGTATTTCCCTCCATGCTATCTTTCTCCATTTATATTTTTCTCTTATTCCTCCTCACCAAAATTTTATTTCTTTCCCCTTTGACTTTTCTTTTTAAATTTAACTTTCAGTTTATTTTGAGTTATACTTTTGTCTTCCCTTTTATCAGCGTTTTCTTCCTTTATCTTTCCCTTTTCCCTGCCCCACCCCCCCATATATTAGAATAGATTTTTAAACCCATGGGAATGTATCTTATTCCCTCTCTAGGGCAAACCTATTGAATAGAATTTACTCAGTGTTCACATTCTTCCTTCTTTCCCTCTAAAACTATAAATCTTTGTGCCTCTTCTCCTGTGTTACTTATCACTCCAGTACTATTAATCAGGTATCATCAAACTCAGTTTGATTATTTGATTGCTTGATAAACTCATATTATCAAGGTATCATCACAGATTAATTGCTTGATTGCTTAATAAACAGTCTCAAATTACATCAAATTATAATTATAATCATTTTTAACCTTACCCCTTTTCAAGAGTACCTGGGTCCAGACACTTAATAATTACCTAGCTTTAAAGTGGATCGGTTTCAGACACTTAATAATTACCTAGCTGTGTGGCCTTGGGCAAGCCACTTAACCCCATTTGCCTTGCAAAAACCTAAAAAAAAAATAGTAGTAGTAGCAGTAGTTGCTACTGCTGTTATTTCTGATTTGGTAAAGACTCCATCCACAAGTCTAAGCAAAGTGGGGGGGGGGGGGGAGAAGAGGGGGAGGGGAGGGGAGAGGGAAAATAAAGAGTAGAGGAGAGGGACCAGATCAGATATTCCAGTTTAGAGAGAAAGCTTGGTCATCTGTCCTAGAGAGAAGAGAGAAGAAGAAAAAAAAAAAAAACTTCTGTCTGGGGATTTTTGCTTAGAGGCATTTTCATGGTGGGTGGGATCCAAGGGTGATGCTTGAGGAGTGGTTAAGCACCTGGCTTCTGGTATTCTCAAATTTGAATGCCATAGGAATAGTCCCCAAGGAGTGGCTAAGACAATACTCATTGCACATTAGTGGAACTTTTAGTACTACACCTTCTGAGGCCCGAGAGGGTGTGACCATGCTATTCTGGAGATGGTGTATTACTTTGAAGGAAAAAATAAGGAAGAGAAAAGATATTAGATCAACAAGAGCAACTAGCATGAAAACTGAGGGTACAGACACTATATTCACATGACCAGAGATCACAACTGTGGGATTGCTACTGATGCCAATCCTCATTGATTTAAGTAAGAAGAGAATCCAGGAACAGTACATTCTCATGTTAAGTGATGGAAGACATTTTCGACATTATATCTTGGTGGACTTGCTGAATTCACAGGTTTTCATTTTTTCCTTCATAATTCACACATGAACAACTTTTTAACTTCTTAAAAAATAAAATCATATTTAACAATGTCTACTTAGAGTGAAACGATAATTTACCAAGGTAGCCAATTCCATTTTTGAATAGTTCTAAGTTTATAAAATCTTTTTCCTTACATCAAATCAACATCTATCTGCAACTTCTGCTCAATATTACTACTTCAGTCCTTTGAAACTAATATGAACAAATGTAATCCTTCTTCCACTTAACAGATTTGCATAAACTTGAAGACAGTTCTACACAAATAAGTCCTCAGTTCATTTGAGCAGACATGTCATCTTCACAGTAGCTGGTGCTGCCCCAACCAGATTAAAAATGTAATCAGTCAACATTTAACAAATTAAATGAAAATACAATATAATATAGATAATTTCAATTTTTAGTTTTCTAAGTAAATAAGAAGACCATGGTAATTTGTTGCTATTTGAGTTTGACACCACTTCTTTAAAGGGAGACACATACTTCTACATCTTCCATCCAGGACATCATATACATTGGGAAAGAGATGACAGATAGAAAAGACAATGTAGAATTCCTGGAAACCTGGAGTTCATGGAGTAATATTATGAATAATAAACCTATACCTTGCTGTTCTCTATTAGTACTGTGAGTTTGGTGGATTTTCAATAGTTGCATTAGTCAATTTAATCTTCTACAATAATCTCTCTACCTCAAAATGTAAAAGTGCAAGCATTTTGCAGTATTCTTAAATGGAATTGTATTTAATTGATTTGAATTAATAAGTGACCAACAAGTCTTTGTCAAGAATCCAAACTGATCTTTCTGGACTATTTTAGCAAAAAATTTCTTAATTTAATAGACTTCTTAAAATGGCTTAATGTGCAACAAATTTCCTATCAAACTTTTCCCTTGAAAGTAACAAATACAAGCATGTCTGTAAGAATTTTTAAAAGTTATCTAAGCTGTCTTCTCACCTTCAAGAAGAAAGGAGATTACTAGAGACCTTGAAAAAAATGCTCGGAGGAGACATTAATAAGAACTATCATTTTCCTCATTGCTCAACAAAAGATTTCAATGCTCAACATGAGGAATCAGTTCTACTCAATTAATAATTGAGTGACTCAAGACTTGCCTCAACTATTTACATCTAGATTTTGTTGAATATTTATAAGACAAACCAAAATATATCTGAAAGTAGTTCTACACTATTCTTTTTTTCCAATTTACCATGTCTTTCCTAGGAACTATGAAACTGAATAGAGATGGATTTCTATCACTATACCTGAGGCAACAGGTATGTAGTATGTAAGTCTTCTTCTGTAGATAGACCAGTAGAGTACTACTATGCTGAACAACTAGACAAACATTATTCCTATTGTGACTTGGCAAGACCAGAGATATTTGAAGTATCTACTCTGGAACTATCTGGCAATAATATTTTTGGCTACACATTCTGAAGACTTGCCAGAGACAGAATAAGTGAAGGAAACACCTTTTTTAGGGCTAATATAACTGCTAAAGTAAGGGGTTTTTGATATTTTTCCATGAACTAGTATGTCCTAGACAACCTTGAAAAAAGATGAATCCTTCTGGGTAGTTCAAATTTTAATAATAATGTTTGTTCTTCATTCCTGAAGAAGACTATGACATCATGGAGGTGATGCCATGACAAGCACATGAATTAGATTTGAATGAGGGGGTGCTGTGCTAAGTTACCAGCCTTACTTTCTCCTCCAGATCTATCTGGGACCAGTGGCTAGATATGAATCAAGATGACTGGAGATGGCCCTGGTCAATCAGGGTTAAAGTGATTTGTCCAGGTTCATACAACTAGTCAGTGCCAAGTGTCTGAGACCACATTTGAACTCTGGTCCTTCTGACTCCAAGGCTAGAGCTCTATCCACTGCATGACCTAGCTACCCTAGCTCAAATATTAAGTAGAAAAGATGTATTATTTATTCTAGTATTATATTATGTTGAAATGTTAATGTTTTTTATGTTTTTTTCAATTCTTCTGGTTTTCACTTTTTAATTTTCCCATATTTCTAAACTATCATGAGCAATAGAATGAGTTTTGCATCAGTGATGAAGGCTTATTCATCCTTTCCTATTCTCTAATACCAGCATAGCAGACAGGAAGAGAGTGCTTTAACAAGTATCAAAATTAATTTTAGCCATATTGATCTACAACAGATTCTGTTAAGTCATTTTCCTCAGGTCAATGTTTTTCCTTTGGTTTTTCTTAAGATTCATTATCATGACTTTAATCTCTCACATATTTTGACAGGTGGGATTCCTTCCACTATCTTCCCGAAATGCTGATTTTCATTTATGAGTCTTTACAAATGTTGCCAATTGGCATTGTTTTTCTCTTTGCTACATGGTTTTTTTAATTTAATTCAATAGATAATATACTGTAGTAAAGAGATCTCTTGACCATGATGGTAAAATATATTTACAAAGACTATATGCAATTTACAGAAAACAGAAATTGAAACTCTTAAAAATTGCCATCTTCAATTGATATTTTCTTCCCTTTCTTTTTTTCAGTGCAATAAATTAAAGTCAATTGATAACCATCTCCAGTCAGCCTGAAGAGATACATGTGGCTTAACTGAATTGACTGTAATGCTCCTGGCATTTCTCCTCCAAGCATTTTATAATATTTTGGAATCTATTTGCTATCTTTTAAAATCATTTATTTGTGTACTTTATTCACTATAACTGATCCCAAAGCTGAAAAATTCTGGCAGATTTCTCTACTATTTTCCCTTTCCTGATTATATCTCCTTGTTCTTTTATTTGACAATAACCCAAACAACTTTTGTTCTTTTGAAATATTATTAGTACTTTAATGAGTTCTTCTTTAAATAACTTTTTATAAAAATAATGACCAAGCTTATTTCATCTTTGTTTCCAAATATTTTCCTTTTCTGCCTACACATTTGAGATGCCCAGTGGAGCTTCCCCCATTATAATTAACACTGTGGTCACATTAAATGTGAATCAAGAGCTCTAAGCAGAGAAAAACTAAAAATAACAACTATAGCTCAGCTACTATCTAGATATATTTGCTAAGGGATCCAGGAGGTCTTTAGTGATTTGATCTTAAATGCTTCTTAACCATCTGAATGGTGCTATACAAGGGCCACACAGGATCCCTATAATTTCATTCTCATTAGAATTTTAAAACATTGAGCTCAGTGATTTTACTGTTGATACCAGAACCAATATTTTTTTAAAAATTACTCCTAATAGGGGCAGCTAGGTGGCATAGTGGATAAAGCACCAGCCTTGGAGTCAGGAGTACCTGGGTTCAAATCTGGTCTCAGACACTTAATAATTACCTAGCTGTGTGGCCTTGGGCAAGCCACTTAACTCCATTTTGCCTTGCAAAAACCTAAAAAAACAAACAAAAAAAAACCAAATAAAATTACTCCTTAAAGAGACAGCTAGATGGCACAGTGGATAGAGCACCGACACTGGAGTCAGGAGGACCTGAGTTCAAATTCAACCTCAGACATTTAATCATTACCTAGCTGTGTGACTTTCAACAAGTCACTTAACCCCATTGCCTTGCAAAAACTAAAAAAAAATTACTCCTAATACCTAGTCATTTCTCTGCATTTGCAAATATCCTTGAGCACAGTTATATTTCTCATATTCCTTGTATGTGGCAGGTATATTCTTTTGAAGTGGAAACAAACTACAATATAATAGTCTAGTGAGACAAAATTTTGAAAAGTATAGTAATATCAGTAGTAGTAATAGCGGTGGATGTGGTAGTACTAGTCATCATTGTTGTAGCTTCATTGCCTTCATTGTTATTATCATTGTTGTAGTAGTAGTAACAGTAGTTGCTGCTGCTATTTTTTCTGATTTGTTAAAGACACCATCCACAAGTCTAAGTAAGCAGTTCCATAGACAAGTGGTTTAAACTGTGACAACTGCCTTTAATTTGGGATTGATAAATAGATATAAATTATATAAAAAATTGTTGAAATTATTGAAAGAGAAATGACTGAGAGCCATATGTGGTGAATCCTTCCAGTTATTAATTCATTCACTTTCTAGAAATTGTTTGTTATTTTCTGAAATACAAAAAAGATATCAAATTCTAGAATAAAATCCTAGAGCAGGTGTGTCCAATCTGTGACCCCCAGGGCCACATGCTGTGTTAAAATGAAGGAATAGTTAGTACATATGCCAATACTGCAACATCACAGAACAGTTTAATCTTAACTAACGGGGCTAAACTTGTGCAGTCTCATAGACCTTGGGAATTTTTTGTCTCTTTTACAAAAAATATGTGTATAGGGATTAGGATCTTTATGTTAAAATATTAAATAGCTCATCCTAATTGTAATAGACAACTTTAATTTTTTTCTTTTAAATAGTGAAAAATTAACATTAGATTTGTTTAAAAAGCAAATGTTCTATTTTTATTATACTTCATAACATCATATTTTATTATTGTATTCAATTGATAAGTTACATTTTAGTTATAAATACATATTAAATTCTTTATGTGGCCCTGATAAGTTTTTGTTCCATGATGTGGCCCATAAGAATTAAAGTTGGACACCCACATTCTAGAGGAAATAACCCTTTTACCTTCAGAACTCTTATTTTAAGGCTTTCTCTCCTAATCCCCAAGTATTTCCCATTAGTCTTCTCTTTTGGCTCCAACAATGTCATGCTTTACTTCTGAAATTTATCTAACCTTCTATCAGAACAAGTTTTCTAGCCTTCTGTCTTGCCACCAGACTTTTCAGTTAGTTCTGGAACCTTAATGAAATCACTATTACTTTTGGATTGGATACTATTATCTCTCTGTTGTTTCTTCTTATTGGAATGGGTTGAGGAATTTCTTAGCCCAGAAGTCCCAATATCTTCCTTAAAGTAATTCCGCCGACTTTGTTCTATTTGATAGGAGGCAAAAGTCTAGAGGAAGGGTAGAAGATAAAATATTTAAGGATGGGTAGAAGGTTAGCAATACCACATTCAAAAAAAGGAAGACACATTTGAAAGGTTTTACAAAGCTAGAGCATGGGTATCCAACTTTTTACTCTTCTGGACTGCACTGACTAACAAAAACTTGTTAAATGTCATAGGAATGAGCTTTGAAGTTTGCATATTTGGACACAATAAAAGTGACATTACTGGTGGTCAAAGAATCCTGGGAGTTAAGAATATTCAGTCACTTTCCTTATTTAGAAGATTAAGTAATAGGGACAAGAAGTCGTATTATTTGGTGGAGAATGTTAATCTTGGAGTCTCAGGATTTACAAAGATCTGGTTTGCTACCCTCAAGACAATAACCTATTGGTGTTCAAGGTCACTAAAATTGTGTAGGCCTCTTTTTACAAAATAAAATCAGTGGGCTTATAATTTTTAAAAATAAAATAGAGATTGGGCTTCTATTTTTTAAGTTGATAATTTATTTTATTTTTCCAATTATATGCTATGCTAGTTTTTCAACATTCATCCATTTCCAAATTTATAAACTACACATTTTTCTACCAACCTCCCTTCCCTCTCCTACTTCTCTTGGTGGTGAACATACTGGTAAAAGAGGCAGCTAAGTGATTAGGTGGCTAGAGCCCTAGTCTTGGAGTCAGGAGGAGAGGAGTTTGAAACCAGTTGCAGACAGTTAACATTTACTAGTTGTATGGCACTTGACCATGAATGCCTCATATCCAGAATCATCTCCATTTGTTCTGATCCATATCTGGCCACTGGATCCAGGTGGCTCTGGAGGAGAAAGTGGGGCTGGTGACTTAGCACAGTGCCCCTCTCACTCAAATCCAATTCATATGCTTGTCATGGCATTACCTCTCTGATTTCATGTCTTCTTTAAGAATGAAGGACAAACATCAAAAGTAGTACATGTAAATTTGAGTTTAACATATTTACATATGTCATTTTGTGTAAGAGGAATTAGGACTAAGAAGGAAAGAAAGAAAACCATGAGATAAGAAGGAAAAACACGAGTTTTTTAAAAGTGAACTTAGTATACATTCATATTTTGTGATTTTTTTTTAATCCAGATGTAGATATCCATAACAGATTTCCTAGGGTTGTCCTTGTTCTCTGACCTGCTGAGAAGAGTTACATTCATCATAGTTGATCAACTTACAATATTGTTATTAATGTCTTACAGTATTTTCTTGGTTCTGCTCCCTTCAGTCAGCATCAGTTCATGTAATTCTTTCCATGCTTCTCTAAAGTCTGACCATTCATGATTTCTTAAAGAACAATAGTACTTCATAGCATTCCTGTACCATAACATTTTCAGTCATTCTCGAATTTATGGGTATCCCCTCAATTTCCAATTCTTTAACAATACAAAAATAGTTGCTATAAATATTTCTGAACATGTGAGATTTTTTTTTCCCATTCTCTATGATTTCTTTGGGATATAGGCCTAGCATTGGTATTATTGGGTCAAAGGGTATAATAAGTTTTATTATTCTTTGGTTATACTTCCAGATTGCTCTCCAGAATGGCTGGATCAGTTCACAACTCTGCCAACAATGCATTAATTTCCCAATTTTCCTGCATCCTTTTTAAACACTCTTCATTTTAGCCAATCTGATAGATTTGAGATGGTACTTCATAGCTGTTTTAATTTGCATTTTTCTATACAATAATGATTTGGAACATTTTTCCATATGACTGTGTATAACTAATTTCTTCTGAAAACTGCCTGTTCATGTCCTTTGATCATTTTTCAATTGGGCAATGACTTGTAATCTTATAAATTTCATTCAATTCTCTCATTTAACCCCATTGCCTTGCAAAAAAATAAAAGGTACTCAATTCTCTCTATGTTTTAGAAATGAGATCTTTATCAGAAACACTGACTGTGAAAATTGTTTACCAACTTTCTGTTTGCCTTCTAATCTTAGCTGCATTGGTTTTATTAGTACAAAAACATTTTAATTTAATATAGTCAAAATCATCCATTTAGTAATTTATAATGTTTTGAGCTTCTATTTTTATACAACCCTATTGCCTTGTTTCTTTAACCACTAAAATAACTTTTTAGTAGATACTTCCTCTAAGCTGAGAGTTCACAGATTTTATCCATTTCCTCCACAAATTAAGGCCCTTAAGGGCAAAAGGATCAATTTGTTTTTGTATTTCCATTTTCAGTATTTGGCATAATTTGTGGTGCAGAGCATTCACTTAACCCTTACTCCTTTTACTTATTCATTTATTCATTCATACACCTTGTATTTATCTGCAAGTATTCCTTACCCTCATCTTTTCCCCAACAGAACATTTGCTCTATGAAGGTAGAGATATTCTTTTTTTGTCTTTATATTCCTAGCGTCTGCACAGTCAACTACTGTGCACAGATTATTATCTGCACATATAAGGACTTGAGAAATAAATGTGCATTGAATGAAATTGAACTACTGAATCTCCAACTTCCTATCTGCTTCCTCTTATCTTTCCTTTCACTTCTTGATAGTCACAAAGTTATATTCCCTCAGTTCAAAAAATCTTGTCCTTGAGATTCTCCTTTTTTTCCCAAGTATTTATTCTAAATGATTCCTTTTTAAATTTCTTCTATGAAACTTGTCTTTACAAACTTCAACTATTTCATGTTCTCTCTCTATTTTGAAACTTCCATCTTTTCCCAATCTTAATCTTTTAAAGCTATTTGAAACCTGTTACTCACTTGAGAACTGTGTAATATGAGGAATGATAGTGAGCATTTGTTTGCAAAGAGTTTTACATAGTATAACTCATTTGATTTTCAAAACAAACTGGTGAGGTCTGGGCTATTATTATTCCCATTTTACAAATGAGGAACTCAGACATTTTGTTGCTCAGTCATGTCTATCTTTCCTGACCACAGTTGGGGTTTTCTTGGCCAAGACACTGGAGTGATTTGCCATTTCTTTCATTTTACTGATGAGGAAAGTGAGGCAGACAGGGTTAAATGACTTGCCCCGTATCACACAAGTAAGTATCTGAAGCCAAATTTGAACTCAAGAAGATGAATCTTTATAACTTGAGGCTTGGCACTTTATCTATTAAAATACAACTTAAACTTAAAATACAGTTAAATGACATTCAGCAGCCTTGAAGATCTGAGAATCACAGATTTTAGTCTGGAAGGAACCTTAGAGATCATTCAAGTTCAAAGCCCTCATTTTTTTTTAGATAACAACTGAGGCCCAGGGATGTTAAATAACTGTCACAGCCACTATGTCAGAAACGAAATATGAAGCCAAGTCTACCTGACTCAGCAGACAACTCTCTATCATTTCACAATGCTGCTGAAACTTAATGTGTATCATTTTGCTTTGTATTTGTGTGTGTGTGTGTGTGTGTGAGAGAGAGAGAGAGAGAGAGAGATCTTTCTAGAATGTAATGTTGCATTGTGTTCTGTGTTCTATATGTAATCACTGAAATGTTGTGAATTAAGTTGTATTAAAGAACAAATTCCTTTCCAGGAACTTTCCAAATAAGGTTGTTTGTGCAGATGGTGTTTATCCTTACATTCTTTTTTGTTAAGGTTTTTGCAAGGCAGATGGAATTAAGTGGCTTGCCCAAGGACAAGGTAATTATTAAGTGTCTGAGGCTGGATTTGAACTCAGGTACTCCTGACTCCAGGGCCAGTGCTCTATCCACTGTGCCACCTAGCTGCCCCTATCCTTACATTCTTGAAGAAGACCAAGATATCAAGGAGGTGATGCCATGACAAACATATGAATTGGGTGTTTTTTTTCAGGAGGTGGGAGTTGCTGTGCTTTCTCCTCCAGAACCATCTGAGTCCAATGGCCAGATATGGATCAGCATGACTGGAAATGACCCTGGATGCTCAGCAATCAGGATGAAGTGACTTGTCATCTTAGGCAATCTGAGAGGTGTGAGATGATACCTCAGAGTTGTTTCAATTTGCATTTCTCTAATCAATAATGATTTGAAGCATTTTGTTAAGTATCTGAGGCAGGATTTGAACACAGGTCCTCCTGATTCCAGGGCCAGTGCTCTCTCCACTGTACTAGCTAGCTGCCTTTGTGGCACTAGTGGCTAAGTGCATACAACCCTGGTCCTGTGATCAGACAACTTTTGTACTACCCTACTCTTACCATTTTGCATTGACCATTTTCCTCTCTTTATTAAGGAAAATTCAAATATTTATAGATTTTCCTATATAATGAATATAATTTTTAAGGGCAATGAGGCACAGTGGATAGAGTACTGGCTCTGGAGTTAGGAGTTCCTGAGTTGAAATCATACAGATACTTGACACTATCTGTGAGAACTTGGTCAAGTCACTTTACTCTCATTCCTTGCCCCCCCCCCAATCATTTTTGAAAACTTTCACCTTAATTATTCTCTAGTAAACCTCTAGTTAATCACATGTTGATTCTCCATATTGAGATTTACGGATTCATTCATTCTCAATTGTACTACTCCTTACTGTCTGAGCTGGAGTCAAGGAAAAAATAGGACCAGGCAAGGATCATGGCCAACAATCTTCCTCAGAATTGATTCAAATGCCAACCCAGCCTGGGCAAGGCCATCAACAGAACTGATACTCCAGTTCTTTTTTTTTTATTTTATTTTAATTTAATTTATTTAATTTTAATTTTATTTTTCAAATGTTTTGAAAGATTTGCAGCATTCATCTATATGCATATGTATATTTTTAAGTTACAAAATTACTTCCATCCTCTCTTCCCACCCCCTTCCCCTCAGTGGTAAACAGTCAGGTTAATTAGGAATTAGGATTAAGGGAAAGAAATACATAACAGATTTTTTTTTAAAAAAGTGAATGCAAGGGACAGCTAGATGGCACAGTGGATAGAGCATCATCCCTGGAGACAGGAATACCTGAGTTCAATTTCGGCCTCAGACACTTAATAATTAACTAGCTGTGTGGCCTTGGGTGAGTCACTTAACCCCATTTGCCTTGCAAAAAAAAAAAAAACCTAAAAAAAAGTGAATGAAGTGTTCATCAGATTCTGAAGGATTTTTTTTTGTCTCGCTTTGTTTTTCTTCCTCTAGATGGATTGTCCATAATCAGTCTAATATGGTTATTCTAACTCTTTAAACTGCTGAGACCTGCTGCTTTCATCAAGACTGAGCATCTCACAGTGTTGTTGTAAATATGTACATTGTTCTCTTGGTTCTGCTCCCTTTGCTCAGCATCAGATCCCATAAGTCATTCCATGCTTCTCCAGAGTTCAACCATAGTATTTCATGATATTCATATACCATAACTTGTTTAACCATTCTCCAGTTGATGGGCATTCCCTCAATTTCCAGTTCTTTGCCACAACAAAAAGAGTTGCTATGAATATTTTGGAGCATGTAGGACTTTTCCCTTTTTTTATAATTTCTTCTGGATATAGACCTAAAAATGGAATTCTTGGGTCAAAGGGTATGAACAGCTTTATTGTTCTTTGGGCATAGTTCCAATTTGCTCTCAGAATGGTTGGATCAGTTTACAACTCCACCAGCAAAGCATTAAAGTTCCAATCCTCACATAACCTCTCCAACATTGATCATTATCATTTTCTGTCATCTTAATCAATCTGAGAGGTGAAAGGTGATACTTCAGAGTTGTTTTAATTTGCATTTCTCTAATCAATAATGATTTGAAGGATTTTTCATATAATTTATATATATATATATTTATAAAGTTTAAATTTCTTCATTTGAAAACTGTTTGTATCCTTTGACCATTTATCAAATGGGGAATTACTTGCAACCTTATAAATTTGATGTAGTTCTCTATATATTCTATAAATGGGACCTTTATCAGAACTTCTACTCATGAAGGGTCCCAGTTTTCTGCTTTCCTTCATTGATTTTATTAGTGCAAAATTTTTTAATTTAATAAAGTCAAAATAATTCATATTGCAGTTTATAATGAATTCTATTTCTTGTTTGGTCAGAAATTTGTCCTCTTTCCATAGGTCAGATAGAGTATTACTTGGTCTATTAATTTATCTATGATATCACCCTTTATGTCTAAATCCTATATCCATTTTCACTTTATTTTGGTACAGGGTGTGAGATATGGATCTATGCCTAGTTTTTGCCACATTGTTTTCTAGTTTTCTCAGCAATTTTTGTCAAATAGTGAAGTTTTATCTCAGAAGCTAATGTCTTTGGGCTTGTCAAACATTAAATTTGTTACTATTTCTTTTGAACCTACCCTAATCCACAAATCCATTATTCTATTTCTTAACCAGTACCAGGCAGTTTTTATGTCTGTAGCTTTATAATATGGTTTTACATCTGGTAGAGTCCTTTACATTTTTTCCATCAGTTCCCTTGCTATTCTTGACCTTTTGTTGCTCCAGATGAATTTTGTTACTATTTTTTCTAGCTCAGTAAAATAATTATTTAGTAGTTTGATTGGTATGGCACTGAATAAGTAATTTATTTTTGGTAGAATTATCATTTTTATTATATCAGCTCAACCTAACCATGAATAATTGAATATTTTCCAGTTATTTAGATCTGACTTTAATTGGGCAAGGAGTGCTCTGTTCATATACTTGCTGGGTTTGTCCTAGGAGGTTGATTCCTAAGTATTTAATGTTATTTGAAATTACTTTAAATAGAATTTCTCTTTCTATCTCTTACTCTTGGGCTTTGTCATTCAACTATAAAAATGCTGATGATTTATGTAGGTGTATTTTATATCCTGATACTTTGCTGAATTTGTTAATTAATTCAAGGAGTTTTTTTAAGATGATTTTCTCAGGTTCTCTAAATATGCCATTATATCATCTGCAAAGAATAAAAGTTTTGCTTCCTTGCCTTTCAAGAATTAAAAGGGGAAAATGGGAGGGGCACAGGGAGAGGGAGAAAAAAGGGGAGCTAACAGAAGGAAGGGAAGAAGGGAAAAGGGAAAGGGGGAAAAAGGGGAGGAGGGTCAATTTAAGAGGGCAAACACACTGAAGGGGGTGATATTCAGAAACAAAACACTGAGGAATATGGATAAAGGGAAAAAGGGGGGGAAATACAAACAGAAGGAAGATAGCATGGAGGGCAAAAAAGAGTTAGTAATTATAACTTTGAATGTGAATGGGATGAACTCTCCCTTAGAACGTAAATGAATAGCAGAGTGGATTGAAAACCAGAATCCTACAATATGCTGCTTACAAGAAACTCATTTGAAGCAGAGAGATACATATAGAGTAAAGGTAAAAGGTGGGAGCAAAATATATTTTGCTTCAGCTGAAGTGAAAAAAAGCAGGAGTAGCAATCCTTATCTCAGACAAAGCAGCTGCAAAAAATAGAGATAAGGAAGGAAATTATATCCCGTAAGTTCAATACTAAATATGTATGTACCCAATGGGACAGTATCCATATTCTTAGAGAAGCTGAAAGAACCACATAAAGATATACGCAACAGAACTCTACTAGTGGGAGACCTCAACATCCTGCTCTAATTTAGATAAATCGAATCATAAAATAAACAAGAAGGAAGTTAAAGAGGTAAATAGGGGTGGCTGGGTGGTGCAGTGGATAGAGCACTGGTCCTGGAGTCAGGAGTATCTGAGTTCAAATTCGGCCTCAGACACTTAATAATTACCTAGCTGTGTGGCCTTGGGCAAGCCACTTAACCCCATTTGCCTTGCAAAAACCTAAAAAAAAAAAGAGGTAAATAGATTGTTAGAACACCTAGATATGATAGACCTATGGAGGAAATTGAATGAGGATAGAAAGGAATATACCTTTTTCTCTGCAGTACATGGCACATAACACAAAAACTGATCATGTACTAGGGCATAAAAACCTAATGATCAACTGCAGAAAAGCAGAAATAGTGACTACATCTTTCTCAGATCATAATGCAATAAAAATCATATGCAATATTGGGCCAAGGAGATGTAGACCCATAACTAATTGGAAATTAAATAACTTAATTTTAAAGAATGAGTGGATCAAGCAACAAATTATAGAAAGAATTATTTCATCCTAGATAATGACAATAATGATGCAATATACCAAAACCTATGGGATACACTCAAGGAGGCTTTCAGGAGATATATTATATCTTTAAATGATTACATGAATAAATTAGAAAAAGAAGAAATCAATGAACTAAATAATACAATTAAAAAAATTAGAGAAAGAACAAATTAAAAACCCCCAATTAAATACCAAATTGGAATTTCTAAAACTTAAAGGAGAAATTAATAAAATCAAAAGCAAGAAAATTATTGAACTAATAAATAAAACCTAGAGCTGGTTTTATGAAAAAAACCAATAAAATTGATAGACCTCTGGTCAATTCTATTAAAAAAAGAAAGTAGAAAACCAAATTGCTAGTATCATATATGGAAAAGGTCAACTCACGACCAATGATGAAGAAATTAAAGTAATAATTCAGAATTATTTTGCCCAACTCTATGCCAATAAACTTGACAATCTAAGTGAAATGGATGAATACTTACAAAAATATAAGTTGCCCAGAATAAATGAAGAGGAAATTAAAAATCTAAATAACCCTATTTCAGAAAAAAATTCAACAAGCCATTATTGAACTCCCTAAGAAAAAATCTCCAGGGCCAGATGGATTCACAAGTGAATTCTATCAAAATTTAAGGAACAATTGGTTCCAATTCTATATAAACTCTTTGGAGAAATAGGGGAAGACAGAACTCTGCCTAACTCTTTCTATGACACCAATATGGTGCTGATACCTAAACCAGGAAGAGTTAAAACAGAGAAAGAAAATTATAGACCTATCTCCCCGATGAATATAGAAGCAAAATCTTAGCAAAATGTATACAAGTTATCACTAGGATAATACTTTATGACCAAGAAGGATTTATGCCAGTAATACAGGGTTGGTTCAATATTAGGAAAACTGTAGTATAATTAATTACATCAACAACATACCTAGCAGAAATCATATGATCATATCAACAGATGCTGAAAAAGCTTTAGACAAAATATAACACCCATTTCTACTAAAAACACTAGAGAGTGTAGGAATAAATGGACTGTTCCTTAGAGTAATAAGCAGCATCTATCTGAAACCATCAACAAGTATTATATGCAACAGATATAGATTTGAGGAATTCCCAATAAAATCAGAGGTAAAATAAGGATGCCCATTATCAACACTACTATATAATATCATATTAGTAATGTTAGCCTCAACAATAAGAGAAGACAAAGAAATTGAAGGAATTAGAATTGGGAAGGAGGAGACAAAACTCTCACTCTTTGCAGATGACATGATAGTATACCTAGAGAATTCCAAAAAAGTCATCTTAAAAACTACTAAAAATAATTAGCAACTTTAGTAAAGTAGCAGGATATAAAATAAACCCTCATAAATCCTCAACATTTCTGTATATGACTAGCAAGATATAGCAGAAAGAGTTGGAAAGAGAAATCCCATTCAAAGTAAACTCAGACAAAATAAAATACGTGGGATTCTACCTGCCAAGGAAGACTCAAAAACTTTTTGAAAACAATTACAAAACTCTTCTCATGCAAATAAAATTAGATTTAAATACCTGGGCAAGCATCAACTGTTCATGGATAGGTTGAGCTAATATAATAAAAATGACAATTCTACCAAAACTAAACTACTTGTTTAGCACCTTACCAGTCAAAATTCCAAAAAACTGCTTTAATGAGTTAGAAAAAGTTGAAAGCAAATTTATATGGAGAAATAAAAAGTCAAGAATTCCCAGGGATTCAATGAAAAAAAGTACAAAAGAAGGTGGCTTAGCTTTACCAGATTTAAAATTATATTGTAAAGCATTGGTCCTCAAAACTGTCTAGTATGGGCTAAGAAATAGAGTGGTGGACCAGTGGAACAGACTAGGTGCAATAGCAGGAAATGATTATAGTAATCTGCTGTTTGATAAGCCCAAAGAGTCCAGCTATTGGGATAAAAATTCTTTCTTCAATAAAAACTGTTAGTACGGAAGAAACTCAGGTTAGACCAACATCTTACACCCTATACCAAGATAAGATCCAAATGGATACAGGGTTTAAAATTAAAAAACAATATTATAAGCAAGCTAGAAGATCAAGCAGTGGTTTGCCTGTTGGATCTATGGAAAGGGAAACAATTTATGACCAAGGAAGAGAAAGAGAACATCATTCAAAGCAAACGATAATTTTGACTACATTAAATTAAAAAGGTTTTGCACAGACAAAACCACTGTAACCAAGATCAAAAGAAAATTTTGCCACTGGTATTTCTGACAAATGACTCATTTCTAAAATATACAGAGGGGGTGGCTAGGTGGCGTAGCGGATAAAACACCAGCCTTGGAGTCAGAAATACCTGGCTTCAAGTCCAGTCTCAGACACTTAATAATTACCTAGCTGTGGGGCCTTGGGCAAGCCAATTAACCCCATTTGCCTTGCAAAAAAACTATTAAAAATAAAAAAAAAAAATATACAGAGAACTGAGTCAAATTTTTTTAAAATCAAGCCGTCCCCCAATTGACAAATGGTCAAAGGATATGAAGGCAATTTACAGATGAGGAGATCAAATCAACCCATAGTCATATGAAAAATTGCTCTTAATCATTACTTATTAAAGAAATGCAAATTAAAGCAGCTCTGAGGTACCCCCTCACACCTCTCACACTGGACAATATGACCAGAAAGCATAATGATCACTCTTGGAAGGGTTGTGGGAAATCTGGGACTATTACATTGTCGGTGGAACTGTAAATTCATCCAACCTTTCTGGAGAGTAATTTGGAACGAAGGGCAAAACAAAATTTGTATACCCTTTGACCCAGCAATACCACCACTGGGTCTATACCCTGAAGAGATGATAAAAAAAAAGGGTAATAACATCACTTGTACAAAAATATTTCTAGCAGCCCTGTTTTGGGGGGGGTCAAAAAATTGGAAATTAAGTGAATGCCCTTCAATTGGGGAATGGCTTAACAAACTGTAATATATATACATATATACATATATACATATATACATATATAGAGATACATATATGTGTGTGTGTGTGTGTGTGTGTGTGTGTATATATATATATATATATATATATATATATATATATATATATATATATATGGATCTATGTCATGGAATGCCATTTTTCTATTAGAAACCAGGAGGGTTGGGAATTCAGGGAAGCCTGGAAAGATTTTCATGAACTGATGCTGAGTGAGATGATCAGAACCGGAGGAACATTGTGCACCCTAACAGCAACATGGGGGTGATGATCAACCCTGATGGACTTGCTCATCCCTTCAGTGCAACAACTAGAGACAATTTTGAGCTATTTGCAATGGAGAATACCATCTGCATCCAGAGAAAGAATTATGGTCTTTGAACAAAGATCAAAGACTATTACCATCAAATTAGAAAAAAAAATGCTTTATATTATTATGTAATTTTACTATCTCATACTTTATTTTTCTTCCTGAAGGATATGATTTCTCTGTCATCACATTCAGCTGAGATCAATGTATAAAATGGAACCAGTGTAAAGCCTTCTGTGGGGGGTGGGGGGAGGGAAGCAAGAATCAGGGAAAAATTGTAAAACTCAAAACAAATAAATCTTTCTTCAAAAAAAACTCTGGGGTGGCTAGGTGGTGCAGTGGATAGAACACTGGTCCTGGAGTCAGGAGTAGCTGAGTTCAAATTTGGCCTCAGACACTTAATAACTACCTAGTTGTGTGGCCTTGGGCAAGTCACTTAACCCCATTGCCTTGCAAAAACTAAAACAAAAAAAAAATGACAAAAAAACCCTTTGCTTCCTCATTGCCAATTCTGATTCCTTCAATTTCTTTTTCTTCTCTTATTTCTAAAGTTAGCATTTCTAATACTATATTGAATAGTAATGGTAAAAATAGGCATCCTTGTTTCACCCCTAATCTTATTGGAAATGCTCCAAGTTTATCCCCATTACATATAATATTTGCTGATGGTTTTAGATAGATACTTTTTATTGTTTTAAGGAAAAATCCATTTCCCCCCAACCTTTCTAGTGTTTTTAACAGGAATGGATATTGTATTTTATCAAAAGCTTTTTCAACATCTATTGAGATAATCATATGATGTTAGTTTTGCTACTTATATGTTCAATTATATTGAGTGTTTTTCTAGTATTGAACCATTCCTGCCTACCTCATGTAAATCCTACCTGATCATGGTGTATTATCCTAGTAATAACTTGCTGTAATCTCACTGCTAAAATTTATTTAAGATTTTTGCATCAGTATTTATTAGGGAGATTAATCTATAATTTTCTTTGTCTATCTTGGTTATTCCTGGTGTAGGTATCAGAACCATGTTGGTGTCATAAAAGAAATTGGGCAGAATTCTTTCTTCTCCTATTTTTTAAATAGTTTGTGTAGAAAAGAAATTAATTGTTCCATAAATGTTTGGTCAAATTCACTTGTAAATCCATATGAACCTGGAGACTTTTTCTTAGGGAGTTGATTGATGGTTTCTTCAATTTCTTTTTCTGAAATAGGATTATTTAAGTATGTTATTTCCTCTTCTTGGGAAGTTTGTATTTTTGTAAATATTCATCCATTTCATTCAGGTTATCAATTTTATTGGCATACAGTTTGGCAAAGTAGCTCCAAATTATCTCTTTAATTTCCTTCTCATTCGTGGTTAGTTCACCCTTTTCATTTTTGATACTGGTAATTTAGTTATCTTCTTTCTTTTTTTTAATCAGAGTTACCAAAGGTTTGTCTGCTTTATTGGCTTTTTCATAAAACTCTTAGCTTTATTGATGAGATCAGTGGTTTTCTTGCTTTCAGTTTTATTGATCTCTCCCTTGATTTCTTAGAATTTCTGATTTGGTATTTAATTAGGGATGTTTAATTTGTTCTTTTTCTAGTTTTTTTAGTTGCATACCCAATTCATTGATCTTTTTATTTTATTCATATGGGCAGTTAAAAATATAGTTTCCCCTCAAAACTGACTTGACTGCATCCCAGAAATTTTGGTATGATGTCTCATTATTAATATTTTCTTGTATATAATAATTATTTCTATAATTTCTTGTTTGATTCACTCATTATTTAAAATTAAGTTATGTAGTTTTCAATTAGGTTTTGGTTTCTCTTTCTGTGACCCTTTATTACATGTAATCTTTATTGCATCATAGAAGTAAGCATTTATTATTTCTACCTTTTTGCATCTGATTAAAAGGTTTTTATGCCCTAGTACATGATCAGTTTTTGGTATAGATGCCATGCACTGCAGAGTAAAAAGTACATTCTTTTCTATCTCCATTAAGTTTTCTCTAGAGGTCTATCATAGCCAAATTTTCTAAGATTTCATTCACCTTCTTAACTTCTTTCTTGTTTGTTTTGTGGTTAGACTTGTCTAATTCTGAGAAAGGAAGGCTGAGGTCTCCCATTATTAGAGTTTTGCTGTGTATGTCTCCTTGTAATTCGCTTAGCTTTTTCTCTAGGAATTTGTATGCCATACCACTAGGTGCATACATATTTAATAATGATATAGCTTCATTACCTATGGGGCCTTTTAAGAAGAAGTAGCTTCCTTCCTTAGCTCTTTTAATGAGATGTAATTTTCCTTTTTGCTTTATCTGAGATTAGGCTTGCTACTCCTGATTTTTTTTTTGTTTCAGCTGAAGTATAGTAAATTTTTCTCCATCCTTTCACATTTACCCTGTGTGTTTATCTCTCTATTTCAAATGTGTTTCTTGTAAGCAACATATAATAGAATTCTGGTTTTTAATCTATTCTGGTATCTGCTTCCTTTTTATGGGACAATTCATTGCATTCACATTTATAGTTAAGGTTATTAATTCTGAATTCCCTCCATGCTATCTTTCCCCATTTATATTTATCTCTTTCCTTTCCTCTTATTCCTCCTCACCAAAGGTTTACTCTCTTTCCCCTTTCTTTGAAAATTTAACTTTCAGTTTACTTTCACTTATATTTCATCTTCTCTTTTATCAGTCCCTTCTTCCCTTATCTTTCCCTTCCTCTGTCCCCCCTTCCCTGTAAAGCAGGATAGTTATTTAAACCCAATGGGAATGCATTTTATTCCCTCTCTGGGCCAAATATATTGAATAGAATTTACTCAGTGTTCACACCCTCCCTTTTTTCCTTCTAAACATTTAAATCTTTGTGCCTCATCACCTGGTGTTATTTATTACTCAAATACTATTAATCAGTTATTATCAATCACAGCTTGATTAATTAATTTCTTGATAAGTTCAAAGTGTTATCAAAGAACCATCATTGACTGATTGAGTGTTTGAAAAGCAGCATTGCCTCAAAGTTACAAAGTACCCTGCCCTCTTCAGTCTCATTAAAAGTACACTTTTCAACAGTCTTGAATTACATCAAATTATAATCATTTTGTTCCTTACCCCCTTTTCAAGTACCCTCCAAGGTCACATAATCCTCATAAGTCAAAGTAATATTCAAAGCCAAATCATTTTATGAACTATTTGTACCCTTCCCCCCAAGCATACCATTTCCCCCCATGTATAAGACGCACACTTTTCCAAAAACTTTGGGGTCATACATGGTGGTTGTAGATTCTTTTATTTTCATTTCCCAGTTTTTCATGCTTGTTTTTGTGCTCTTTGCTGTAGAAAATTCCAGAATGCCATAGATAGAACTAAGGATGAGGCAATAAATGAAAACATTAATTCTTTATCAAATACAGATAAGGACAAACTAATGGATAGGTGTTTTGACAGTGATGAGGAATTGTATGAATTTTATAATGAATATACCTTTAGTTCAATAACTTTAGGTAGTACATTTCTTTTCAGATTTTAAGCCCCAAATTTAAGGTGTGTCTTATACAGGGGAGCATCTTATTCAAGGGGAAATATAATACTTTCTCTCAAACTTCCCCCCTTCCCTCCCAGGGTACTTAACCCCTGTTAAGTAAAGTGTGGGTTAAATCCAATCTTGATTTAATTCACTATAAGAATCTCACTTTCCCCTCCCCCTCCCAGGTTATTTAACCCCTTGTTAAGTAAAGTATGGATTAAATCCAACCCTGATTTAATTAACTATAAGAATATGAAAGTAATAGGCTACTCTTTTTTCTTTTGGTTTTTGAAAGGTAATAGGGTTAAGTGACTTGCCCAAGGTAATTATTTAAGTTTCTGAGGTTGCATTTGAACTCATGTGTCCTCCTCACTCCAGTGTCTGTACTCTATTTACTGCACCACTGTCCCTCAAGAACACTCTTAAATGTCTCACTTAAGCACTTTACAATTGATTATAAGTTATGGAGACACTGACCCAGGGCTGCCCAGCTTACAATGCCCTTATCAGAGAAAGTACTAAGCTTTGTGAGCACAGCAGAGAGTAGATCAAAGGAGGCTGAGACACTTAAGTTTAAGTAAACACCACTGCTTTTCATCAGAGTTTTTTTCTCAAGCATAGACAGACAAGTTCCAACCATACCCATATCCTCTAAGTTTAATCTCTTCAACTATATTGGACCCTTTAATATCCTAAAAGAAGTACAATTTTCAAGAGTTATCAATGTTATATCTTTCCTTTTACAGTTTGATGGTCTTGACTAACATTTGTTTTGTTTTGTCCTTCCCCTTTTCATTTATCTTTTCATGCATCTCTTGAGTCATGTATTTGACTATTGAACTCTCTATTCAGTTCTGGTCTTTTTGTCAAGGAATTTTTGGAAGTCCTCTATTTCATTGAACATCCATCTTTTCCCCCTGAAAGTATAACTGAATTTTCAGGGTAATAAATTCTTGGTTGTACTCACATGTCCTTTGCCATTTGATATATGGTATCCCAAGTTCTCCCATCCTTCAGTATTGAGGCTAATAAGTCCTGTGTGAGTCTGATTGTATTTCCTTTGTAATTAAATTGTTTCCTTTTTGCTGCTTGCAGAATTTTCTCCTTTATTTGAGAGTTCTGGAATTTGGCTATAACAGCCCGTGGAGTTTTTAATCTTGGGTTCTCTTTCTGGAAGGGTTCTATGTATCTTTCAATGGCTATATTGTCTTCTTGTTCTGACAGATTTAGACAGTTTTCCCTGATAATTTCCAGCATGTTGTTTTTCAGGTTTTTTTTTTAATCTAGGCTTTCTGGTAGTTCAATAATTCATAAATTATTCCTTCTGGATCTATTTTCCAAGTCATTTGTTTTTCCTAAAAGATAGCTTACATTTTCTTCAATTTGTTTCAGTCACTTTTATTTTGTTTGAAGGATTCTTATGATCTTGTAGATTCATTGGTTTCTATTTGTTCAATTCTAATTTTTAGGATTTTATTTTCTTTGATTAATTTTTGTGTTTCCTTTTCCTGTTGGTCATATTTTTAACAGAGTTGGCTGAATGAAAAATTGGTCAATTATTCATAATTTTCCTGCATGGCTCCCATTTTGTTTCATTTTTCTTCTTCCTCTCTTCTTTGGTTTTTAAATTCCTTTTTAAACTCTTCTATGAACTTTTAGATTTGAGTCCAATTCATGTACTTTTTTGAGACTTCCCCTGTGAGTAATTTTTCACTGATTTCTTCTTCTAACATGGCATTGTTATCATTTTTATCTGAAAAGAAGTTTTTTATCATATGCACTCTTTTAGCTTTTATGCTCATCTTTGTTGTTTTAGCTCTATTACTGGGGTATGGGGTGTTTAGATTCAAGTTTTTTTATCCTGAGGCATGGGTCTGATTCCTGGCTTGTTGCTGGCCAAGATGTTTCCTGTGTAATCTAGGCCTTGACTTTGAGGAGGCTTTTTTCCTCCCTTATGTCCAGGTTCTGTCTTTGCAGTGGTTTGTTCCCAGCCCAGTCCTGTCTTTGCTTTGGTATTCCCAGGGTTCAGATTTTGTTTAGGCTTAGTACTCTCCCTGCTGTCTTGCTATCTGGCTGCCAGGACCTCTGCTTTTGTCAAGCTGTAGGGACCAGTACTGCACTGTGACTTAAAGCCTCCTCCTGGCTTCCCCTTTCTCCAATCTAGCTTGGCTTTACTTCCCCTTTTCCACTAAAGAGACAGACTTTTAATGAAGATCTTACACAGTGGCTACTGTTGGAAACTTATTTGAATATTCTCTTTTTCTTGATGGGATCTGTAGCTTTAATGTCAGAATAGAGGTTTCATTCATCTTTGGTGGGGAAAAATTCCAGGAGCATGTTGGCTTCCCATTGCCATCTTGACTCTACCTTCAATCTGATAGATACTCCAGTTCTGAAGGTAAGAGGTCAAGAGCAAGCAAAGCAATTTTCACATCACAGATTTAGAGATGGAGGGAACTTAAAAGTCATTTCCTTCAACCCCCTCATTTTATAGATGAAAATCTAGTCCAGAAAGATGAAGAGATATGTCCAAGATCATATATATATATATATATATATATATATATATATATATATATATATAATTTAGAGAATCAGTATTTGAACAAAATATAAACTAATGGAGTACAGAGGATAAATTACCCAAAGATAAGAAGAAGGTTCTAGGTCAAAGGAAGGGGCATCAAAGGCATAGGGGTTCAATGACTAGAGCACTGGTCTTGGAGACAGGACAGGAGTTCAAATCCATTCTCAGACATTGTCATTTACTAGCTGTCTGTTCTTGGGCAAGTCACTTAACCCTGATTCATATTCGGGCCACTTGACCCAGATGGCTCTGGAGGAGAAAGTGAGGCTGATGACTTAGTGCAGCAACTCCACACTGATCAGTTCATCTGCTTGTCATGGCATCACCTCCCTGATGTCCTACTCTTCTTGATGAACAAGACAAACATCATCATCAAAGGCATAGAAATCGTGATTAGCAAAATGTAAGTATCAGAAACCAAAAAATAAATAGACAATCATGATTTGGGTTATAATATTAAACTATTGGACTAGAATAAAAGCACCTAGAAGAGAGGTATCCTTTGTCTTAGTGTCTAGTATCCCTAGAAAAACATCTGACATTTCCCTCTTATTAATAAAGACTAATCTTATTTGATTGATTATTTATAAGTGTCCTCCAAATGAAGAGGGGTTCCCATTGAGTTTTTGACCTGTTGGAAATAAAAATGTGCTAACCTTCCCATAGATTATACTAAGCAGGGGCATTACCAGTTTGGGTCTTAAGAATGAGCAAAATAGAATTAGGTTAACAAACATATTTATTAATATTTCAAGTCATGGATTATGCAGCCTTCATGGGAAGTGGGGGAGGACCTACCTAGAGAGTCAGACTCCCCCAAATTCATGCCTGTTGTCTGCTTTTTATAGCTTTGGCATGACCTGGCTTGTCCAATCAAAGAGGAGTGAGCCCCCCCCACCCCAACTCAGGATGGGGTAGGGTTAAATCATGAAAAGGGGGAAAGGGGGGGATGATTCTAGAAGAGCAAGGGGAAATGGCATCAGACACTCCAGTACTCAATCCTAAAAGACCTTCAAAATCATGAAGATAGCTGGAAGTGCTCTTGATGAAATTAAGAAGTCATGCCTTTGTTCTATTTACAATTGAGGGAGTGTTCTCTAAGAATGCTTTTCAATTGCTAAATTAACTTGATTACCAGGAGACCTTCTTTATCATCTAAGTTTATGTTTGACCTCATCCATCAAACTCTGTTCTTAGGAACCCAGAAAAAAGATTGTTAAAAGAGCAAAATTCACTATTGAAAATTGGGATATAGGGGGTGGCTAGGTGGCACAAGGATAGAGCACCAGCCCTGGAGTCAGGAGTACCTAAGTTCAAATCTGACCTCAGACACTTAATGATTACCTAGCTGTATGTGGCCTTGGGCAAGCCACTTAACCCAATTGCCTTGTAAAAACTAAAAAAAAAAAAAAAAAAAAGTATATAAAAGTTAGCTTGATTAAAAAGGCAAGAGTTCAAGGAACCAGATAGCCAAATACATTTTATCTCACATAAAGCAGTATTTTTTCTAAATTCTTCAGTTCAGACCATCCTTCTGTCCTTTAAAGGTCATGGCAATTAAGACCAATTCCAACTGCACTGTTCTCTTGCAGGAATTTCAGGGTTGAACATTTCCCTAATCTTCCCATAATGCAAACTATCTTGTTTATAGTTTATGGCATTCAGCACCGAACTTGTTTTATCTTTCCTTCCCAGTCTATCTTTCTTACCCACTGTTTACTGGGTCAGCTTTATTCAAAGACTCTATCCAAGAAAAGCAACGGATAGTGTTAATTATCTGGTTAACTGTTCCCTTCCAGTAGTGTGCAGAATGAAGATCTGGCTTTGTTTTGCTTTTAAAAAAAAAAACCATATAAACTTTATTTTCTATTAAAAGAGAAAAACAACTATTTTCAAGAGAGTTGTTCCATATTCTATGGGAGATTTAGAAAAAAAGGTTTATCATAGTTGTTAAATAGAACTGGTCAATTTTGAGGAAGCATCTATTCCTTAAACAGGTTCCTTTCAGGGTTTGGAGTCATCCTTCCTCAGTTACTTTTTTGGTGCCTCATCATTCTTCTCTGAGTTTATAAGGTTACAGTGTCTCCATTCTATAATTTAAATATTCTGAAGATTTTCCTTCAAACAAGGCTGATTCTCCACACCCTCTTTACAAACACAATTGTAAATCTTATGCTAGATATATATATGTGCTTTGAAAAACTGAAGCTAATTATAAAGGTGTCTCTTCTCTTGGCAGCACACTTGCCCAGAAACCTAGAAAAACCTGTGAAGGGGAACAACACAATAGCATCAGCACTCTCTTATTTGAGCAATAACCCTGAAGTAACTGCTGTTAAAATGGGGGAAAATTTGAAATTGAATTCAACAAGCATTTGCTAAATGTTTAGTATGTATCAAGGAATGTATTAAGTGATTAAGAGAATAAGGAAAAAAAGATTCAACAAAGACAGAGTCCCAACCTTCATAGAACTTAATTACAGACTTTGTGACAAATAAATAATTTAATGTCCCTTAAAGTTCCACAATGAAAGTTTATCACTGTCATTTATACTTCTAGAAGAGGAATTCTCAATCTTTTTAGATCTATCATTCAATTAGCATTTATTAAGCTCCTGTTAGAATGGGCACATACTATATTTCCCCAAGTATAAGACATGCCCTTTTTTGAAAAATTTGGGATATAATTATTAGGAGCATCTTATACAGGGGTTGTAGATTTTTTTACTTGCATTTCCTACTTTTTCATTCTTGTTGTGTTTGCACTCATTATTTCCCATTTGTTACTAGTATATTAGGTTATGTTTTGTCATGTTCTGCCCAGAAATGACTCAGAAAAGATTTTTGTCTAGTACTGAATTCAAGTTAAAAGTGATCCAGTTTGCAAAAGTGAATGAAAATCATGCTGCTGAACTTCAGTTTGGTCCTCCTCCAGATGAGAAAACAATCCAAGACTGGTTATGGGAAGAAGAAACACAACTGAAAACTCTCCAGCAGAAGGCCATGAGAGCCAGGTCAGCGAAATGGCCCGAGTTACAGAGGGAACTGAAGAGATGGATTGAAGAGCAAAGGGCAAGTAGAATTCCTGTGTCCACAAAGATGATTCAGCAGGAGGCAAGAAATCGTGGTGATGAAAAAGAAGGAGGACACAATTGATGCTTCAGGTTCATGAAATGGAATAGACTAATGCATCTAAGCACCATACTTGCCCAGGGAGTGTTTGTGGTCAACCCCAGACCAGAGCACAGGAGCCTCTCCTAAGACAGCAATTTATCATCAAACACAAATGGACATGAGCTAATGGATGGGAAGTGTGACAGTGATGAGGAGTTGTATGAATTTTATGATGAATAAAACTTGAGTTCAATAACTTTATGTAATACTTTTTTTTCAAATTTAAGTTGCATCTTATACATAGGGAAATACGGTAGGTGTCACAGTGGATGGAACATCAGGCCTGGGAGTCAAGAACACCTGAGTATAAATATGGCCTCAGACACTTATTAACTGGGACTGGAAAAATCACTTAATCTCTCTTTGCCTTAGTTTCTTCATCTATAAAATGAACTGGAGAAGGCAATGGTAAACCAGTCCAGTATCTTCACTAAGAAAACTCCATTGGGATCACAAAAAGTCAGATAAGACTGGAAATGATTAAACAACAACAGTGTTCCAGTAGTAATGCCAAGTACTAGGAGTTCAGAGAAACACAATCATAAACACAACAATAAAAACAGTCTCTGCTGTCTAGAGGAATGGGGGAGACAACACGCAAACAGCTTTGTTCAAACAAGATGTATAAAATAAATTCTGGAGAATTCTCAAAGGAAAAGCACTAAAATTCAGTATGGCTTCTCTTTACTATGAAGAATAAGTCATTTTCTAGACAAACTTGTGGTTGTTACTCTTCTATGTAATCATAGCTAGCACATATATATATATATATACATACATACACATACATATATGTGTGTATACATACATATAGCAAAGCACTTACATGCTGTATGTAACTCATTTGCTACAACAACCCTGTGAGGTAGAGTCAATAATCCTTATTTTACAAAAGAGAAATCAGATACCTAGAGCGTGAGTTGTTCAGAGCCACACAGAAGTTTCCAAAATCTGAGGCAGGATTTCTAATTCATTTCTTCCTGACTCCAAGTCCCACACTAGATGCCATGAAAAGACTGTCATCTCTGGCAATGTACTATCAAAATAGGGATTTCATTTATTAAAACAGTCCTTTGTTTAGAAGTTAACCATTCCAGTGCCCATTTAAAAATTAAATTCACTTCAGTGTTGAATTGTCTAAATATCAATTTTCTGAACTCATTTCTGGGGATTATGGAAACTTTGATATTCTTCCTACTCCTTACTTTAGAATTGGCTTTATTTTCTAAAAGAATCACTTCCAACTGTTTCAGGGGCAAAGAATATCAACTTTTCCTCACTTTATTTTTCTTAGGCAGTGAGTTGTATTACTAGACCTTTGGTATCAAAGAGGACCACACCTATCAACCAAGTGATTGGTGGAGTGAGTTTATTAAAATGAGGAGTATGCTGTACAAGTACTCTTCATTTGCTTTTACCAGAATCATTTGACCACATGGCCTGATTGATAGAAAAAAGGACTATCAGAGATGGTCTGGCTGCTATGGGAGTCTCTTGGCCTTAAATTGGTTTTGCTTCCTCCCACATCAGTGAGACACCACCACACATCATCAAGGCTAGGCAATTATCAGTGTGTGATATCTGGTATTAGAATGTGACAGCCTAATATAGCCTAGCCTGTCTAATCACCAATATTGCCTTTCCTCTCACACTTCCATTTTTGAGCTGCTCATCAAGACAATGAGTTGGGATTACCCAGATTACCCCTGGTAGAACTAGATTTCTTAGTAGTTTATAAAAAGTAAATATGCCTTGGATTTTGCTTTTCTTTTAAACTTTGTAACACAGTGCCTAATACATGGAAGGGAAGGGACAACCTAACTGGACAATCTAAGTTGTCTTTGACTTTCTCCTTAGGGCCACCATATAATTCTCTTAAATCACCTTGGAAGTATCATGATAATGATAATGATGATGGTAACTAACATTTTCAAAGTGCTTTACCTATATTATCTCATTTGAGCACTAGGGCAAAAAAAATTATCACCCATTGGCTAATGAAAAGTCATTTCATTCTTGTTTTGTTTTGTTTTGTTCTATTTTATTTTTGCAAGGCAGTGGGGGTTAAATGACTTGCCCAAGGTCACACAGTTAGGTAATTATTAGGTGTCTGATTTGAATTCAGGTCCTCCTGACTCCAAGGCTGGTGCATTATCCACTCTGCCACCCAGCTGCCCCAGGTCATTTCATTCCTAACTAGATTCAGAATATTTTCTCCATCTCAGTATCTTTCCTTCAAAGAGCTCATCATCATTTGTCATTGAGTTAGGCTTGTCATTTTTTTAAAAGAGGTCAGTCATTTAAAATCAAGAGCTTTAGGAATATATTTTCTGTTTTCTTTTTTTAACAAATAAAATATTTGTATATTTAAATTTCCTAATGCAAAATTCTTATAAATTTGATATCACAAGTGGCATTGTATTCAACAGGAATTTATGATGGAAACTAAAAAATTATTCATTATATATTTTTGTGATATTAATAGTATAATTTTCATAAAAGTGTGTTCCATCAATATTACCAATAGGTTCTCTAAATATCAACACTACTAAGCTTTTCTCTACCTCCCCCCAACACCTGAACTGATATTAGGCCATTGTTTTATTTCCATTGACTTCTTCTACCACTTTGATTTATGCTTTGTTCTTCTGCCCCTCCCTAGACTAGGTTTCTCCCCAAATTGACATTCGGAATAGTCTTCAATCTATCAGTTGGAGCCTTGTCAAGCAGCCTTGTCAAGCTCCCATGCCTTTGTAATGGGGATCTACAGCTGATGAATTCTCTTGATCTCTTTGGAGATCAGGATTAAGAGAGTGTCAGATGACTATGATTGATGAAGGTTAAAAATATCTGGGGGTATGGTCTAGTTTCAGGTTCAAATGTGTAATAAAATCACAAAAGGATCAATTCTTATCCAGAAGTATTTAGAGACAAAAAAGATTTATTTAAGTATTTTTGTGGTTAGAAGAAACTAACGGGGAGAGAATAGGGGACTAGCAGCAGTAGCAGCAGTAGCCACTGTCAGTCACCACCTTCAGGAAGTAAGTAGCATAAAGAGGGGAATAAGAACATGAAAGCTTATTTGGAGAAGTAAGCAGACTGGATTTCCAAAGAAAGACAACTCAACTGAGGAGTTCAGTTGAGCAAGAGGATGAGGTAATTAGGGAAGGAAAATGATGTAATAAGGGATAAATTAGGGATACCTGGGAGGGTAGTAGCTTAAAGAGCAAAAATGAGGTAATTAAGGACATGTAGATGAGAGGTAGTAGCTCAAAGGGATGGGAGTAATGACTTATAGGTAGGTCAATGGCTTTGAGCAATGAGATGGAGGTCAGTGTTAAAGGACAGATACATGCTCAGTGCGGAGGGAACAGATTAATTATAGAACATATTTCTCTGTCCAATATTTCCTCTACTACATGATCAAAGAGGAAGTTAGACTGAAAGAAAAATAAATATATCACACCATATTAAAGAAAATTTCTTGGGTAGCCTTAGCTTTTTGGGGGGGTTTTGCTTAGGTTTTTATAGCTTTTTAGCCCTGCTAGGCTAACATAATCAGAAGCATTCAAGGCAAAATGGAAATAGGGAGAATGTGTTAGCCTCACCTCATAATTAGAAATGTTAACCTTTGTAACTCAGAAGTTACCAAAGGTCAGGTTTTTTTTCCTAATGAAATAATTGTTTCTCCATAGTTAATCTTATCCGAATTCCTTCTTTGGCATGAATCCTCTATGTTAAGCAGAGATTTTCTTCAAAATAGATTCAGACTCCTCTAGCTGTTGAATAAAATGCAGCCTAATGATCTGTCTTTATTTAAATAACCTCATAGCTGGGGCGGCTAGGTGGTGCAGTGAATAAAGCACCGGCCCTGGAGTCAGGAGTATCTGGGTTCAAATCCAGCCTCAGACACTTAATAATTACCTAGCTGTGTGGCCTTGGGCAAACCACTTAACCCCATTTGCCTCGCAAAAACCTAAAACCCTAAATAAATAAATAAACAAACAAACACATAAATAGATAAATAAATAAATAAATGAGTGAAGAAAGAAAGAAAGAAAGGAAGAAAGAAAGAAAGAAAGAAAGAAAGAAAGAAAGAAAGAAAGAAAGAAAGAGAAAGAAAGAAAGAAATAGATAACCTCATAGCTCCATTCCTTGATGTCAGAGGTTACTTCTCCGGGTGGGGAGCATATGTAACTCACAGTACTCCAATTTATCCACTTTCTCCACACTCCCAATCCCTGAATTCTACCTGGACACCAAAAACCACAACTGATTCAGTATATATCATCTTTAGACTTATGACTGCTAAAAAGTATTATCTTCTGAAACAAAGTCTGTAGACATCCAACAAGAGCAGGGGACCTCATTTCTTCATACCTGCCACAGATGCTAATAAGTTGAAATTCTTCTTTGTGCTCTGAGGACTTTCTTTTGCTTCTACTTTCTTCAAATTAATTTGAATCTAAGTTCTCCCTAGGATATTTTTCTTGTTATAATTGAAGAGCACAATTTTCTCCTCCCTTTTTCAGGATTTTAGATATTTTATTCTCATTTTGCTTTCTCACATCTTTGGCCTTTTACATGTCCTTTTCAAAAATCAGTTACCCTTTACCTTATCATCTGAGAAAAAAATCACCTGGGATGTTCTGTTTAGGAAAAACAATGGTATACTATTCTCCACTGGTGATACAGTGAAAAGAGACCTCCTTGTGGAGCCAAAAACCTGGGATCAAAGACCTGGCAAGTCAAAGACCTTGCCTCTGACAACAGTGTCCTATACCTCGAACAACTACCTTAATCTTTCTGGCCCATTTCCAGCTCTGTAAAATAAAAAGGCTGTGTCAAGATATCCTCCTATGGTGCTTGCTACTTCTAGATCTATGATCTTCTATTGACCTATGACCCTTGAATAAAGTACAAAGATAGATACAACTTTTTGGTGCTAAAGTAGTTCTCAACTTCAGTTTCCTCATCTGTAAAATTGGGTTAATAAGAGAAACCATTGCTTCCATGGAATTTTTGACAAATTCTTATGAAAATGTGTGTGTGTATTTCTTTTTAAACTTTAATGTGTTGAAGTATTGTGTGTACATATGTATGTGTATATACGTTTATATGTATATACACATATATGTGTTACTAAGGAAATGTGGATTGTGAATTTATAGAAAAATCTCCTTAAAATAGTAGTCCTGGAGGTCAAAAATTTGTAGCCTGGATGGGTGGAGCCTAGATGGCAACATGAGGACAGGATTTCCCAGAAGCTCTCTTTCAAAATACTCCAAAACCTTAAAATTATGACTCTAACCAAATTTTCAAGAAGCAGAATCCATAGAAAGATCCAGCAAGGCAATTCTCCAGCCCAAGGTAACTTGGAAGAGCATGGGAAGGCTCTGTTCCACAGGGCTGAGGGGTGGCAGTACACCAGGCTCAGTCTGCACCAGAGTGAAGACCTCCAGTCTTCCAGGAACAGCCTGAAGGGCACCTGTTCCCTGGGGCCCCTGCTTTGTGGCAGTAGAAGCAGTTTCCAGACCTCCCAATCCAAGGATCACCAAGCACAACTTGGAAAATCAGTGGAGAAACCTCTGCCAGAGTGAATGTGGAGCCTGGGCTAGCATGTCAGAACCACTCAAAAGACCTTGAAGGAAATGAGATCCTTGTGGGGGTGTTCCAATAACATTCAAAAGCTCAGGAAGCACCCTAAAACCAGGGCATAGGCTGGGGAAATGAGTAAACCAAAGAAAGGAAATCTGACCATAGATAATTACTTTGGTCCCAATGAGCATCAAAGCAACACACTCAGAAGATGACAGAGTCCAAGCTTCTGTATCCAAAGTCTCCAAGAAAAATAGCAATTGGGCTCAGCCTATGGCAGAGCTCAAAAAAGAGTTTGAAAATCAAGTAAGGAGGTAGAGGAAAAATTTGGAAGAAAAATAAGAGTGATGCAGGAAAATCATAAAAACCAAGTCAGCAGCTTGGTAAAGGAAATCCAAAAAAATGCTGAAGAAAACATCATGTTAAAAACCAGTTTAGGTCAAATGGAAAAAAAACAGTCCAAAAAGTTAATGAGGAGAAGAATAGATAAAATATTTATATAATTAAAAAAAAGAAAAAATAAGATTGAGTGGTCTTGAAAGATGAAAGAATTCACATACAGCCTGGGATTTTAAAACTGCTCAGGATTTATTATACAGGCCTGCAAAGCATACAAATTAAAATTTGTTCTCCTCCTGGAGAAATAGCAAAGGGCAGGAAAATAACAAAAGGCTAGACCAGATTTGAGAGAGAGACAGAGACAGAGACAGAGAGAGAATCAGAGACATATAGAGAGTATATGAGATAGAGAGACAGACAGACAGAGAAAAATTACAATAATTCGATTGCTGCCCATGTACCTAAGGACAGTGCTGTAAATGAAATATATTAAACAGAACTTGAAATGTAAAAATACAATAATCCTAATTCACATTTAGAACTGAATTTTTTCATTAAAGCAACTTTTTTACATTTAGATACATATTTGCTTTCAGAATTCTTTAAAACTATCAAAATATCTAATATGACTTTAAATTTTCAACATGTGTTATTAATTCCAATGTAATAAAACAGTAGTAAGAACAACTAGGTATTCAAGTTGATTAAAATATGAATTATTAGAGTTTACAAAAAAATCTTTCCATTACTATACATTGTTTAGTAATATCAGGAATCCTAAAGGGGATCATGATTTTGATATTTTCCTCATTATCCCTACAAAATTATAATTTGCAATTTACATAGGGGAAAAGATAGGCTAAATATTGCCAAGAGAAATTGGCCCTTATTTCCAAGAACCAAGAAAATTAATATTATTTGAAACAAAAGCAATAGTAACTAACTGACTTATGCTGGGCACTTTCCAATCACAAAGAGATGAAACAATGAGTCACCCAGTCCAGTTGACAAAAATTTCAAATAGATATACTTTTTCCTACAGATATTATAACAGGCTACTTACATTTCAGAACTTCATCCAGGATAATATTCAAGGTTCCAGAGTCTCATTAATTAAAATAATTTAATATGCAGATGAGAATGTTTCAAAAAGGTATTTATCACAAAGTTTCTAAATTACACCCAAGCATACATACTTTCAAATGTAGACAAGTGGGGACTTAGATTTCCTAAGTCAGAGAGCTCCTTTGATGATTGATCTGAGTTTATTTATTTTTCTAATTTAAAACTGATTTATTCACTTGATTTAAAGGAAAATACCATCTGAAATTTCTGAGGTCAAATGGGATTAAAATTCTCTAATAAGGAGTTAGGCTCAGATCCTAACTCAGTTATTGATTACTTAATTTTAATTGATCTTTTTAAAACAATTAAATCCAAAACTAAAACTAAAAGAAATAAACTTTTCAGAACTTTCATTTCATTTTGACTGGGATATAAATGAACTCAGTCTAACAATCACTCGAGTTAGACACATGCACCTGCAAATAGACACACATGGAAGGCAATTGTACACTTGAGTTAGACACATGCACCTGCAAATAGACACACACATGGAAGGCAATTCTTTTTGGAACGATTACACATTGTTCTACTTGTGTAGTAAAATTTTAGGAGCTCTGGCCAGTTCACTTAAATCTCAAGTCCAGAGATCTTTTCTCAAGCCCTCCAGGCCAGCAGAGAAGAGTGAAAAGACTCACTGAAAACTACACAGAAATCTCTGATTTAAAATATATTTTTAAACATATATACATACACACATACACACACATATTTATATATCTTATTTTTTTTTAATTGTACCAATTAAGGTCAGTACGAAAAATAATTTTAGGATCAATTAGAATTTCTTGAGGAACCTCATATTGTATATTGAGATTTTAAAATAGTCAATCAGTAATTAAAATTTCTTCATATAGTTGATTGCATTCTTAAATTACTTTGCATAGATCAAACCCAGTTACCCAACTGTAGAGATCTTAGCTTATTAGCACAGGGCTTAATTAAAACGGAATGAAAATCATGATGTGGGTGAATTTTATCTTGTACAACTTGTACAACTTCAATTCAATGCCTCTCTCAGTCTGTCTCTTTCTGTGTCTCTCTGTTTCTGTCACTCTCAGTCTCTCTCTCTCTTTCTCTGTTTCTCCCTCTCTTTCTGTCTCTTCCTCTTTCAGTCTCTGTCTCTGTCTCTCTCTTTTCTTGTACAACTTCAGCAAATATTAAGACTCTGCTATGTGCAAGAAAAATAAAGCATTAAAGAAAGTAACAGTGTCAGCAGCATTTTATAATCTCCCTTTTTTTCACATCTTTTAGCATGTGAATCCCTTTATAAAAAACTTTACAATTCACCAGCTACTTGGCTCAGCATCCAGTGATTTAGATAAAGATAGTATTTGCATTTTAGAGCTGAGGAAATGGAGAGGTTGCTCAGATAGCAGAAAGACTACAATTTGAATCCAGATTTTCTTGGATCAATGGTCCATCCAACTTCTCAAACACATCTGAGTCTATATGTAAAGGACTTGTTCTTACAGATATCAATCAAGCCTATGTGTGAGCAGATAAAGACTTAAGAGGGTACCCTTCTCAAAAGGATTTTTATTGTTTTTAGAAGGCTCTTTTAAACTCAAAGAAATATGTTTCTAATGATGAACTTTTAGCCACTAGAAATAGTAAAGAAATGTATCCTTTTTCAAGTCACAGTCTTATCTACAATTCCTAGAGAATACAAACTACTTGTTTTCAAGGACTGATAAAATTCCTATCTTTACAGACCAGTTGTCTAGCAAAGTGGCTATCTGGCATATACTAGGCACTTAAATTCTTGATTAATCTACCAATTCCAATTCATAAAGTCCAATGTCAATCCTCTAACCAAGTGAATTCAAATTAAAATGTTAATTCTGGGGCAGCTAGGTGGCACAGTGGCACAGGAGAATCTAAGTTAAAATTCGACTTCAGACACTTAATACTTACCTCTGTGACCTTGGGCAAGTCATTTAAAACCATTGCCTTGACAAAAAGCCCAAGAAAATTTTTTTAAATGAAGTATCTTTCCTGAGTCGAGAATCAAAAAAAAAAAAATTCTATATTTTCTTCCTAGGTTTCAAAATGTGTGTTATTGTTCTTTTACTATCTCTTCCACCCATAATTGCCTTTCTTTCATTAAAATTTCATAGCATTTCTAATCTATACACTTTTCTGCAGAAGACATTGGAAATTCAGGACAACATAACTCTGAATACTGACTTTATTTACCCAAAATCTTTACCTAAATAGAATTAGATGTTGCTCAATTCATGGAAAGTTATATTTATTTTACATAAATCTATAATGCTTTGATAGTACTTATACATTAATTATTAATGTTCTTTCTCAATCCCTAAGAGTGCATTTCTCCTATAAATCTAATTAATTTTATAAGTCTTCCTTTAAAAGACTTTCTCCTTTTTGCCTCCTTTTTAAAAGAACATTCTTACCTAGACATAATCTTCTTATCCCAATGATTCTGAACTCCTATTAATTTTCTTCCAAGTTCCATTCCCCACACCCCATTAACTGATTCCTTATTCCACTCAATCCTCCCACCCCAAAATTTTAACCAAATGCCATCTAGTCCTTCTTCGCTATCTTCTGGAATATCTGTTTCATATGTAACAAATTTCCCTTCACCCTTAATCTTTTCCTTTCTTACTCTAGTAGCTTTTACTGAAATTTGGCTCCCCACACATGATAAAATTTCCCCCGGGCTACTCTTTTCAGGAAGGGCACCTTTCCTCATTCTCACAGATTATCTCCATCATTCGGCAACCTCTCTTCATGCTATTCTTACTTACCACCCAATCAAAATTGCAACAACTGTCAGACTCCCAGTTCATTTTCCTTTACTTTCTATATATTTGTTTGAAAGCTGTCTCCTGAATTAGGATGTAAGCTCCTTGATGACTGTCTTATGCCTCTTTTTGTATCCCTAGAACTTAGTTCAACTCTGGCACATAAAGGTCCTTAATAAATATTTATATTTATTGACTATATGGTTCCCCTTCTTCATATGCATAGCCTTTTTATTTGGATCTTATCTCCTTTTTTATCTTATGTTCCTTTTTTTGGGTAATTGAAAAAAAAGTTTTTTAAAAACCCTAATAACATACACTAATACATATATTATAACAAAGTCTTTACTACTACTTTTGGGAGAATCAAATAGACTCTATGGAGGAAATGAAAACATTTCCAACTAGGTCAAAGAAAGCAAAGTACTGGATTATGTTAAGAGAGGTGGACTCTCACTCTATGGTCCATCTTAAAACAGGACTCCACTATTTTAGAAATCTCCTATCACACACCCATCAATTGGGGAATGGCTGAATAAATTCTGGTAAATGAATGTGATGAAGTCACTGTGAGAGTGATTGGAGTCACTAATTTTAAGACTGAGAGATCTTGAATAGCGAATGAATTCACGTCCATCCATGGGATGTAAAACTGCTCAGGATTTATTATAGAAAGCTACAAAGTATACAGATTAAACATTTTTCTCCTCCTAGAAAAGCAGAAGGCACTTTGAGGCCAGAAGTGAATACAAAATATTAGGCAAGTTTGTTTTGGGAGACAGAGAGACACAAAGAGAAGACAGACAGACATAAGTTGATCCAATCATATGGCATAGGGGCCCAGTTCGTGGTCTAAGAGAGAGAGAGACAGAGAGAGACAGAGAAAGAGACAGAGAGACAGAGAGACAGAGAGAGAGACAAACAGACAGAGACAGAGAGACAGAGAGACAGAGACAGAGAGAGAGAGAGAGAGAGAGAGAGAGAGAGAGAGAGAGAGAGTCATCCTTACAAGGAGAAGGTAGGATCAAGAAAAGAGAGAAGGGTATTTCAACTCCAGAAAGCTTAAATGAACTTCTGTAGTGGGTGATGCTTGGGAAGTGGTTTAGCACCTGACTCAGGTATTCTCCAATAGACAAACCATATGCTGGTCCTTTCTATCTCAAGGTACCTGATTTCTAAATCCAACATGTCATTTCCTGTCATGCCAATGTAAGTTTGAACCCTCAAGGAAATGGTACAAGCCCATGGAAGGTAAGGGAGTGGAGGGAGACTGTTGAGGTCTCTCCTCTGTCCCTGGAACAAGGCTCTTGTGCTTTGCCCATATTCAGACCCTGGTCACAGTCTGGGGCCCCCCCATTGCCATAGAGCGGGGACCCTCATCATAGCTCCAGGGCAAAGGGGAGTGTTTGTGGTCATCCACAGACCAAAGCACAGGCCAGAAGAGCAGTCAGAGCCTCTCATAAGACCTTGAAGCAACTGAGGTCCTTGTGGGAGGTGTCCCAATAATACTCAAAATCTTTGGAAAGCAAGGGGTGGCTAGGTGGTGTAGTGGATAAAGCACCGGCCTTGGAGTCAGGAGTGCCTGGGTTCAAATCTGGTCTCAGGCACTTAATAATTACCTAGCTGTGTGGCCTTGGGCAAGCCACTTAACCCCATTTGCCTTACAGTAAAAAAACACCTTAAAAAATCTTTGGAAAGCACCCTAAAACCAGGGCACAGGCTGGGGAAATGAGTAATCAGAAAAAAAGGAACCTGACCATAGACAATTACTTTGGTCCATGGAGCATCAAAACACACACTCAGAAGATGAGAAAGTCTAAGTTTCTGTATCCAAAACATCCAAGAAAAATAGGAGTTGGACTCAAAAAAAAAAAAAAAGAAATGGCACAAATTTTACTTTTAACAATGGGACAATAGGAGTCAATTTACATACCAGGAGCAGATAGAATTTTACATGTTTTACAAAATTTAACAATAAAAAGGATCACAAAATTTGTTACTATTTACAAATTTCCTATATTTATAATTCCCTGCATTGCTGTTGTTATATAAGAAATCATGTGGGATAGGACTTAAGAAAAGCCAGAAAAGACTTGCATGAACTGATTCTGAATGAAGTGAACAGAACCAGAAGAATATTGTACACTAACAACAACATTGTGTGATGATTAATGATGAACTTGCTCATCTCAGCAGAAAAAAAATCAAAGACAATTCTAAAGGACTTGTGAGGAGAATGGAGTCTGAATGCAGACCAAAACACAGTTTTCAATTTTTAAAATTTGTTTTATGTATTACATTTTTCCATCTCATTTTTTAATTTGATTCTTCTTTTATAAGACAATTAATATGGATATTATTTATATTCATTTATTTATTATATAGTTGTTATCTAGTTTATATTATTACCTTTTATTATTATCCATTACATAGTTATACATGTATAATCTATTTTAGATTGCTTTCCGTCAGGGGGAGAGGGGAATGAAGGGAGGGAGGGAGAAAAATAAGAAACTCAAAACCTTACCCAAAAAAAGGATTGTTGAAAGTTTTACATGTAGTTGGAAAAATAAATAAATAAAATATTTTTTAAAAAAAGAAACCTCCTATTCCACCCAGATATTCTGATGAGATTAACTGGAGATCTCTGATTCCATCAAGATTATCTGATGGACTGATTATAAAGGAAAACCTCCTCATTAGACTAAAATTAATTGTCAGTTGATGATAATTAAACTTCTTTTCAAATTTTTTAACCTTGTCTTTTGAATAGACCAAGATAGGAAGAAGTATTCTGGAGAATTTTGGGAATCTATAAGTTAAGAAATTCCTCTACAAAGTCTTTCCCCCAAGCCATATCTTTCAATGAGTGTAAATAGCAATTGTTTTCTGTTCTAGCCAGAAATTTAGTAGTGCCTTCCTCTCTCAGTTGGTCATCTTTTATCTCAGTTCTCAGCTAAACCTGTCCTAAAATGGGTTTGGTCTCAAGCAATCTGAATCCTGGAAAATACTAATTCAGAAAGGTCAAGATCCTCCATTGCATCCTGGGTCATCAACAGTCTTCTTGACTTTGAATGACTCAAGAGGAGAGAGAGAAATTGATTACTTTGTATGGCTCTGCTTCATTTAAATCTATTTGACACATAAATCAAGATATCATCCTCATGATTTCACTTATCTTCTTAGAAAAACTAAGGACAAACAACAGCATCATCCTTCTTATTCCAAGTAATAAAATTGTCAACATTTTTAGTAAATATCTTAAGACTTTAAAGATTCTTTACTAAATAACAGAACTTCTTGATTTTCATTCAGCTCTGATTTTTTTCTACTGTGATATTCCTTTATCACTTATGCCAACTTAGAATTTGAAAACTTAATAAAATTTGACCTGAAAAACTAAGTGATTGTATCAAAGACATGCATTATCAGTGAAACAGATAAAAAATTCCTCGAACTTCAGCAACCTTCATTCTGACCTAAACTTCTCTCTATATATTGTCAAAGTGAAATGATAATAGTAATAATATAATAATAATAATAATAATGAATTTTTCAAATTCATATTCATGGTAAAAAGGCATTTCTTTAGAACAGTATTCAGTCTTCACTTTATAGCAGGTAAGAAGTCATTGATTATCTCTCCCCATGTTAAATATAAACTCTGGAAGACAAAATGATGAGGTTGTCCTGTCATAAGATGCTTAATGTCCAGGAAGAGATAACAATTGAGCAGGTAGTATTGCACAAGGATGATAGGCTTTGATTATAGGATGATAGAACAATTGGGTAACTTAAGATTGTGCAACCTTTATAATCAGGCCACCAGGGAGGTTAATGATTTCTTCTAGTCTTTGTTTTTGATTTAATATGTCTTTGTCTCCCTCAGTTCTGTGTGATCCATCATATTGGCCAAATGGTCTCGACATATATGTTAATGGTCAATCCCAGAGAATAAAATTTCATGTCTAATCCTATATTTAAAAGCCTATATTTTTCAGTTTGGGGGGTTCACAATATAGTTTCACATTTAATTTGAGGCTTTTTTTTACATCTCTTAATTTTAAAATTGTATTTATTTTTATTCTAAACTTAAGAAATAAAGCAAGCATTTCCATAACATAGTTGAATAGTACATGATACTGCAAATCTATTATACAATTTGCTATTCATTTTACATATATAATAGTTATCAGGTATCTTTCTTTTTTCTTTTTCCCTTCCCTTCCTCCCCTTGCCCTAGAGATGGTTACCATTAGAAACAAATGTGTTCCTGTGTGTACGTGTGTGTGTGTGTGTGTGTGTGTGTGTGTTTGTGTGTGTGTAAATATAGCCACTCTATACATACATTTATCAGTCCCTTTTGTGGAATCAGTGTCAAAACAGTTTAGCCTCTGTTCTTAAATTAATAAGGCCAATTGGGGGGGGGGGGGGCGGCAGTCAGATGGTGCAGTGGATTGACTCTGGAGTTAGAAGGATCTTGAGTTCTAATCTGGTTCTAGACACTTAATAATTACCTAGCTGTGTGACCTTGGGCAAGTCACTTAACTCCATTGTCTTGCTAAAAAAACAAAGAACAATAACAGTATACTGTTCACAAAATTTTCTTGGTTCTGTTCATTTCATTCTTTATTATTTCATACAAGTCTATCCATGTTTTTCTAAAATCATTGAGTTCATCCTTTCTCATAGCACAGTAGTATTCCATCACAATAGTATACCACAATTTGTTGAGCCACTTTCCAATTGATGATCATTCCTGCAATTTCCAGTTCTTTGCTACCACAAAGAGAACTACTATAAATATTTTAAAGCATATAGGTTCTTTTCCTTTTTCCCTAATCATCTTGGGAAACAGATCTAAAAGTGTTATTGCTCAGTCCAAGAGTATATACACAATATAATAACTCTTGGGGCATAATTCCAGATTACTCTCTAAAATAACTAGATCAGTTCACAACTCCACCAATAGTAAATTAGTGTCCCAATTTTTCCATATCTATCCAATATTTGTTACTATCACTTTCAATAGTTTTAACCAATCTGATTGGTGAAAAAAGGATATCTCAAGAATGTTTTAAATTGAATTTTTCTAATCAATAATTTAGAGTACTTTTTCATATTGACTATGAGTTATTTTGATTTTTTCATTGTAAAACTGTTCATATCCTTCAACCATTTATCAATTGGAGAATGACTCACATTCTTGTAGATTTGACCAAGTTCTTATATATTTGAGATATTAGTCTTTTTATCTGAGAATTTGTCTATAAAATGTCTTTCTCAATTTTCTACTTGCCTTTTGATCTTGACCACATTGGTTTTATTTGTACAATTTTTTTAATTTAATGTAATCAAAATGATCTTTTTTATACCTCACTCTGCTCTCTAAGATCTATTTATTCATAAATTTCTATTCAGATTTTCTTATAATAACTCTCTTTATATCTAGATTATGCATCCATTTTGATAATATTTTAGTAAATGGTTTAAGATAATGGTCTATGCTCAGTTACTAACAGAATGCTTTCCAGTTTTCCCAATAAAGTCTTTTTGCCAAATAATGAATTCTTATCTTCAAAGCTCAAGTCTTAACATTTGTCAAATACAAGGTTATTTTATTTATTTACTGCTCTAAATTGTGTGTCTACTCTGTACCAGTGATTCATCTTAGCCACTAACCGATAGTTATGAAAATTACTGCCTTATAATATATTTTAGATCCAGTATTCCTAAACCACTTTCCTTTACTTTTTTCTTTATTTCTTCTTTGATAGTCTTACATTTTTGTTCTGTCAAATGTATTTTGTTATATTTATTTGGAAGTTTATTTTTAGTAATTTATTTGGGATAGCATTGAATATATAATTAGTTTGGTATAATTATCATTTTTGTTAATCAACCCTGCCTATTTATGAACAATTCATATTTTTCCAATTATTTAAATCTGTTTTATTTGTCTAAAATGTTGTGGATTTTTTTATGATTTTGTTTATATAGCTCATGAGTTTGTTTTGGTCATTGTATTACCAGGTATTTTATAATACCTAGAGTTATTTTCAATGGTGTAATCTTAGTATCTCTGGCAGAGTATTGTTTCTGATACATAGAAATGATGGTTTATGTGAATTTACTTTAGATCCTGCTACTTCGCTAAAATTGTTAATTATTGCAACTAACTTTTAGCTGAGCCTTTGGAGTTTCCTAATTATAGCATCACATTGTTTGCAGAAAGAAATATTTTTATTATACTTCCTTTTCTTTTTTTTTCTTTCTTCTTTTTATTGCTATTTCTTTTTTTCTTTTATTGTATTTACTAGGATTTCCAATACAATATTGGAAAATATTGATGACAGAGGACATCCTTGTTTCACAATGCTCTTACAGGGAAGGCTTCTAGCTTCTCCCCATTACAAATAATGATTGTTGATGATTTTAAGTAAATACTTTGTATCAACTTAAAGATAAATCCACTTATACAATACTTTCAAGTACTTAAAATGAGTGTTGTACCTTATAAAAATCTCTGCATCTATTGATATAATCAGATTTTTAAAATCTATAATAATTTTTTCTTTGATTCAAGGAGAGATAAATAACCCTTCTCTATGACACTAAAGATAAAAGTGATTTTCTTTTTCTTTCTAAACAAGACACTAACAATAATAATCATAAAAATTGTCATTGATATAAATTAGGTAATTAAACAAAAAGACCAAATCTCATAAAGAGGAGGCAATGGACACTAGGTAATAATGTAGCATTCTGAGTTTTCTCTGATGGAAGCAAATTGGGTACTTTTTCCTAAGTTTAGAACATAAAGCATTAAGTTATCTCTGTGGGTTGCAATAGTTTAGGGAAATTAGAGATATCCCTAGAAGAAGCAAAACAGTAATTCTAAAGTCAACAACTTTTATTGCAAAGGAAAACATGGGGTATAACATGCCACACCTTCAGGCACGGAGTCTGAAAAAGGAAAGAAAGGGCATCAAGGGAAGAGAAAAAAAAACTATATACCAGTTGCTGGAGGAAATTTAATATGTCTCAAAGTCTCATTGAACCAAGTAGCATGCAAAGCCTCAGGTGAAATGAGCCAACAGCCTGAAGGAGAAAGAAGAGTAGAGTTGATGGTATGAAAGGCACCTTAAGCAGCCCTAAAAAGCAGGTAATTTCAGCATCACCATCTAATCCTCTTGGATTAGTACAGGAATGTTTAGGTCATATTTAGGGGTGTGCTGGTAAATTTTTAATAACTGTCTCTCAAAAAAAGTATATATAACAGACTTTTAAATTAAATCTGCATAATTAACATTTTCTCCATCAATTTGTTCTAGACAAATTGTATCGAACTCAAAGAAAGGGAAGGCATTAAACTGTACATAGGGATTTCTACAGACTACATAATGACTTAGAAAACCACAGGTTTGGGGTGGCTAAGTGGCTCAGTGGATAGAGCACCAGTCCTGCAGTCAGGAAGACCTGAGTTCAGATCCAGTCTCAAATATGTAATAATTACCTAGCTGTATGACCTTGGGCAAGCCATTTATCCCCACTGCCTTGCAAAAATAACTTAAGAAAAAAAAACAGTTTACATATTTTTAAAATAATAATTAATACATCAACACATTAAAATTTGATAGGAACCACATTTTAATCTGGTTTAGGGCTATTCCTAGGAGTATTGTCTGCCACTATAGTTTATTTGATATCTCATGTAGACAATCAACAAAACACTATCAAGCTCTGATTTATATCATTTGCTAATATGTAAATGCTCACACTAAATATTTAACAGTCATTGGGAGCTGGTTCTAACTCTAACATACTCCAGAATCCATTCTCTACAACCATAGCTTTAGAGATCCAGACAGAAGGGCAGAGCTTTTTGTAGGCAAGGTAGATTTTTGCTTAGGCTCATCTGATTGGTTTCCTGATACTATTTACTGATTAGAAAGGTAGCACAAGGAATGGAAGACACCTCATATAGAGAATTCCAAAATTAGGAACTGATTGCCACTTTCAGGAATATGCAACTCTTCAAAAGGCATATAAATAGTGAACCCAACAAACCAATGACTAAATGGATAAATGACTATCCCTTTTATTAATAAAATGATAACTTATTCAGAAAGAATATCTCTCAAACTTTTTAAACATCACAATTAACATAATCATCAATATATGATGGATTGCTTATTCATAACTTTTATCCTAATAACATCAACTAACTTGAAACAATTTTTCATATATCTGTGAGTATGATTGAAAATTTTCACTGAAACATGAAAAAAAAACTGCAGGCATCCAGCGGAACACAAAGAAGAGATTTCATGTGAAAAACAATCTCATTTATAGTTTGTGTTAAAAAAAAACAAATAACAAAAAAATGCAACATATACATGTTACACTCAATATTGTCCTATTGTTTTTACTTCTATTCTTTTGTTAATTTATTTTCAGCCATCCGCACATGTATATTTTTAAGTTACAAAATTTTCTTCCACCCTCCCTTCCCACCACCCTCCTCATAGCCATGAACAATCAGGTTAGCATTGTATGTAAATATTTTTGAAAAACATGTTTACAGATTAGTCATTTTCAGTATGATGAATTAGGATTAAGGGAAAGAGAAAAATAAAAGATAATTTTTACAAACTGTTCATCAGATTCTGAAGGGTTGTGTTTTTTTGTTTTTCATTCTCTAGATGGGGATAACATTGTCCATAGACAATCTAATACAATTGTCTTAGCTCTCTGAACTACTGAGAGGAGCTGCTTTCATCAAGGTTGAACATCTCACAATGTTGTTGTTAACGTGTACATTATTTTCGTGATTCTACCCACTTTGCTCAGCATCAGATGCCATAAGTCATTCCATGCTTCTCTAGAGTCCAACCATTTATGGCTTCCTATAGAACAATAATATTCCACAGTATTCACATGCCATAATTTGTTTAGCCATTCCCCAAATGATTGGCATTTCCTCAATTGCCAATTCTTTGCCACTACAAAAAGAGCTGCTATGAATATATTGGAATAGGTGGGACTTTTCCTATTTTTTTTATGATTTATTCTGGATTGGAATTGCTGGGTCGAAGGGAATAAACATTTTTATTGCTCTTTGGACATAGTTCCATACTGCCCTTCGTAATGGTTGGATCTGTTCACAACTCCACCAGCAATACATTAATGTCCCAATCAACCTCTCCAACATTGATCATTTTCCCTTTTTCTCATCTTGGCCAATCTCATAAGTGTGAGATGATACCTCAGGGTTGTTTTAATTTGCATTTCTCTAATCAATAATGATTTGGAGTATTTTTTCATATGATTAGATATAGCTTTAATTTCTTCATTTGAAAACCATCTATTCATATTCTTTGACCATTTATTAATTGGGGAATGACTTTGTAACCTTATAAATTTGATGCAATTCTCTATATATTTTAGAAATGAAACCTTTATCAGAACTCCAAGCTGTGAAGATTGTTTCCCAGCTTTCTGCTTTCCTTCTAATTTTGGTATCATTGATTTTATTAGTATAAAACCTTTTTAATTTACTATAGTCAAAATCATTCATTTTGTACTTTATAATGTACTCTAATTTTTGTTTGGTCATAAATTTGCCCCTTTTCCTAGATCTGATAGATTATTTCTTGATATATTAATCAATCTATGGTGTCGCCCTTTATGTCTAAATCCTCTATCTTTTTTGACTTTATTTTAGTATAGGGTATGAAATATGGGTCTATGCCTAGTTTTTGCCACACTATTTTCCAGTTTTCCCAACAAATTTTGTCAAATATTGAGTTTATATCCCAGAAGTTGATGTCTTGGGGTTTGTCAAACAGAAAATTTCTGTAGTCATTTTCTGAGGTTTCTTTTGAACCCATCCTAAACCACTAAACCATTGCTCTATTTTTTAACCAATATCAGACAGTTTTGATAACTGTTACTTTATGGTATAGTTTTAAATCTGGTAGAGCCAGGCCACCTTCCTTTACTTTTTTTTTTTTAGTTCCCTTGCTATTCTTGACTTTTTGTTGTTCCAGATCAATTTTGTTACAATTTTTTCTAGCTCACTAAAATAGTTCTTTGGTAATTTGATTGATATGACACTGAATAAGTAATTCAATTTGGGTAGAATTGCCATTTTTATTATATTAGTCTGACCTAACCACAAGCAATTGACATTTTTCCAATCATTTAGATCTGATTTTATTGCTGTGAGAAATGCTTTATAATTGTATTCATACAGTTTCTGGGTTTGTCTTGGGAGGTGGATTCTCAAGTTTTTGATGCTGTCTATAGTTACTTTGAATCGAATTTCTCTTTCTATCTCTTGCTCTTGGGCTTTGTTGTTCATATATAGAAACACTGATGATTTATGTGACCTTATTTTATATCCTGCTTCTTTGCTGAATCTGTTAATTGTTTCAAGGAGTTTTTTAGATGATTTTCTTGAGTTCTCTAAGTATATGAAGTGAAAGCTGAGCTTCCTCATTGCCAATTCTGATTTCTTCAGTTTTTCTTTATTCTTTTATTGCTACAACATTTCTAATACTATATTGAATAGTAATGGTGATGAGGGGAATTCTTGTTTCACCCCTGATTTTATTGGAAATACTCCAAGTTTATTCCCATTACATATAATATTTGTCAATGTTTTAGATAGATACTATTTATTATTTTTAAGGAAAACTCCATTAATTCCTAAACTTTCTGGAGTTTTTAATAGGAATGGATATTATATTTTGTCAAAGGTCTTTTCAACATCTATTGAGATAATCATATGACATCTGTTGGTTTTGCTATTGATATGTTCAATTATATTAAGTGTTTTCCTAATATTGAACCATCCCTGTCTACCTTATAAAAATCCTACCTGATCATGATGTATTATCCTAGTAATAACTTGTTGTAGTCTCATTGTTAAAATTTTATTTAAGATTTTTGCATTAATATTTATTACAGAGATTAGTCTATAATTTTCTTTATTTTGGTTCTTCGTGGTTTAGGTATCAGCACTATGCTGATGTCATAAAAGGAGTTTGACAGAATTCCTTTTTCTCCTTGTTTTTTTTAGTTTTTGCAAGGCAATGGGGTTAAGTGACTTGCTGAAGGTCATACAGCTAGGTAATTGTTAAGTGTCTGAGGCAGGATCTGAACTCAGGCCCTCCTGACTCCAGGGCTGGCACTCTATCCACTGTGCCACCCAGCTGCTTCCTTCTCCTATTTTTTAAAATAGTTTATGTAGAATAGAAATTAATTTTTCCTTAAATGTTCAGTAGAATTCACTTTAAATCCATCTGAACCTGGAGACTTTTTCTTAGGGAGTTGATTCATGGCTTCTTCCATTTCTTTTTTTTGAAATGGGTTATGTAAGTAATTTGTTTCCTTTTCTGTTAATCTGGGCAGTTTGTATTATTCAACCATTCAACCATTTCACTGTTTATCCAATTAATTGGCCTACAGTTTGGCAAAGTAGCACTGAAATATCTCTATAATTTCCTCCTCATTGGTGATTAGTTCACCCTTTTCAGTTTTGATATTGCTAGTTTGATTATCTTCTTTCTTTTTCAATCAGATTGACCAAATGTTTGTCAATTTTATTGGCTTTTTCATAAAACCAACTCTTAGTTTTATTTATGAGCTCAATAGTTTTCTTGCTTTCAATTTTATTAATTCCTCCCTTGATTTTCAAAATTTCTAATTTGATATTTAATTGGGAATATTTAATTTGTTCTCTTTTCTAGCTCTTTTTAGTTGCATATCCAATTCATTGATCTCCTCTTTCTCTATCTTTTTCATACAGGCATTTACAGACACAATTTCCCCTCAAAACTGCCTTGGTTACATCCCATAAATTTTGGTATGATATCTAATTAGTATCATTTTCTTGGATATGATTACTGATTATCTCTATTTCTTGCTGCTTGATCCATCCATTATTTAAGTTATGGGAGACACTGACTCAGGAATGCTCATTTATGATGTCCTCATTAGACAAAGTGCTAAGCTTTGTCAGCACAGCAGAATTAAAGTGGCTCAAAGGATAATGAAATACTTAAATTTAAAGTTAACACCTCTGTTTTTCATCAAGGCTTTTAGTCTCATAGTGATGTAAACTTGGACTTCTTCTATGGAGAGAGAAAGCCCAAGTGTGTGTGTGTGTGTGTGTGTGTGTGTGTGTGTGTCCTTTAAGTCCAATCTCTTCAATTATATTTGACCCTTTAATTATCCTGAGAAAAGTAAAGTTCTAAGGAATTAGAAATGTTATATCTTCCCTTTTAGCGTTGTATATAATTTGATGGTCTTGACCAATTTTTTGCTTTGTTTTGTTTTTTTCCTTCCCCTTTTCATTTCCCTTTTTATGCAACTCTTGAGTTGCGTATTTGGTGCTTGAATTCTCTGTTCAGTTTTGGTCTTTGTGTCAGGAAATTCTGAAAGTCTTGTTTGGTTGAACATCCATCATTTTCCCTGACAATATATGCTGAATTTTTCAGGGTAGTACATTCTGGGTTGTAATCCCGTGTCTTTTGCCCTCTGATACATGTTATTCCAGGACTTTTGATTATTCAGTGTTGAGACTAATAGATTCATTGTGAATCTGATTGTGCTTCCATTGTATTTGATTGTTTTCTTTTTCCTTCTTGCAATATTATCTCCTTTATTTAAGAGTTCTGGAATTTGGCTATTTATAGTCCTTGGAGTTTTTATCCTGGTGTCTCTTTGTAGAAGGTTTCTGTATATTCTTTCCATGTTCATTGTTTTCTTGTTCTAGCAGATTTGGACAATTTCCCTTTATAATTTCTTGTATGATGTTTTCCAGGTACTTGTTTTTTAGGGGGGGGGTTTTTGCAAGGCAAACAGGGTTAAGTGGCTTGCCCAAGGCCACACAGCTAGGTAATTATTAAGTGTCTGAGACCGAATTTGAACCCAGATACTCTTGACTCCAGGGCCGGTGCTTTATCCACTATGCCACCTAGTCGCCCCACCAGGTACTTTTTTTGATCTAGGTTTTCTGGTAATCTGGTGATTCGTAAATTGTGTCTCCTGGATCTATTTTCCAGGTCATTTGTTTTCCCTAAAAGGTATTTTACATTTTCTTCAATTTTTCAGTCTTTTTTTTTTATTTGATGGAATCTTGTAGTATCATAAATTCATTGGTTTCTGTTTGTTCAATTCTAATTTTTAAGGTTTTTGTTTTCTTCAATTACCTTTTGTGTTTCCTTTTAAAAGGTGTTAAATTGGGCAGCTAGGTGGTGCATTGGACAGAGCACTGGCCTGGAGTCAGGAGTACCTGAGTTCAAATAGGGTTTCAGACATAATAATTACCTAGTTGTGTGGCCTTGGGCAAGCCACTTAACCCCATTGCCTTGCAAAGATCGAAAAAAAAAAGGCGTTGAATTCTCTGGTCAATTTTTCATAATTTCCCTGCACAATTCTCATTTCTTTTTTCCATTTTTCTTCTTCCTCTTTTCTTTGGTTTTAAAATTCTTTTCTAAGTTTTTTGATGAGCTTTTGTATTTGAGTCTAATTTATAGATTCTTTTGAGATTTTCTCTATGAATAGTTTTTCATTGATCTCTTCTTCTGACATGGCATTGCTATCATCTTTATCTGCAAAGTAGTTTTCTAAAGTGACTGCTCCTTTAGCTTTTTTGTTCATCTTTATGTTTTTAGTTCTGCTCCTAGGGTCTAGGGAATATAGATCTAAGCTTTCTTTTACTGGGGCTGGGGTCTGATCCCTAACTTGTCACTGGCCAAGATGTTGTCTCTGCAGTCAAGGCCTTGCCTTCGCAGAAGTTTGTTTCTTCCTTTATGTTCAGGTTCCAACTTAGCAGTGGTTTGTTCCTGATCCAAGTGCTCTCTTTCGCCCCAGTGTTCCCAGGGTTCAGACTTTGTTAGATGTTGGCATCCTCCCTAGATGCCTGGACCTCTGTTGTTGTCAGACTCTTGGTGCCTGGATTGCACTGTGGCTAAAAGCCTCCTGATGACATGCTCTCCTGCCTCCTGGATCTTACTTCTCCTTTTCCCCCAAAGAGCCAGACCTTTGCTGAAGATCCTCCATGATGTCTATCACTGAAAACTTCTTTGAATCTTTTCTTTTTCTTGGTGGGTTCTGTAGCTTGAATTACAGAATACAGGCTTCATTTATCTTTGGTAGAGAAAAGCTCTAGGAGTATGTTTAGCTTCACAATGTCTTCATGGCTCTGCCCCAGAAGTCCATCTTCTATTCTTTTTTTTTGATAATATATAACTGGAATTAGCAAGTGTGAAGAACTCCTCTGATGGCATCCTACCACAGAGAGAGATTCTGGAGTTCTTTCCCTTGAGAGACCTTATGGTGTAGAATATAAGCTAGGGTATGCTGGAATCAGTTGATACCAGCTCTCAAGTGTTAATTGTTAAATTTTTCAGTGTGAGCAATTATATTTTGGAAATTAACAAATATTTTAGAAAGTAATAATTTAGCAAATATAAATCAGGGCTTGATTTATTTTTTGCTGATTGTTTAGACTTAAGAAATTAATTGATTGTGAAAATGTTAGTAACATTTATTAAACTTAAAAGTGTATTGTAGGGGCAGCTAGGTGGCACAGTGGATAAAGCACCGGCCCTGGAATTAGGAGTACCTGAGTTCAAATTTGGCCCCCAGACACTTAATAATTACCTAGCTGTGTGGCCTTGGGCAAGCCACTTAACTCCATTGCCTTGCAAAAAAAAACCTAAAAAAAAAGGGTATTGTAAACACTTTTTTTTTAAAGAAAGCCAGTCAATGTTTATCAGTATTCCCTGAATGGAAGTGTCTTAAAGAGCATGAGGAGCAGGGAGAAGTAGAGCCAAGATGGGAGAGTAAAGGCAGAGAATCCTCTGAATCCTCCCTCAAAAACACTCCCAAAACCTTTAAATAATGATTCTAACCAAATTCTAGAGAGGCAGAACCTACTCTTTTCCAACTAAAGACAACTTGAAAAATGGTCAGGAAGGGTCTGCTGTACCAGGATAAGAAAAGAGCACAAGGCTGTGGGACCACATGGGAATGAACCAGCCCTAGTTATCCAGGAACAGGTAGCTGGACAACTGGGTCCGTGGCAATCATGATGGTTTCCAGGCTTCTCAGCACAGGTATTACCAAGGATGACTTGGAAAGTCAACAGAAAAACGCTGCTGCATTGAGTTGAGAGTAGACTATTCAGCAGAGCCAGCTGCTTCTGGAACTATCAGCCCACAAATAGTAAAGTGGTCAGAAGGAGATTACAGGGCTGTGTATGTTATCCCTGAGGCAGGAATCTATCCTCAAATCTGTTTCACATCTGGGACCCTAATCTCAGAAAGAAGATGAGCAGTAGCACAACAGAGTTTACAGACCCTATGGAGCATGAATTCTCCAGAGCATGTGGTCACCTACAGTCCAGAGCATAGGGGAGGAGAATATTCATAACCTAACATAGGACCTTGGAGGACTGAAAGCTTTCAGATCCCTGGAAAAATCTCTGAAGACAACTGTGAAAACCCTCAAAAGTTTATGATGAGTCTTCCATCCTGGAAGCAGAGCCCCACCTTCACAAAGGATTAAAAATCAAATTATAGGCTAGGGAAATGAGAAAGCAACAGAAGGAAAAAAAATCTGACTACAGACAATTACTACGGTCATATAGAAGATCAAAATTCAGAAGAAAAAAAGTCAAAGTTTCTTCAACCAAAGCCTACAAGAAAAATAAGAATTGGGCTCAGAATATAGAATAGCTCAAAAAGGATTTTGAAAATCAAGTAAGAGAGGAAAAGGAAAAAGTTGAAAGAGAAATGAGAGGCATATGGAAAAATAATGAAAACTGAATCAGCAGCTTGGTGAAGGAGATCCAAAAAAAAATGTTGAAGAAAATAACATCTTAAAAACCAAACTGAGCCAAATGGAAAAAGAAGTCTAGAAAGCCAATAAGTACTAGAATACCTTAAAAAACATAATTGGTCAAATGGAAAAGATGATTCAAAAGCTCACTGAAGAAAACAATTCTTAAAACATAGAATGGAGCAAAGGAAAGCTGATGAATTTGTGAGAAATCAAGAAACAATAAAACAAAACCAAAAGAGTGACAAAGTAGAAGAAAATGTAATATATTTCATTGGAAAACAGATCAAGTAGAGATAATTTAAAAATTATTGGGCTACCTGAAAGTCAAGACCCCAAAAAGGGCCCTCAGACCTCATTTTCCAAGAAATTATCCAGTAAAATTGCCTGATATTTTAGAAACAGTCAGTAAAATAGAAATTGAAAGCATTCACAGATCACCTCCTGAAAGAGATCCCAAAATGGAAATTACCAAGAATATTATAGCCAAATTTCAGAACTCTCAAGTCAAGAAGAAAATATTGCAAGCTCCAAAAAGAAACAATTTAAATACCATACCATGGAGCCACAGTCAGGATAACAAAAGATTTAGCAAATTCAACACTAAAGAATCATAGGGAATATGATTTCCTGGAAGGCAAAAAAGTTTGTATTACAACCAAAATGAACTACAAAGCAAAACTGAACATCTTTCAGGGGGAAAAGATGGACATTGAATTAAAGATGGGACTTTCAAAATTTCCTGATGAAATGACCAGAATTGGAACATAAAATTTGATCTTCAAATTCAAGATTCAAGGGAAGCATAAAAAGGTAAACCAAAAGGGAAATCATAAGGGACTTAATAATGTTGAACTGCTTATATTCCTGCATGGAAAGATCATATGAAGATCATATGAATATTCTAATTTGAATGTGCTCAGTTAGGAGCACATTTGGACAAGGCACAGGTTGAAGTTGAATTTGAAGGGATAATTATATTAAAAATATGGAGCAAATGGTCGAGAGAGGAATGAACTGGGAGAAAAGGAAAGGTAGAATGGCTTATTTCATGTAAAAGAGGTGAGAAAAAACTTTTGAAGTGGAGTGGAACATGGGGATAGTAAAGGGTATGAGTGAGCCTTACTCTCATTGGAACTGGCTCAGAGAGGGAATAATATATACACTTTACATGGGTATAGAAATTTTTCTTGCTCCTCCCTAGAAGAGGAAAGGGGATTGGAAAAGAGGTCAGAGGGAGAAAGGTAGGTGATAGAAGGGAGGGAAGATTATGGGAGGGAATAGTTAGATGCAAAATACTTTTGAGGAGGGAATGGGTGAAAGGAGAGGAAAAAATAGAATAAATGGCAGTGGGGGAACAGGATGGAGGGGAATACAAGTGGCAATAGTGATTGGGAAAAAATTGAAACAAGGTTCTCTATAAAGACCTCATTTCTCAAACATAGAGTACTGAGTCAATTTTATATAAATATAAGAGCCATTCCCCAAATGATAAAAAAAAAAAGATATGAACAGCTTTCAGATGAGGATATTAATGCTATTTAAATAATTTTTTAATGTTCTAATTCATTATTGACGGGAGAAATGTGGATTGGAACAATTCAGAAGTACTATTTTATACCTATTGGATTGTTTAATAGATCAGAAAGAAAATGACAAATGTTAGAGAAGAGGGCAAATAGGGAAAATTCAACAATTCTGTAAAGCAATTTGGACCTATGCCCAAAGGGCTATAAAACCATGCCTATTCTTTGATTTAACAATGCCATTACCAGTTTTAAATTCCAGCAAACAGGAATGGAAAGGATCTCTCTATATAAGGATTTTATAGCAGCTCTTTTCTTGAGGCAAGGAACTGGAAATTGAGGGAATACCCATTAGTTGAGGAAGGGCAAAAAAATTTGAGGTATGTGAATACTCCTGACTCCAGGGCCAGTGCTCTATCCACTGCACCACCTAGCCACCCTACATTTCCTCTTATGATAAAGACTATCCATCTCAAAGACAGAGCTGATAATGTAAGAATACATATTGAAGCATACTTTTTTTTTTTTGCTTTACTTACTCTTTTTTGATGGGGAGTTATATTTACTTTTTTTTGCTTGTTTTTTGCAAGGCAATGGGGTTAAGTGACTTGCCTAAGGTCACACAGCTAGATAATTATTAAGTGTCTGAGGCTGGATTTGAACTCAGGTACTCTTAACTCCAAGGCCAGTGCTCTATCCACTGTGCCACTCAGCTGCCCCTTTATTTACTTTTAAACATGACTGTGGTAATGTTTTTTTCATGACTATACATTTTTAAACCTATATCAAATAATGTGTTCAATGAGTGTGATTGGGGTGGGAGGAAAGGAGAAAATTCAAAAATCAAGCTTTAAAAGTGCATGTTGAAATTTGTTTTTTAATGTAACATGGGGGAAATTAAGTTAAAATAAAATTCCTTCACTGGTAAAAAATAAATTAAATTAAATTAAAATTAAAAATTAAATTTAAAAAAGAATTTGAGGAGTATATTTAGAAATTTTGCAAGTGATTATGTTTTGCTACCCATATGACTAACAGAAGTCTTTTAATTGTCTAAGTAGCTAGAAAAGGGGGTGACTTCAAAAATTCCTACTGAGCACCTTCAAAAGGCTTTTCCCTTTGATTACTCTCATATCTTCAGTAGTTTGCCTGCTGATTGAATATGATGAGAGACAATGCTTTAAAGTGAGAAGACTTGGGCTTTCTCTCTTCTGAAGGCAACATGTAGCCCCATAAAATGAGATTTTATCTGTTGTTTCTGCATTTGTCTGATTCCCTTTTAGTTAAAATTATTGGAGACTCCAATCTTGTACATTTTGAAAGGTCTTGGAGATCAAGCCCTATTCTACACCTCCAAATCTTAACTAATGCTCTCATGTCCCTTCTAAACCTTCTCTCTCAGGCTAAATGATTTTCATACAGCATGACTTGAATAACATGGATTCCATTAAACCAAACATTTACTCCAACCATTTGATTTCACAGATGGAAGCACCAAGGCCCAGAGAAATTAAGGAATTTACCCAAGGTAATACAGATAAAAAGTAGAAGAGCCAAAATTCATACTCAGATAATCTTATGACAATCCCAGCATTTCCACCCCTCTACTATGAGATTGTCTAGTAAAAGATTTTGAAATCCTTCAATATTTTGGTTGCCCTATATAGATTCTCTTCATTTTATCATTATACTTCTTTAGGTAGTATCCAGGGTTGAACATAACATAACAGGACTCTGACCAAGACAAGAGTACAGTGAGAAAAGGTACCTCTTTATTCCTAGAAACGATGCCTCTTAAATGTAGCTTAAAATGTTTAATTACTCCTTTAGGTTACCACATCATATTAGTGACTCACACTGAACTTAAAATAGACTAATGCAATCAATTTTTCTTTTCAGATAAACTGTTCTCTGGGTTAGCTTTCCTATAACTATTTATGAAGTTATATAATTTAACCAAAATTTAAGTCTTCAAATTTATTCTCATTAAGCTTTATCTTATTGAATTTAGTCTCATGTTCAGACTCATGGCCCATAAGCAGTGTCTTTTAGAACTCTATTAAAAGAAATAAGGATATGAGCAGAAAGGACAATGATCAATGTTGGAAGGAATGTGGGAAATCTGGGATACTAATGCATTATTGGTAGAACTGTGAACTCATCCAACCTTTCTGGAGAGCAATTTGGAATTACGCCCAAAGGACAATAAAAATATGCATACCCTTTGATCCAGGAATACACTGCTGGGTCTATACTCTGAAGAGATCATGAAAAAGGGTAAAAACATGACTTGTACAAAAATATTCATAGCAGCCCTATTTGTGGTGGCAAAGAATTGGAAATCAAGTAAATGTCTATCAATTGGGGAATGGCTTAACAAACTGTGGTATATGTATATCATGGAACACTATTGTTCTAATAGAAACCAGAAGGGATGGGAATTCAGAGAAGCCTGGAAGGATTTGCATGAACTGATGCTGAGCAAGATGAGCAGAATCAGAACATTGTACACCCTAACAGCAACATGGGGGTGATAATCAACCTTAATGGATTTGCTCATTCCATCAGTGCAACAATCAGATGTAATTTTGGTATCTGCAATGGAGAATACCCTCTGTATCCAGAGAAAGAATAATTTAAAAAAAATTATCTTATTGTGTAATTTTGTTATCTCTTATACTTTATTTTTCTTCCTTAAGGATATGATTTCTCTCTCATCACATTCAACTTCGATCAATGTATGCCATGGAAACAATATCAAAACTAACAGACTGCCTTTTGTGGGGGGTGGGTGGAGAGGGAAGTGAGAGTAGGGGGAAAAACTGTAAAATCAAAATAAATTAATTAATTAAATTTAAAAAGTAATTGGGAAATGTTTATTAACAACATAAAAGACACTATTCAAAATAGATAATGGTAATTTGTGGTTTTCCAAGACAGCATATAATCTACAAGAATATAGTTTCTATTTGAGATTAACACCACTAATGTAACCCATGGGGAGGTGAATCCTGATTCTGTAATCCTAATGTGTAAATTATTCCTGAAAAAGAAAATTTTTTATTCCTAACTCACATTTTTCTTCTACTCTCCCTTCCCTTCCTTCACTATAGCTGGAAACAGTCTAGTAAAAGTTGCACAAATATTTTTGTTTAACATTTTAGTCATGTTATGAAAGAACTAAAGAACTAAAAGGAAAGAAAAACCATGACAGAGAAAGGAAAAACATAAAAGAAGCTTTTTTTTAAGTGAGCATACTATGTATTGCTCTGTATTCAGATTCCATAGGTTTTTTTTTCCTTTGAATGTGGAAGGCATTGTCCATGGAAGGTCTTTCAAGGTTGCCCTTGATCTCTGAACTACTGAGAGGAACTGAATCCATCATAGGTGATCATCTCACAGTGTTGTTGTCAATGTGTACAGTGTTCTCTGGGTTCTGCTTATGTCACTCAGCATTAGTTTGTGCAAGTCTTTCTATGCTTCTCTAAAGTCCAAATTGCTCATGATTTCTTATAGAACAATGGTACTTCATAACATTCATAAATCATAATCTGTTCAACCATTCCCCAAATGATGGGCATCCCCTCAATTTTCAGTTCTTTGCCATTACAAAAAAACTGCTATAAATCATTTTGAATATGTGAGGCTTTTCACATTTTTTTATTATTTCTTTGCAATAAAGATCTAGTATTGGTATTTCTGGATCAAAGGGTAAGATCAATTTTATTACTCTTTGGACATAGTTCTTGAGTGCTCTCCAGAATGAATGGATCAGTTCCCAATTTGACCAACAGTTCATTAATGTCCCAATGTTCCCTCATTCTCTCCAACACTGATCATTTACTTTTTTTGTCATCTTAGCCAATCTGATAGATATGAGGTGGTACCTCATAGTTGTTTTAATTTGCATTTCTCTAATCAATAATGATTTGAGTTTCTTCTCCTGGCTTTCCCAGTTAGAGGAGTTCTTGAAACAGTCCTCACCTTTCTCCATCTGGATAAATGGGGACCACATGAACAACCTATTGAAAGATGATCCGGAAGAAATCTGGAGGGTGAGGAACCTAGAAAGGGATTATAGCTTGGTTTAGCACAATATTGATGAGTTATTCCAGACCAGTTTCCCCCCAACACCCTTTCCTGAGAATCCTTTGATCATCAGTCCCTTTGGAGGGTTATTCAGAGACTCTTCAAGGCCCTCATTCAGGCTTTTGGTTTTACAAAGTAGACTACAAGCTAATCACAATGACTGTATCTTTAGAGAGTTCCTGGAATGATCCCAAGTTCATGGGGATTGCATTGGAGAAAGCACTTGTGAAATATAGAGAAAAATCATGGAAACTACATCATGTGAATGGTACTTCCCCCACCATTTGGTTGACAGAACCCAATCCTACAGTTTTCCCAAGAGATTCCTCCATGCTACCTAATCATCAAGATTAGGCTGGGGCAAAATAGAGCCTTTGGTCCAGTACAAGCCCCTTTCATACCCCACCATTGGCTTGCACTTCCAGATTTCACACAATTAACACCTTCCTTCCTGCTGTAGGGAGACACCTACTTCCTTGAACAACTAACCCAATAAACTAAACCTGATCCAGGGGAAAAAATAATGATTTGGATCTGTTCCTTATTTTCAAGCATCTCACATATTCAATCTGTTACATAATTTTGCCAGTTCTCACCTCACAATCTATAAACATCCCATTCTCTTCACTCACACAGCTTCTAATCATTCATTTTAATGAGTAGTGGCTGTAATGGACATCTTTGTTCCATCTCTGATCTTAGAGGAAAAATTGCTAACTTTTCTCCATTACTACATTTTCTCCATTTTTCCATTTCTTTTGGTTTTAGATGGAAATTATTTGCTATATTATAGATTAATGTATTCCTATACTTTATAGTTTTAAACAAAAATAGATGCAGGATTTTATTTTAAAAACTTCAATATTTTAATATAATTATTCATTTTTATTGACTAATCATTATTTATATATTATTATTAATTATATTCATAGTCACCATAATGTTGAACCAACTCAAAATTCTGGGTATATGTCCAACCTGGCCATAGTGTGTAATCTTTGTAATTGTTCATAAAGCAATCATTAATATTTTTCTAAAATTTTTGCATCAATATTAACTAAAGATATTGTTCTATGTTTTGATTCTCGTTGTCTCCTGATGAAGGAAAAATGAGTTAGATGAGTTAGAAATCTGTCTAACCCTATAGAAAAGGATAAGAGAAGGAAGAGATGATAAAAGAGAGGGGATTGATAAAAAGGAGGGGACCCTAAGGAGAGGGGGTAATCAGAAACAAAACACTTTTGAGGAGTGATAGAAAAAAAGGAGAGGGCAGAATAAAGGGGGAAGGGGGAATAAGATAGAGGGAAATATAAGTAACATTATTAGTAACTGTGAAAAAAATTTTGAAGCAAATTTCTCTGATAAAGGCTTATTTCTCAAACATAGGGAATTTAGTCAAATTTATAAAAATAGGAGCTATCTCTCAATTGATAAATGATCAAATGATATGAAAATTTTCAGATGAAGTAATCAAAGCTATATATAGTCATTTGAAACAAATGCTCTAGCTTACTTTTGTCTTTTTGTTTTTTGTAAGGCAATAGGATTAAGTATAAAATGTCTGAGACTAGATTTGAACACAAGTACTCCTGACTCCAGGGCCAGTATTCTGTTCACTATGCTACCCAGCTGTCCCTCCAATTTACTATTGGTTGCAGAAATGCAAATTAAAACAACCCTGAAGTGGCTAATACCTATCAGATTAGCTAGTAGGACAGAAAAGAAAATGACAAATGTTTGAAATGTGAGAAAAATGATACATTAATTCACTATTGGTGCAGTTGTGAACTGATTCAACTATTCTTTAGAATGATTTGGAACTACTACCAGATATGTATCTCAAAAGAGAAAAAAATAACAAAAGGAAAAGGACCTAAATATAACAAAATATTTTTAGCAGTTCCTTTCTGATGGTAAAACATTGGAAACTGGGGGGAATACCCACCAATTGGGGAATGGTTTGACAAAACATGATATGTAATTGTGATGGAACACTATTCTGCTAAAAAAAAAAATTATGAGCAGGATGGTCTCAGAAAAACCTGGAAATACATGAGTTGATGCAAAATGAAATGTACTATGTACGAAGTAACAGCAATATTGCAAGATGATCAGCTGTGAATGACTTTTCAATAAATGAATACCATGAACACATACACCTCTGTAAAATTCATGATGAAAAATGCTATCCATCCCCAAAGAAAGAACTAATGGTTCTTGAATACAGATTGAAGCATACTTTTTTTTTTAACTTTACTTTTCGTGAGATTTCAGGTTGGAGTTTTTGGGGGGGTTTTTTTGGTCTATGTTTTCTACATGACTATTGAAACTGTTTTGCATGACTAGTACAGCCTATATCTAATTACTTGCCTTCTCAATGTGGGGAATGGGGGGAGAATTGGGGAGGGAGGATGAAAGAGAATTTGAGACTTGAGGTTTTAAAAACAAATTTTAAAAATCATTTTTATATGTAACTGGGAAAAAAAGAAAATACTAAATTAAAAATAACATATGCGTACCAAAGAAAGAGATATGAAGGACTCCTTTTTTCCCATCATTTCAAACATGTTGTGTAACATTGGAATTAATTTTTCTTTGAATGCTTGATATAGTTCACTCATAAATCCTTCTGGTCTTAGAGGCGTTTCCCCCTATTGAAAGTTTCTTTATTATTTGTTATATTGATTTTTATGATATTTCTTCTTTTATCTGAATATCTTATATTTTTGCAAATATTCATTTTCCCTAAGTTATCAATTTCATTATCATAATGCCAGGCAAAATGTTTCTAATGTTTCTTTATTTCATCTTCAGTTTTGTGAGTTCTCACTTTTCTTTAAATATTTATATAAATAATTTTATTTTCCTTTCTTTTTAGGAATCAAAATAGCTATTCTCTTTCCTCAAAAAAATTATGTGGCTTTTTTAATCAATTTTTAAAATGTTTTAATTTTATTCATCTCTGTTTTAGTGTTCAGAGTTTTTACTTTCTTGTTTAGTTGGAATTTTTATTTATTGTTAACTCAATTTTAATTGCTTGGTCAATTCACTGATTTGTTCACTTTTTTCCTTTGTCCATTCCTTATCTGAATGAATTTGTTTAGAAATATAATTTCCCACTGGAGATTTGGTTTAGTCATATCCCATAAGTTTTTCTCAGTTGTATGGTTAATTTTATTTTCTTTTATAATTTGTTCTTGGATGATATGAATTATCATTTGTCTCTATATTTTAGAACTATGTTATTTAATCTCTAAATTAATTTTAAATTCTTCAGGTCTTACTTAAGCCTAATTTTATTATACAGTAATCAATGAAATATGTGTTTAGTAGTTCTGATTTTTTAAATATATTTTCTCAATGATGGCCTTTATTTCCATGGACAATTGAGAATTATAAAAATTATAAATTGAGAATTATAAAAATATTTTTCTGTTTCCATTCAGTAATCAATATTATTCTATTGATTTGTCATTTCTAATGTTTCTAAAACTATGCTAACTCCTATCTTATTTATCTCTTAGTTGTATTTATCAAACCTGGAAAGGGGCATATTTGTCATCTATGTTATTATAAGTGAACTACATATTTCCTTTTCATAAAGTTCTTTTTAATTTTATTTATTTAAGGCAATGGAGTTAAGAGTGACTTGCCCAAGGTCACACAGCTAGGCAATTATTAAGTGTCTGAGGCCAAATTTGAACTCAGGTCCTCTTGACTCCAGGGCCAGTGCTCTATCCCACCTAATTGCCCTCTACTTCCAATTAGAATAACTTTTCTGTAAGTACTTAGAAGCTATGATATTTTCATGTATATATATATATATATACATATATGTATATATATAAAGTATCATCACTGATTCCTTTTCTTTTTTTTTTAAGGCAATAGGGTTAAGTGACTTGCCCAAGTCACACAAGCTAGGCAATTATTGTGTCTGAAGTCAGATTTGTATTCAGATCCTACTGAGTCCAGGGCTGGTGCTCTATCCACTGTGCCACTTAGCTGTCCCCCTGATTCTTTTCTATATTGCCAGGAAGTATAAAATGATTTTCCTACATATTCTAATTAAAGTAATTCAGTGTAACCTCTAAGGGCCTTTTACCATTTTTCTCCCACTGTATTCTGAGGATTCTTTCAATCAGTGCTCTAAAAGTTATAGATTTTTAAAAAATTTTTCATCCATATGATATGCAGGATTTTCATTTGTCACAGTCTTCAGAAAAATCTGTCTCTGAGAATTCTGTTTCTAAGCTCAGTTGCTTTAGTTTGTACAGAATTCCTGTGGTTTTTTTTATTGATATTTTATTTTATTTATACAGTTAAATGTTATGAAAGTTTTTCAACATTCATTCACTTGCACATTTATTCATTCAATTTTCTTCTACCCTCCTTTCCCAATCCCCTCCCCTCAGCACCAATCTAGTGAATGTTGTGACCCTGTACATTTGTGTTTCACATGTTTATGTATTAGTCATTTTGTGTATGAGGAATTAGGACTAAGGGAAAAGAAAGAAAACCATGAGATAGAAAGGAAAAACATAAAGGAAAATTTTAAAAAGTGAACATAGCATTCATTCAGATTCTGTGGGGTGGGGGTGGGGGTGAGGGTTGTTTGTTTGTTTGTTTTTCTGGATGTGGATGGCTTTGTCCTTAATAAGGTCTCCTAGGGTTGTCCTAGCTCTGTGACCTGCTGAGAGGAGCTCATCTATCATAACTGATCAGCTCACAATGTTCTTAATATATGCAGTTTTCTCTTGGTTCTGCAACCTTTGCTCAACATCATTTCTTGTAATTCTTTCCATGCTTCTCTAGAGTCTGAACATTCATGGTTCTTATCAAAACTGACTGGTACTGGCTAAGAAATAGAATAATGGATCAGAGGATTAGGATAGGTACAAAAGAAACAGAAGTAAATGACTATGGTAATCTATTATTTGACACACCCAAAGACATTAGGTTCTGACATAAGAAGTCACTATTCAACAAAAATTGTTGGGGAAGCTAGAAAATAGTATGGCATTATCCAGCCATAGACCCATATCTCAAACCCTATTTGAAAATAAGGTCAAAATTGGTACAATATTTACACATATAGGGTGATCTCATAGACCAATTAACAAATCAAAATAGATCTGTCAGAGCTATGAAAAGGGGAGAAATTTATGACCAAACAAGAAAAACAGTACATTAAAATTGCAAAATGAATGATTTTGACTACATTAAATTAAAAAAATTGCACTAATGAAACTAGTGCTGCCAAAATTAATAAGGCAAACTAAAAGCTAAGAAACAATTTTTACAGCCAGGGTTCTGATAAAGGTCTCATTTCTAAAATATATAGGGAATTGAATCAAATTTATAAGGTTAGAAATCATTCCCATTGATAAATGATCAAAGGATATGACAGGCAATTTTCTTTTTTTTCTCTTTTTTCAAAGATTTTATTTATTTTGAGTTTTAGCATTTTCCCCCAAATCTTGCTTCCCTACCCCCCCCACAGAAGGCAATTTGCCAGTCTACTATACATTGTTTCCATGGTATACATTGATTCAAATTGAATGTGATGATAGAGAAATATCCTTAAGGAAGAAAAATAAAGTTATAAGAGATAACAAAATTACATAATAAGATAACTTTTTTTATTGAAGGTAATAGTCTTTGGTCTTTGTTCAAATTCCACAATTCTTTCTCTGGATACAGATGATATTCTCCATTGCAGATAACCCAAAACCGTCCCTGATTGTTGCACTGATAGAATGATCAAGTCCATCAAGGCTGATTACGACCCCCATGTCACTGTTAGGATGTACAATGTTTTTCTGGTACTGCTCATCTCACTGAGCATCAGTTCATGCAAATCCCTCCAGGTTTCCCTGAAATCCCATCCCTCCTGGTTTCTAATAGAACAATAGTGTTCCATGACATACATATACCACAGTTTGTTAAGCCATTCCCCAATTGAAGGACATTAACTTGATTTTCAATTCTTTGTCACCACAAACAGGGCTGCTATGAATATTTTTGTACAAGTGATGTTTTTTACCCTTTATCATCATCTCTTCAGGGTATAGACCAAGTAGTGGTATTGTGAACAGGCAATTTTCAAACAAAGAAAATAAAACTTTATATAGCCATAAAAAGAGTTCCATATCAATTAGAGAAATGCAAATTAAAATGACCATGAGGTACCACCTCACATCTATCAGATCGGCTAAGATGACAAAAAGGGAATACAATCAATGTTGGAAAGGTTGTGGGAGTATTAGGACACTAATGCATTGTTGGTGGATTTTGAACTGATCCAACCATTCTGGAGAACAATATGAAACCATATTCAAAGAGTAATAAAACTGATCATACTCTTTAACCCAACAATACCAATTCTAGGTATCCAGAAAAATTTCATAAAAACGGGATTTCCAAAATATTTGTAGCAGCTCTTTTCGTAATGGCAAAAAAATTGGAAATTGAGGAGATGCCCATCAATTGTGGAGTGGCTGAACAAATTATGGTATAGAAACATTGTTGAGTACTATTTTTCTATTAAGAAACCTGTGTTTTTTGGGGCAGAGCCAAGATGGGGACAAGTAGGGATTGAGTCTTAAGAGCTCTGATAAAAGTCATCAGCTAAGGACTCTAACTAAACTTTTGAGAGACAGAACCCACAAAGAGACCCAGTGAGGCAGTTCTCCTACTCAAGGTAACCTGGAAAAGAGCAGAAAGGCTCTGCTCCCTGGGATCAGAGAGGCGGCCTGCCAGCGGGGTGCCCTGCCAGAGCCAAAGAACTTCAGTCTCCCGGAGGCAACCCCAGGGCACTGGGAGTCTCAGCTCACAGCAGCAGGGGAGTCTCCTGAGCTGCACCCCGAGGAGCACCAGGCACAAAGTGGGGGAACAGCGGGGGACCTCTGCCAGAGTGAGCACATGGAGCCCATCCCTCTGGGCACACAGGGAGCAGCTTGGTCTTTCTGCAGCCCAGAGCTGGAAACAGAAGCAGGGGGAACCAATAAGCAGGAGCCCCCAAGGCATGAGCTCATTGAGCTGAGGGAGGGGAGTGAAGAGAGACTACAGAGCAATGTCCTCTGCCTCTGGAACAGGACTCTGGGGCTCTGACCACATTCAGATCCTGATCGCAGTCTAGGCCCCTCCATAGAACAACAGGCCCCCCCCCCCACCTCAGCCCTGTAGCAGAAAGGGGCGCTTATGGTCATTCACAGACCAGGAGGGAGGACAGAGCCTCACACACTGAGACCCTTGTGGGAGTGTCCCAAAAGCTCAGGAAGGACCCCCAAACCAGGCCCAGGCTGGGAAAATGAGCAAGCAGAGAAACAAAAGGAAGACTATTGAGAAATATTTTGCATATGATCCCAAGAAGGATCAAAATACTGTCTGAAGATGAGGAAGCACAAGGTCCTGCATCTAAAGACTCCAAGAAAAACAGAAATTGGGCTCAGGCTATGACAGAGCTCAAAAAAGACTTTAAAAATCAAATGAGAGAGTTGGAAGAAAAACTGGGAAAAGAAAGGAGAGAGATGCAGGAAAAACATGAAAATGAAGTCAGCAGCTTAGTCAAGGAAATCCAAAAAAATGCTGAAGAAAATAGAATGCTAAAAACCAGCTTAGGTCAAATGGATAAAACAGTTCAAAAAGTTAGTGAGGAGAAGAATGCTTTAAAAAGCAAAATTGGCCAGATGGAAAAAGAGATAAGAAAACTCTCTAAGGAGAACAAATCCTTCAGACAAAGAATAGAATTCAGGGAGATTGATGAATTTACCAGAAATCAGGAATCAATACTTCAAAACAAAAAAAATGAAAAATTAGAAGAAAATGTGAAATATCTCATTGAAAAAACAACTGATATGGAAAACAGACTTAGGAAAGATAATTTAAAAATTATTTGAATACCTGAAAGACATGATCAGGAAAAGAGCCTTGACATCATTTTCAAAGAATTACTACAGGAAAATTGCCCTAATATTCTAGAAGCAGAGGGCAAAATAAAAATGGAGAGAATCCACGATCCCCCTGAGAAAGAAATCCCAAAAAGTCAACCCCTAGGAATATTATAGCCAAGTTCCAGAACTCCCAAGTCAAAGAGAAAATATTACAAGCATCCAGAAAGACACAGTTCAAATATCGTGGAGCTGCAGTCAGGATCACACAGGACTTAGCAGCAACTACATTGGAAGCTCGTAGGGCTTGGAATACAATATACCAGAAGGCAAAAGAGCTTAAAATGCAGGCAAGAATGAACTATCCAGTAAGGCTGAATGTCCTCTTCCAGGGAAAAAGATGGACTTTCAATGAACCAGGGAAATTTCAAATGTTCCTTTTGGAATGGCCAGAACTGAACAGAAGTTTTGATCTTCAGATACAGGACTCAGGTGAAGCATGGAGATTGGAGGAGAGGGGGGAAATATGAGGGACTTAATGAGGGTGAACTGCATGTATTCCTGCATAGAAAAATGACACTGATAATACTCATATGAACCTTCTCAGTTAATAGAGCAGGTAGAGAGAGCTTTTATAGTTGAAGCACAGGAGAAAGCTGAATTCGAAGATAAAATATGGTGTAAAAATGGAGTCAATAGAAAAAAAGGGAAATGGAATGGGAGAAAGAAAAAGGAGAGGGGGAATAGGCCAAGATATTTCACATAAGATTTTTTTTATTACAATGAGCTATTGCAATGATATGAAGGGGGAAGGCAAGGGGGAGTGAGGGAATCTTTGCTCTCATCAGAGGTGGCTAGGAGATGAAACAGCATATATACTCAATGGGGTATAGACATCTGGAGTAATAAGGAGGGTGGAGCAGGGGTAAGGGGTGGGGATGTGAATAAAGGAGGAGAGGATGGACCATGGGGGGGGAGTGGTCAGATATAACACATTTTCTTTCTTATTTCTTGCAAGGGGCTGGGATTGGAAGGCCTGCCCAGGACCCTAGGGCCAGGTGGATTCTGGGCCTAAGGGGTGCTATGGGGGCTCAGGGCTTCTTGGCCCCAGGACCAGATCTGTCTGCTGAGCCAGTCAATGACCCTACAGCAGAATCAGAGTGAAAGGAGAGAGAAAATAGAGTACATTGTAGTGGAGAAGTAAGAAAGGAGGGAGTTGCAATCAGCAATGGCAATGGTGGTGGAAAAATATGGAAGTAACTTTTGTGATGGACTTATCATAAAGAATGAGATCCACCCATGACAGAGTTGTTGGTGTTGGAGCAAAGACTCAAGCACATTTTTTGTTATTATTATTTGGGGGAGGGTGCAGGGCAGGTGGGGCTGGATGGCCTGCCTGGGGCCACATAGCAGGGTGATCTTTGGGTGTCTGGGGCCAGATTTGGACCCAGGTGCTCCTGGCTCAAGGGCCAATGCTCTGTCTGCCACCCAGTCACCCCTACTATTCTTGCTATTTTATTTTATTTTGGGTCTTTTTTTTTTTCTTCTTTTTGGTTTTTGCAGGGCAATGGGGATCGGGCAGCTTGCATGTCACACGGCTGGGTGATTGTTGGGTTTACGAGGCTAGATATGGGCTTCGGTGCTCATGGCTCCAGGGCTGGTGCTTCGTCCATTGCGCCACCTGGCCATACCTACAATTATTACTATTATTTTTTTTATTTTAATTTTTTTCTCTCCCCTTTACTTTTTTCGCCCAAGCAAGTCTATCTATATTCATGGGGGAGGAGGGGTATTTTGTTTACTTGTAAACAAGAATATTTTATTAATGTAAAAAAAAATTTGTACAAAATGAGAATAAAAATAAATTTAAAAATAAAAAAATAAAAAAGGAAACCTGTTTTTTAGTATATTTTTTGCTTCTCTTCTGTCAAATTTTTTATCCACTTCAGTTTTTTTTGAATCTAATTTGCATTCAATTACACATGTATTCCTTTTTTCTCCCTACTCTATTGATTATATTTTTTATAGTTATACATTGGCAGTTCTGATTACTGACGTAAAGTCACTTATATTGACTTCTTTTAACAATTTTTCTTGTCTTTGGAATCATTCTGCAGTTGATGATGATATTTTTGATCATTTTTATAATATCTATAAGGACCACTAATATTCTTTCATTAGACAGTATTAATTTTATTCATATTATACTATTTGTTCAATGTACTTTGATTTTTCTTTGACATTTTATTCATTTTTTGCTTATTGTGATCCTCTCTCTTAGTTTATCTGTTTGTGGATTGAGTTTTAATTTTAATTATCTTTTATCTTTTGTCATTAACCTTTTCTCTTATATCTGACAGTAACTTTCCTTTGACTTCCCTTGTTCTTTGGTTCCCCTCCCCCATCTGTGTTGTTCAAAAAAAAAAAGCAAAGGCAAATAATAAAAACAAAGCTGTGCCTCTGTGTGGCCTCAGCTTCCTTGTTCTAGAAAATATCGAAATTGACTAATCTATATGACTACTCTGAGTAAATTCCAAGGATAGAGTAAAATCCAAGGATATATTGGACTCATATTTTGAGTCCAGTCCTTTCCAATATATTATTGTTTAACCCAGAATTATTCATCTTTTTCAGAAAAAATATAATTAAAAATTTTATCAAATGCCTTGCTAAAACCTAGATAAACTTTGGATAAACTAGGTCCACCATGACCCATTCCTCTGACTTTACTGCTTAAGTCTTCTATTCTACTTACGCTAATCATTTTCCTTTGGATTTTTTAGCAGAATTTTTGAGCTGTCTCTTCAAAGAACAGGGCAAAATAAAAGAAGACTTACTGTCATAGGGGATTCTGATAGGTAAACCCCAAATTACAAACCATTAAGAATGGTTAAATTCACTTCAGCAGTCACATAAAATCACTTGAGCATACGGATGCTTTATGGGAAGTTTCAAGTATTAACAATCAATATTAACAATAAAAAGTTAAGTTCAAACATGTGGGTAAGCTAGTTTTTTGTATTTTTTTCCCCTAAATGGTAAGAGAAGCTATTCTAAGATTTGATTGGTCAAGGTAGCTCAGACTAAAGCTGTAGATTCTTAGTTGTCTAAGTAAGAAAGAGTCAGTCTTCAAGAGGCAGTGTACCTTAGATTTGAAATTTGCCCCACATGGAGGTGAATCATCACTACCAACACACCTTATTGGCCAGATGTTTCCATATGGAGAAAGAGAAGAAAGAAGTGGATAGAGGGTCATTTACATTAATTAGTTTTGTAATTTTATTATCTTTTTTCATGTAATAACTAAAGAAACTCTATTTTGCAACTTTTTAGATTGAATAAATATCTCATTTTGTTTTGGTCCTGAACCTAAACCACAGTGTGAGCATGTGTGTGTATGCAGGAGTGATAATGCTTTTAACATGTAGGCAAGTGAAGTAAACATGGTATCCATGCCTTCACACAAGTAATTGGTAGAAATCTTAAATAGTATAGTATTAAGAACTGACTAATCCCTGAAACATTGCACTGGAGTTTCAAGTAAATTTGAAACCTTGAATGTTTCACCATGTTTCTGGCCATTTAAGCCAGATAACTATACTATTGTCTACCTCCAGTTCTTCATATTTTATATATATGTATATATTGGTCATGGCAATTGGGATGGTGACTTTCACAGGATCACACAACTAATTAGCCAAGCGTCTGAGGTTGGATTTGAACTCAGGTTCTCCTGACTCCAATTCTATTCATTGTACCTCCCAGTTGCTACAGTTCTTTATACTTTCAGAAAAAGTAGCATTAGAGATTTTTCCAAAAGACTTTGCTAAAATCTAGAAAAGCAGCACCTCTAGTGCTGTTCTTATTTACCAGTCTTATAAATTTGTCACAGAAGGATATGGGATTATTCAGGCATAACCTGTTTTTGATGAAGCAATTTTGGTTTTTGGTGATTACTACTTCCTTTTCTAGAAGTCTGCTAAACATCTCTTTAAAAACACATGCTAGATCATTTCCTGGAAGAATAAAAGAAATGAGTTCAATAGATGATATTTTGCAGAACTTCTTTGTTTTCTCTTTCTTGGATATTGCAGCATTTGGCCTTTTCCAATCAATTCAAGAAGTATTTGGTAAATTTAGATTTAGAAAGATTAAGTGATTTGTTCTCAATTATATAGGCAGGTATTGTTGTCCAGGGTCAGCTATCTAATAAATATCTGAGGCTGTATTTCTGACTTGGGATTACCACCCAGCTAGATGGAGCAGTAGATAGAGTACTGGCCTTGGAGTCAGGAGTACCTGAGTTCAAATCCGGTCTCAGACACTTAATAATTACCTAGCTGTGTGGCCTTGGGCAAGCCACTTAACCCCCACTGCCTTGCAAAAACCTAAAAAAAAAAAAAGACCCTATCTATCTCTTAACTTATCAAGATGAACATAGGAAAACCAGTACCTAGCTCAAAAAGAGAAAGAAGCAGAGTACCAACAGACATTCCAGTTGTCACTGATATTATTTGCCAAACCGAGGATGATAATATGTTTTATAACTGAGTTATATATTAACAAGTAGCTTTATTTTATTTGTTGTTGCAAAAATCAAGGCACATGACAGTTGGAACCTTGTAACTTTCTCCTACATGAAGCCTTTGAGGCTCGGAGTTCCTAAGTTCCTTAATTTCCAACTTGAAACTATGAAGACTAGATGCCATACCAAAGACCATTGCACAATTGCATTTTCTTTTTTTTAAATAAATTTTTATTTTCAGTCTAAAATTAACAAGCACCAAAATAAAATTTTCCTCTTCTCTTTATCTTATTTCCCACTTGGCTCCTACTTCTCCTCCTTTTCCTCTTTTTCCTTTTCTTCTTCTTCTTCTACTTCTTCTTCTTCTTCTTCTTCTTCTTCTTCTTCTTCTTCTTCTCTCCTCCCTCCTCTCTCTCTTTTAAAGAAATCCTTTCCCAACTGCCTTCCACTCCCACATCTTCCACACCCTCAAATTTAAAAAGAAAAAAAAAATACTCAGTCAAAATACTCAGTCAAATAAAATAAATTCCCACATTGTCCATGTCCAAAAATATATGTCTTGTTTTGCAACTTGAGCCCATCACTTCTGTGACAGAAGATGAGTAGTTTACTTCATCATTGACTTTCGGAATACTGACTTGTCATTGCATTCATCAAAGTTTTTTAATTTCTCAGTTTTCCTATAAACTGCTATTAGCATTGTATGAACTGTTCTCCTTGTTCTGTTCACTTAGCTGCATCAGGTCTATAAATTTTCTAAGTTTCTCTAAAACTGTCCTTTTCATCATTTCTTACAGCACATAATATTCCATTATTCATACATATTAGAACTATTTCTATTCATATATATTAGAACCATTATTATCAACCATTTCTCAGTTGATAATACCCTCTTAATTTCCAGTTCTTTGAAATCATAAAAAAGATGCTAAGGGATTTTTTTGCACATAGGAGTTTCTTCTTTATGGAATCATTAGATCAAAGGATATGCTTGACTGGATTAATCCAATTAGGCATTAATATACCTATATCAACAATAGCCTCTCCAACCATCTTTAATTTCCTTTTTATTTCTTTACCCTTTTAATGTGTAAATAATAAAACCTGTTCTTGTTCCAATTTAAATTTCTCTAATTACTAGTGAATTAGAAGGATTTTTTTCTTGTGGTTGTTGACAGCTTTGGGGTTTTTTTGTAAACTGTCCATTCATAACTTTGACAATTTAACAATTAGGGATTGACTCTTATGCTTATAAATTTGAATTAGTTCATTATGCAACCCATTCTTGTCTAGGGTGAACTTTGAAGAATTCTGCATGAGTGATGGGAAGCATGACTACCTGTTCCCTGAGAAAACTCTGATAATGATATTGCATACCTGTATAAGTAAAAAGAAATTTCAGAAGAGGGATTCAAGAGAGATGGGTCAGGTAAGAGGCTAAGACAAACTTTTAAATGAGAACTGGATGTTTTCCCAAAGTCATAGATATTTTGGGAAGCAGCTCCTCCCCAAATTCAAATGTTCCTTGATTCTCACTGCTTATAAGCAACCATTAAGATTCCCTCCCTCCTTCTCCCTGTCCCCAGACCATTCTCTTTCTTGTTGATTAAGGTCTTATCTCACCCCCCAGTTTATTAGAACATTTACTCTTGTAAACTTTGATTTATTCTAATTATATAATTTCCCTAATTTCTGTTTATGATTTGTTTGATTGCATTTGTGTAGTTGATTTTTTTTAGGTTTTTGCAAGGCAAATGGGGTTAAGTGGCTTGCCCAAGGCCACACAGCTAGGTAATTATTAAGTGTCTGAGACTGGATTTGAACTCAGGTACTCCTGACTCCAAGGCCAGTGTTTTATCCACTACACCACCTAGCCGCCTCATAGTTGATTTTTAATAATGATATTTTTCATGAGACCAAAAAGAATTCTACCTCTAGACTGCCACTATTTGAAATGTGTTAGACAATTATACTTCTATTCTAATATGTCTCTTGGAGATAGAATACTGATGGAATAAATATTTCTCCACTTGCTCCCCCATATTGAAGTATCTTTTGATGTTGACAAGGGCAAGATTCCAGGTTAGATATCTATACATTTTATCTGAATTATATTAGATAGATACCTAACAACATACATATATCTTTTACTTATTTATAATGGATATGAGATCAAAAGTGTATTTTTATGGTATACTGTTATGTGTCATATAAAAGAGAAATGAATGAAATTAATTACAGATTTTAACAATAAAATCACTGAGTTTTGTAAAGCTAAATAACCAACATGTACCAAAGACTATTACATATTAAGGCATATAAGTGGCAGCTAGGTGACATAATGGATAAAATATTAGTCCTGCAGTTAGCAAGAACTGACTTTAAAACTACCTTCAGACACTTTCTAGCTATACAACCTATACAGCTATAAAATGAGGATATTTAAAGGACCTATCTACCAGGGTTGCTGCAGGATAATATTCATCAAACAGTTAATATGGTGTCTGGAAGCTAGTAGGCATGATATAAATGCTGGTTACTATTATTTTATTGGTTTTGGTTTTGTTTGTTTTTTGCAAGGTGATGGGGTTAAGTAACTTGCCCAAGATCACATGGGTAGGTAATCATTAAGTGTCTGAGATTGGATTGAAATCAGATACTTCTGACTACAAAACTGGTGCTCTATTCTCTGTGCCACCTAGCTGCCCCTAGTTATTATTTTAAAGAAAGACTATATCTTTATCAAATATAGTCAATGGAAGGAGTTAAATGCATCAACATTTGCTTTTTTTTCAAAAAATCAATTCCACAAAAATTGATGAGACATTTTTGTTTAATGCAAGGTACTAAGTGCTGGTGACACAAAAACATTTGCAAGGAAAATGCTTACAAAAAATGGAAATGGGTTGAAGAAGGTTCATTATGATGTCTAGAAAGAAGGAAACAAGTACAAAGAAGCAGTCAAGAAAAAATTTGGGGAGGGATAGATCACTTTTCTCTGTGATCGGAGGAAAAGAAGGACAAGAAGAAATTGTTTTGAAGGAAGAGACTTCTATAGGCAGAAAAACATCATTCCAGTTGGAGTTTGACAAAAGCACACATATAAATAAGACAAGACAGGGAAGAGTGAAAACATAAGATAATGAATAATTCATTTTGACTGGACTGTAATCTAAGTGAAGGGAATCAAGGAGCAAAAGTTAGTTTGAAACTAGATTGTGCAAAATCTTACATGTCAGCCAGGAATTGACTTTGTATTCAATAAGAGGTGGAGGGGAATGTTAAAGATTTTTTATTAAAGGAATGATATGATCATAGTAGTATTTTAAAGATTACTTGAGTAAGAAACATGAAAAATGAATCTCAGGAGGGAAGGAGTGAATTTGAAACTCAAAATTTAAACAAAAAGTATTGGTTAAAAAATTTTAAATGAAATTTGGAAATATTTAATGAATTAAACAAAAAAGAATTTTTTAAAAATGAGTTGCAGATAGATGGAATACAGGAAGAAAAAGTGATTGAAAGATTATTACAGGGGAGGCTAGGTGGTGCAGTGGATAGAGCACCAGCCCTGGAATCAGGAGTACCTAAATTCAAATCTAGCCTCAGACACTTAATAATTACCTACCTGTGTGGTCGTGGGCAAGCCACTTAACTCCATTGCCTTGCAAAAAAAAAAAAAACTAAACTAAAAAATAAAAGAAAGATTATTACAAATAAGAAGAGCCAGGAAAGCAATACCTTTCACAGTTATATAAAGAGGAAAAGTTCTTACCCAAACAAGGAATAGACATTTAGTTTCCCCAGGAAAACTTGACTAGAACCAGGAAAACCATTTTTATATTGACGACAAGGCTGTAAAGAAAAATAAATTTGAAAGACAAGATCTCTACTAAATGCAGTGATCAACCAACACTCTAGAGGGCCAATCATACCTGATTCCTGCCTTGTGATGATGGACCCAAAATGCAGACTATAACGTGCATTTTTGTAGGAATATATTTTGTTAGATTATGTATGTCCATTGCAAAGATGTCTTTTTCCTTTTTTCCTTTTTAAAAGGGGGGGGCATTTACTGGGAAAAAGAGTTGCGGAAGGATTTTAAGAAAAAAGACAGAAATAAAGGAGAATAATGACTATTAAAAAACACATACCCATAGGGGTAGCTAGGTGGTACAGTGGATAGAACACTGGCCCTGGAGTCAGGAGGACCTGAGTTCAAATCCAGCCTTTAGACACTTAATAATTGCCTAGCTGTGTGACCTTGGGCAAGTCATTTAATCCCATTGCCTTAAATAAATAAAAAAAAATACATACCTACGAAGAAGAAAGTCAAAAGGAAAATAGGCAGGATAATTTTGGAAGTTATATATTGAATTTATGCTATTCATAAAGGAAAAAACAAGCTAAAAATAAGTGACATGTGCATGTAAAATTCTCTTTCTCTATTGAATTTTGTTTATGGAAATACTCATTTTAATTGATGTTTAAGTTCAAAACAAAATAAAGATTTAAGAACTTTGATCACTGCATTGATCAAGGACCAGTTCAGAGGGAAGAGGATAAAGTATGGCTCCTACCTTTAAAGAAAATAGTGAGAATGGAAAACAGAAAGATATATAAATTTGCAGAGAAGGTCAATGTATGGATCTATTTCATTTGACTTTAATAATTTATTAAAAGGAAAGGTTTGCTTTTAATTTGAGAAGTGTTCAGATAATTAAGGTTGTTCCCCAAAAGAAAAGAGGAGAATAATCAAGGAAACATTTTTTGAGGCACAAAGAGAATTGAATAAAGATCAGAGGAAGACAAAGACAAGAAAGACAGCTTTGGAATAAAGAAGAATCCATTATATACACTTGAATTCATTAAATACGGTTTTTAAAAAGTATTTTTAAAAAAAGGCTGTACATACTTCCGGCCAAGATGGCAGAGAGAAGACAGGCACAGTTCTAAAGTCTCCTGATCTCTTCCCCATCTATCACATGAAACAAACCTCTTAAAAGAAACCCGATCCAGAAAACCCAGAAAGAAAAGCCAAAAGAACAGCTACCTCAGGATTTGTCTCCCGCAGCAGCCTTGGACTAATCCGGGAGGGTGAGTCTGGGCTCCAAGGGAGGATCTGCCCTGGATCAGCCAGAGTAACAGCTGAATTGGAACTGGAAGTCTGAAGGCCCGAGAGCCGGACCTGCTGGATCAGCGGTGGGGCTGGACGAAAGGGGCTTGTGTCCGTGGGGAAGCACAGGTGCTGGTGTTGGTGTTGTCCCCCTGGAGCTCCGGGACCAGGCTGGGTGAAGAGTTCTGGTGCAGGAGAACGGCAGACACCATCCCTAGGCTTCTCAGGTCTGAGAAACTCTGAGGGCACCTCTCCATTGCACAGAGGCTTCTCCTCAAACAAAGGCAAATTACTTCTGCCTCAGGCCCAAGTGTGTGAGCAAAAGAACCAGCCCTGATGAGCAATGACCTCAGGCCAGGGTAAAGCCCACCATTGATTGAAGGCAAAAGAATTCAATAGCTTCAACTCCTGCCTTTGGGCAAAGGGAGAAGGCCTCAGCCAAGGTCACAGACATCCCAGAGAGGGCAACCAGCACCTCCTACTAGCCAGCCAGAGAAACTGCACTAAGTAAAGCCTTCAGTGATCCCAAACCCAGGTGAACCCTTCCCCCCCAACTCAAGATCTTAGCATAATGAAGGAGGGTCAGTGGAAAGGTGGATTCATAGAAAAATTCCTGGAAGGGAAAGACCCCAACTCAGAGAGACCTGGAACCTCTGAGGATAATACAATCTGGTCTCCAGCACAGAAAGACTTCCTTGAAGAAATAAGGAAGGAGCTTAAAAATTTGGGGGAGACAATTAATACCTTAGAAAGTACAATTGGACAAACACAAAAGGAGAATAAATCTCTCAGATCATCAATTGGACAATTACAAAATGAGAATAATTCTCTCAGATCCTCAAACAAGAAAATGCAAAAAGAAATTAATTCTCTCAAAACCTCAATTGGTCAAATGGAAAGCTCTTTCAAAAGTAGAATTGACCAATTGGAAAAAGAGTTGCAAAAGGTTAATGAAGAAAACTCACCCCCCCCCAAAAAAAGTAATGGAGTCTACAGAAACTAATGACTCCATGAGACAGCAAAAGTCAGTTAAACAAAATCAAAAAATAGAAAAAAAATAGAAGCAAATGTAAAATACCTCATAAACAAAACCACTGACCTCGAAAATAGATCGAGGAGGGGCAACCTGAAAATTATAGGACTTCCTGAAAACATTGAAGAGAAAAAAAGCCTGGACTTAATATTACATGATCTAGTGATGGAAAACTGCCCTGATATCATGGAATCGGAGGGCAAAGTAGTTATTGAAAGAGTACATTGATCCCCACCAGAAAAAAGATCCTAAAATGAAAACACCAAGAAATGTTGTGGCCAAACTGCAGAACTATCAGATAAAAGAGAAAATCCTGCAAGCAGCCAGAAAGAAACAATTTAAATATCAAGGAGCCACAGTAAGGATCATGCAGGACCTGGCTGCATCAACTTTAAGGGATCGAAGGGCCTAGAACGAGATATTTCGAAGAGCACGGGAGCTTGGAATGCAGCCAAGAATCTATTTTCCTGCAAAGCTGAGCCTTCTCTTCCAGGGAAAAAGATGGACATTTAACGAAATGGAAAAATTCCAAAAATTTCTGATGAAAAGACCAGAGCTAAACAGAAAATTTGGACATCAAACAGGAGGTTCAAGAGACACATGAAAAGGTAAAAAAAGGGGGGGGGTGGTAAAAGAAAAAAAATGCAATCTAGTAAGTTGAAATTGGCTAAACCCCAGCATGTGGGTAAAAAAAAAAAGATTCTCATAAATCTTGAGAAATGTAACTCTAACAGAGAGAATACAGCCAGCCAGAAAAGATGGACATTCATGACCTATCCATGAGACTACTATCCAATGGGATATAACTGGATTTAACCCCACTTGGGACAAAGACTCTAATAACTCTCAGGAATTTTGGCTCTATTTGACAGAATGTACAGAACTAGAAGGGACAGACACTCAGAATTTTCTATGACTTAGACAGAAGGATCTAAAAAAAAAAACACTACCACCCTAAAAAGGGGGACAGGAAAGAGATGGGAGGAGAGAGGGGATTGAATGGGGTAAATCTCATTACACTAAGAGGTACAAAAAAAATCTATGGTAATAGTGGGGAAGAAGGGAGCAGAGGAGAAACACCTGAATCTTCTTCTCATCAGATTTGGCTTAAAGTTAACCTACACATACTCAGTTAATTTATAAAACATCTAACCTTTCAAGTATTAAAAGGGGAAAAGAGGAGGGGGGATGGAGAAAGGGAAGGGGAGTGGGGGAAATAAGGGGAAATAACAAAAGGAAGGGAAGAGAAAAAGGAAAAAAGGGAAAGGGGGAAAGAAAGGGGAGGGTGTGATATAGGAGGGCAAAAACACTGAAGGGGGTGGTTTTCAGAAACAAAAGACTGGGGAATATGGATAAAAGAGGGGGAGGGGGAAAATACAAACAGAGGGAAGATAGCACAGAGGGCAATAAAGAATTAGTAATCATAACCTTGAATGTGAATGGGATGAACTCTCCCTTAAAACGTAAGCAAATAGCAGAGTGGATTAAAAACCAGAATCCTACAATATGCTGCTTACAAGAAACTCATTTGAAGCAGATAAATACATATAGAGTAAAGGTAAAAGGTTGGAGCAAAATATATTTTGCATCAGCTGAAGTAAAAAAAAGAAGGAGTAGTAATCCTTATCTCAGACAAAGCAGCAGCAAAAATAGATAGTGTTAAAAGAGATAAGGAAGGAAATTTTATCCTCCTAAAAGGTACCATAGACAATAAAGTCATTTCAATATTGAATATATATGCATCCAGTGGGACAGCCCCCAAATTCTTAGAGGAGAAGCTGAAAGAATTACAGGAAGACATAGACAGAAAAACTCTAATAGTGGGAGACCTCAACCTCCCGCTATCAGATCTAGATAAATCGAATCATAAAACAAACAAGAAAGAAATTATGGAGGTAAATAGATTGTTAGAAAAATTAGATATGGTAGGAAACTAAATGGGGATAGGAAGGAATATACCTTTTTCTCTGCAGTACATGGAACTTATACAAAAATTGACCATGTACTAGGACATAAAAACCTAATGATCAACTTCAGAAAGGCAGAAATTGTGAATACATCTTTCTCAGATCACAATGCAATAAAAGTCATATGAAATACAGGGCCAAGGAGATATAGACCCAGAACAAATTGGAAACTGAATAACCTCATTTTAAAAAATGAGTGGACCAAAAAACAAATTATAGAAAGAATTAACCATTTTATCCTAGATAATGATAAAAATGAAACAACATACCAAAAACCTATGGGATTCATTCAAAGCAACTCTCAGGGGATATATTATAGCTCTAAATGCTTATATGAATAAATTTGAGAAAGAGGAAATCAATGAACTAAACATGCAACTAAAAAAATTAGAGAAAGAACAAATCAAAAATCCCCAATTAAGTACCAAATTAGAAATTCTAAAAATTAAAGGAGAAATTAATAAAATTGAAATAAAAAAACTATTGAATTAATTAATAAAACCAAAAGTTGGTATTATGAAAAAAACCAATAAAATTGATAAACCTCTGGTCATTTTGATTAAAAAAAAGAAAGAACAAAACCAAATTGCTAGTATCATAAATGAAAAAGGTGAACTCACCACCAATGAGGAAGAAATTAAAGTAATAATTCGAAACTGTTTTGCCCAACTCTATGCCAATAAATTTGATAATCTAAGTGAAATGGATGAATATTCACAAAAATATAAGTTGCCCAGGTTAAATGAAAAAGAGATTAAATACCTAAACAACCCTATCTCAGAAAAAGAAATTCAGCAAGCCATTACTGAACTCCCTAAAAAAAAATCTCCAGGGCCTGATGGATTCACAAGTGAATTCTACCAAACATTTAAGGAACAAATGGTTCCAGTCCTATAGAAATTCTTTGGAAAAATAGGGAAAGATGGAACTCTGCCTAACTCTTTCTATGAAACCAATATGTTACTGTTACCTAAACCAGAAAGAGTTAAAACAGAGAAAGAAAATTATAGACCTATCACCTTATGAATATAGATGCAAAAATCCTAAATAAAATCTTAGCAAAATGACTACAACAAGTCATCACTAGGATAATACATTATGATCAAGTAGGATTTATTCCAGGAATGCAGGGTTGGTTCAATATTAGGAAAACTGTTAGTATACTCAATTATATCAATAACAAACCTGTCAGAAATCATATGATCATATCAATAGATGCTGAAAAAGCTTTTGACAAAATACATCATCCATTCCTATTAAAAACACTAGAGAGTGTAGGAATAAATGGACTGTTCCTTAAAATAATTAGCAGTATCTATCTGAAACCATCAACAAGCATTATATTCAATGGGGAGAGTCTAGAGCCATTCCCAATAAGATCAGGGGTGAAACAAGGATGCAGATTATCACCACTACTATTTAATATTGTATTAGAAATGTTAGCAGCAGCAATTAGAGAAGAAAAAGAAATTAAAGGAATTAGAATTGGGAAGGAAGAGACAAAACTCTCACACTTTGCAGATGACATGATGGTCTACCTAGAGAATCCCAAGAAATCATCTCAAAAACTACTGGAAACAATTAGCAATTTTAGCAAAGTTGCAGGTTATAAAATAAACCCTCAGAAATCCTCAACTTTTCTATATATGTCTAGCAAGAAACAGCAGGAAGAGCTAGAAAGAGAAATCCCATTTAAAGTAACCTCAGACAATATAAAATATTTGGGAGTCTATTTGCCAAGACAGACTCACAATCTTTTTGAAAACAATTATAAAACACTACTCACACAAATTAAATTAGATTTAATATCAAATATCAATATCAACTGCTCATGGATAGGTAGAGCTAATATAATAAAATATAATAAATAAATAAATATAATATAAAAATATAATAAATAAATAAAATATAATAATAATAATAAATAAAATATAATAAAAATGACAATTCTACCAAAACTAAACTATGTTTGGTTCCCTACCAATCAAAATTCCAAAAAATTACTTTAACGAGTTAGAAAAAATTGTAAGTAAATTCATATGGAGAAATAAAAAGTCAAGAATTGCCAGGAGCTTAAAGAAAAAAAAGTGCAAAAGAAGGTGGCTTAGCCCTAACCGATCTAAAATTATATTATAAAGCATCAGTCATCAAAACTGCTTGGTATTGGTTAAGAAATAGAGTGGTGGACCAATGGAATAGACTAGGTGTAAAAGCAGGAGATGATTATAGTAAGCTGCTGTTCGATAAACCCAAAGAGTCTGGCCATTGGGATAAAAACTCTCTCTTTGATAAAAATTGCTGGGAAAATTGGAAGTTAGTATGGAAGAAACTTAGATTAGACCAACATCTCACAATCTTTACCAAGATAAGATCCAAATGGTTACAGGACATAGACATAAAAAACAATACTGTAAGCAAATTAGAAGATCAAGGACTAGTCTACCTGTTAGATCTATGGAAAGGGGAACAGTTTATGACTAAGGAAGATTTGGAGAACATCACCAAAATCCAATTAGATGATTTCAATTATATTAAATTAAAAAGTTTTTGCACAGATAAAACCAATGTAGCCAACATCAAAAGAAATGTAGTAAATTGGGAAACAATCTTTACAACTAATGATTCTGACAAAGGACTCATTTCTAAAATATACAGTGAACTGAGTCATATTTTTAAAACAAAAAGCCACTCCCCAATTGACAAATGGTCAAAGGATATGCAAAGGCAATTTACAGATGAGGATATCAAAGTAATCTATAGCCATATGAAAAAATGCTCTAAATCATTAATTATTAGAGAAATGCAATTTAAAGCTTCTCTGAGGTACCACCTCACACCTCTCAGATTGGCCAGTATGACCAGGAAGGATAATGATCATTGCTGGAAGGGATGTGGGAAATCTGGGACACTATTACACTGTTGGTGGAGCTGTGAACTCATCCGACCCTTCTGGAGAGCTATTTGGAACTATGCCCAAAGGGCAACAAAAATGTGCATACCCTTTGACCCAGCAATACCACTACTGGGTCTATACCCTGAAGAGATGAGGAAAAAGGTAAAAACATTACTTGTACAAAAACATTTATTAGCAGCCCTGTTTGTGGTGGCACAGAATTGGAAATCAAGTAAATGTCCTTCAATTGGGGAATGGCTTAGCAAACTGTGGTATATGTATGTCATGGAACACTACTGTTCTATTAGAAACCAGGAGGGATGGGATTTCAGAGAAACCTGGAGGGATTTGCATGAACTGATGCTGAGTGAGATGAGCAGAACCTGAAAAACACTGTACACCCTAACAGCAACATGGGTGTGATGCTCAACCTTGAAGGACTTGCTCATTCCATCAGGGCAACAATTGGGAATAATTTGGGGCTGTCTGCAAAGGAGAGTACCATCTGTATCCAGATAAGGAGCTGTGGAGTTTGAATAAAGTGCAAGGATTATTCCCTTTAATTTAGAAAAAAAAAACCAGATATCTTATTGTCTGATCTTGTTACCTCTTAGACTTCTCTTCTCTTTAAGGATATGATTTCTCTCTCATCATACCCAATTTGGATCAAGGTACAACATGGAAACAAAGTAAAGTCTGCTATCTGTGGGGTGGGGGTGGGGGGAGGGAAGCAAGATTGGGAGAAAATTGTAAAACTCAAATAATATCTTTAATAAAAACAACAACAACAACAACAAAGGCTGTACACAACAGAAGTTCATGGTTTCAAAAACAACCTTCTCTTTCTGTCTTTTTATACAAAAAAACTCTCATTTTTGTTGATGCATATAAAAGCCAGAATAAAAAACAAAATTATTTAGAAGAATGTTAATACAAACATCTCAAGGAAAAGAGATGAGGGCCTGGGTGGAAGTAGTGAAAATAGAGAGGAGAGCCTAGATACAAGAGAGACATTATAATTTAGGGGACTTGACTAGTGATTGACTCAATGCACCATAAGAGGAATAAGAAAGAACCAAAGATGGAGCCAAACTTAAAGCAAACACTAATTATCTCTACCTTATTAATGAATAACATGCTCTTCTTGTGCTTAATAATATTGTTATATCAAAGTTTGCATGTCTTCAGTAGTGGGTCAAACTACTACCAAATTTTTTTTTTATTTTATTTTATTCCAATTACATGTAAAGATAGTTTTCAGCATTTTAAAAAGTTTTTGAGTTCCATATTTTTTTGATCATCCTCCCTTTCCTCCCCCATTCCCTTGAGAATGACATAAATTATTCATGGGGGGCCACAATGGTGGCATGAAGTTAACATGCTCCGAGAGCTTTTCCCTAGCAAAGGAAATGAAGTCTTTGTGCTGACATTGTTACAGATCCCACCAAGAAAAAGAGAATATCCAAAGAAGTTTTCAATGATAGACTTCATGGAAGAGCTTCATTGAAGGTGTGTCTTGGGGGGGGCAAGAAAAACCAAGCAAGGCAGGAGGGGAGAAAGCCAGCTAGAGGCTTTTAGCCATAGTGTAGTCCAGTTCCCAACAGCCTGACAACAGCAGAGGTCCAAGCAGCTAGATAGCAAGAGAGCAGAAAGAGTTCCAACCTACAAAGTCTGAACCCTGGTAACACGGGGGCAAAAGACAGAATTAGTCTGGGAACAAACTGCTGCACAGACAGAACCTGTACATACGTACATAAAGGAGGAAATAACCTCTGAAAAGGCAAGCTGTAAACTGCATTGGCATCATCTTGGCCAATGACAAGTCAGTGATCAAACCCCAGCCCCAACATAAAAAGCTTGGATCTATACTCTCTATACCCCAGGAGCAGAACTAAAACAAAGATGAGCAAAAAAAAAAAAAAAAAAAAATGCTAAAAGAACAGTCACTATAGAAAATGACTTTTCAGATAAAGATGATAACAATGCCATGGCTAAAGAAGAAATCAGTGAGCTGCAGCTAGGTGGCTCAGGTGGAGTCCCCCTGACTCTGAATTTAATTCTGGCCTCAGGCACTTAGAAATTGTCTAGCTGTGTGACCTTGGGCAAGTCACTAAACTCCATTGCCTTGCAAAAAACAAAAAAAGAAAAAAGAAATCAGTGAAAAACTATTCACAGGGGGAAGGCTCGAAAGAGTCTATGAATTCACTCAAATCCAAAATCTCATAGAAGACCTTAAAAAAAAGAATTTAAAAACAAAAGAAGAAAATGGGGGAGGGGGGAGTAAGGCAGGAAAATTGTGAAAAATTGACCCAAGAAATCAGTCCCTGTAAAAGTAAAAATAACCTACTGGAAAAGGAAACAAAAAAGTTAATTAAAGAAAATTAAACCCTAAAAATTAGAATTGAACAAATAAAAGCCAATGAATCTACAAGACTACAAGAATCTATGAAACAAAATTAAAAGCCTGGAAAAATTGAAGACAACATAAACTGCTTTCTAGGAAAAACAAACAACCTATAAAATAGATTCAAGAGAGAAAATTTATGAATAATCAAACTACCAGAAAGATTAGATTAAAAAAAAGAACCAGGAAAACATCATGCAGGAAATTATCAGAGAAAACTGTACAAATCTGCTAGAACAATAAGACAATATAGCCATTGAGAGAGAATATACAGAACACCTCCATAAAGAGACCCCAGGTTAAAAACTCCAAGGGTTGCTATAACCAAATTCCAGAACTCTCAAATAAAGGAGGAAAAATACTACAAGCAGCAAAAAGAAAAGAATGTAAATACAAAGGAAACATAATCATACTTACAAAAGACCTATCAGCCTCAACATTGAAGGACCAGAGGACCTGGAATACCATATATTGGAGGGCAAAGGACCTGGTTTTACATACAAGAATTTTCTACCCTGCAAAATTCAGCATATACTGTCAGGGGGGAAGTTGGATGACAAAAAGACCAGAACTGAACAGAGAATTCAATTGCCAAATATACAACTCTAGAGGTTCATGAAAAGGTAAATGAAAAGGGGAAGGAAAAAGCAAAACAAAAAAAAAAAGAAATGTTAGTAAAGATCATCAAATTTTATACAACCCTAAAAGGGAAGATATAATCCTTGAAAATTGTACTTCTCTTCAGAAAATTAAAGGGCTAAATATAATTGGAGTGATTGTAAAGGATATGTGTAGGGTTGGGTCTTGTCTCTCCATTGAAGAGGTCTAAGATGATATCACTATGTTTGAGCCCAAAAACCCTGATGAAAAGCAGGGGTGTTTACCCTAAACTTAAATGTCTCAGCTCCCTTTGATCTACTTAAATTCTGCTGTGCTCACAAAGCTCACACTTCCTATAATGAGAGCATAAGCTGGGCAGTCCTGAGTGTCTCCCATAACTTACAATCAATTGTAAAGGATTACCTTCAGAGTTTCCCAGTACTTAGAGCACTTTAAGATTCTTATATTTAATTAATTCAGGACTGGACTTAATCAATACTTTACTTAATAAAGGGTTAATTAACCTGGGTGGGGGGGAGTGAGAAATTATGCTCGGAGGGGAGGGATAAAAATCATTCATGAAATGATTTGCCTTTGGATATTACTTTGATTCTTGAGGATTGTGTGTCCTTGAAAGGAACTTGAAAAGGAGGTAAGGTAAAAAATGATTAGAATAACACTGGGAAGAGGCACACAGATTTATAATATTAGAGGGAAAAAAAGGGAGGGTGTGGACACTGAGTAAATTCTATTCAATAGATTTGGCCCAGAGAGGGAATAAAGTACATTCTCACTTGGGTTTAAAAATCTATCCCTCTCTACAAGGAAAGGGGGAGGGGGCAGGGGAAAGGAAAGGTAAAGGAAGAAGGGACTGAAAAAAAGGGAAGGCAAAGTTATATATGAAAATAAACTGAAAGTTAAATTTTAAAAGAAAACCTAAAGGGGAAAGGGAGTAAAACTATGTTGAGGAGGAATAAGAGTAAAGGAAAGAGAAAAATAAAAATGGAGATAGCAAAAAGGGAAATACGTAATTAGTAATCTTAATAGTAAATGTGAATGAGATAAACTGTCCCATAAAATGGAAGCAGATAGCAGAATGGATTAAAAATTGGAATCCTATAATATGTTGTTTACAAGATATACATTTGAAACAGAGAAACATACAGGATAAAGGTAAAAGACTGGAGCAAAATATATTATGCTTCAGCTGAAGTAAAAGAATCATATAGCAATACTGATCTCAGATAAATCAAAAGAAAAAATAGTTCTATTTAAAAGGGATAAAGAAGGAAACTATATCTTTTTAAAAGGCACCCTAGATAGTGAAGCTATATCATTATTAAATAAGTATGCACCTAGTAGTATAGCATTCAAATTCCTTGAGGAAAAGCCGCGTGAATTACAAAGATAACCAGCAAAACTTCAATCTCCCTTTCTCAGACTTAGATAAATCTAATCACAAAATAAACAAGAAGGAAGTTAAGAAGGTGAATGAAATCTTAGAAAACTTAGATATGATAGACCTCTGGAGAAAATTTAATGGGGATGGAAAAGAATATACTTTTTTCCTCTGCAGTACTTGGCACCTATACAAAAATTGACCATAGCCTAGGGCATAAAAACCTTATAGTCAAATACAGAAAGGCAGAAATAATAAATGGATATATCCCAGACTATGATGCAATAAAAATTACATGTAATAAAAAATAACAGAAAGATAAACTAAAAATTTATTGAACATATCAGAAGCAAAAGCAGCAGAAATCATATGATTATCTCAATATATTCTGGAAAAGCCATTGATAAAACACAATATCCATTCCTATTAAAATCACTAGAAAGGTTAGGAATAAAAGTTTTCCTTAAAATAATAAGTAGTGGGGAGACTAGGTGGCACAGTGGATAGAACACCAGCCCTGGAGTCAGGAGTACCTGAGTTTAAATCCAGCTTCAGACACTTAATAATTACCTAGCTGTGTGGCCTTGGGCAAACCACTTAACCCCATTGGCTAGCAAAAACCTAAAAAAAAGTGGAAAAATAATAAGTATTATCTATTTAAAACCATCAACAAATATTATATGCAATGGGAATAAACTCAGATCATTTCCAATAAGATCAGGGGTAAAACAAGGATGCCCATTAGCACCATTACTATTCAATATAGCATTAGAAATATTAGCTTTAGCAATAAGAGAAGAAAAAGAATTTTAAGGAATCAGAATTGGCAATGAGGAAGCAAAGCTTTTATTCTTTGAAGATGATATAATGGTATACTTAGAGAACCCAAGAAAATCATTTAAAAACTATTTGAAAGAATTAACAAATTCAACAAAATAGTAGGATGTAAAATAAACCCACAAAAATCATCAGCATTTCTATATATGAACAACAAAGTCCAAGATAAGAGATAGAAAGAGAAATTCCATTTAAAGTAACTGTAGTTAACATTAAATACTTGAGAATCTACCTCCCAAGATAAACCCATAAACTGCATGAACACAATCATATACTCTTCTCACCCAAATAGAGTCAGATCTAAACAATTGGAAAAATGTCAGTTGCTCATGGTTAGGTTGAATTAATATAATAAGAATGACAATTCCACCCAAATTAAATTATTTATTCAGTGCCATACCAATCAAACTGTCAAATAATTATTTTACCAAGCTAGGAAAAATAGTAACAAAATTCATCTGGAGCAACAAAAGTGAAGAATAGCAAGGGAACTCATAAAAATAAAAAGAAGAAGAAACATAAAGGAAGGTAGCTTAGCTCTACCAGATCTAAAACTATCTTATAAAGTGCAGTCATCAAAACTTCCTGGTATTGGTTAAAAAATAGCACGATGGATCAGTGGATTAGAATAGGTTCGAAAGAAACAGTAGTAAATGACTTACAGTAATCTAATGTTTGACAAATCCAAAGACTTAGCTTCTGGAATAAGAATTCTCTATATGACAAACATTATTTGGAAAACTGGAAAATAAAATGGGAAAAACTGGGCGTAGACTCACACCTTATACCAAAATAAGGTCAAAGTGGGCACAGGACTTAGACATAAAGGGAGACACCATAGATAAATTAATAGACCAAGAAATATTCTATCTATGGAAAGGGGACAATTTATGACCAAACAAGAAATAGAGTATGATTATGAATTTGCAAAATGAATGATTTTAACCATATTAAATTAAAAAGTTTTTACACTAACAAAATTAGAAGGAAAGCAGAATCTGGGAAACAATTTCCAGAAGTAGGAGTTTTGATAAAAGGTCTCCTTTCTAAAATATATAGAAAACAGCATCATATTTATAATGTTACAAGTCATTCCCCAACTGATAAATAGTTAAAGGCTATGAATAGTTTTCAAATAAAGAAATTAAAGTTATATAAAATCATATGGAAAAAATGCTCCAAATCATTATTGATTAGAGAAATGCAAATTAAAACAACCCTGAGGTGTCACCTCAGATTGGGTAAGATGACAAAAATGGAAAATGATCAGTGCTGGAGAGATTGTGGGAGGATTGGGACCTTAATGCCTTGGTGGTGGTAGAGTTGTGAACTGATCCAATTATTCTGGAGAGAAATATGGAATCATGCCCAAAGAACAATAAAACTGTTCATAACCTTTTGACCCAGCAATTCCAATTCTAGGTCTATATCCAGAAAAAATCATTAAACAATGAGAAAAGTTTCACATCTTCCACAATATTTATAGCGGCATTTTTGTAGTAGCAAAGAATTGGAAATTGAGGGGATGTCCAACAATTGGGTTATGGTTAAACAAGTTACAGTATATGAATATTACTATTATTGTAGAAATCATAAAAGGTCAAACTCCAGAGAAGCATGAAAAGTGTTACAGGATCTGATGCTTAGCAAAAGGAGAAGAACCAAGAAGACAATGTACACATTAATAATAACATTGTGAGATTGTCAACTGTGATGGATGCAGCTGCTCTCAGCAGTTCAGAGAGTAGCAACATTTTGGTGACCACAAAGGGAAATGAATATGGTCCTGGACCTGCTCAAACAGGGTGAGAAAAACTTCTAATTAGGCTATCTTTCCCAGATCTGACCAGATTGGAATTAACCAAAACCTTATTTTTGTTTGCCCTCCTTTCACTCCCAGGATGTTGGGGGAGGTGCTATGCAGTGTGAGTTGGGGGATTGACTAGACAAAGACTCCCTGGCCTTGTTTCACCCTTGTTTTCAGCTCTACTGGGACTATGTTGGGCATGGCCCATGAGGACCTGATGGAAGTAGGCATCCCTACTTTTGAGGGGAGTGCTGTGTCTCTTTCTCTGACCTTGTAACAAGGTTTTACACGGTTAAGATTCCAGTGTTCTTGCCCCTGTGAGGAGTCTGGCAGACTGCACAGTAAGTTAGTGAGGTCTTTATAGATCTGGTTGGCTTGATTCATAGTCTCCCTCACTTGGAGGATGTCCTGGAGGACATCTGTTCATCTAAGGCTCCTTCTGAGTTTCTGTCACTCTCTCTATCACTGTTTCTCTGTCTCTGTCTCTCTCTATCTGAGAGAGAATAGAGTAAAATTCTCTCTCCCCTTTGCAACACCCCCTTCACAGATGATTGTGGAGTGGGGAAGAATCCTTACTCTTAGGGCCCAGAAGTTTGTTCCCAACCTGTTTTAGGGAACCAGCCACACCTTTTCCCTGGATTGGGGAGAGGGATGGGGTGAACAGCTTCTTCCTGGGACCTACAGGTGATTGCACAACCACAAGGAGCCTGCCCTAGTGTCTAGGAGTTCAAACTGAAGGAAAGCCCTGCCCTTAGGGAAAGGTGGGGACAGTCAACCTGAAATAAACCTGGGAATGTCCAAAAAAATTTTGATGAGTTCTCAATTAAGCTGCATTCTAATAAAAATGAGGTAAAACTAAATCCCAACATCAGACTGCTACATTTGAAATAAATGTTTCATTGTCTTATGTACTATATAATTTTGCTATCTAATATTTTATTTTTTTTCTCAAGGATAGTTCTTTCTCTCAACACATTCAATTTCGCTCAATGTATAGCATGGAAATGTTTAGATTATTAGATTGCCTTCTGTGGGGGGCAGAGGGAAGGGGAAAGGAGGGAGGGGAAAAATTGTAAAATTCAAAATCTTATGAAAAACGATAGGTAGAAACTACTATTGTATATAATTGGAAAACAAATAAAATATTTATATAATAAAAAGTTTTTTAAATATGTACTATCTCTGCAATTAGATAACTGAGTTTGATCTGTGCAAGGTAACTCAAGAATGCTTTTAACTATATCAAGGAATTTTAATTACTGATTGATTATTTTAAATATATATATAAAATGTTCCTCAAGAAATTATAATTGACCCCAAAATTATTATTTTTCTGATCAGTCTTAATTGGTCCAATTCAAAACTAATAATAAAAATGTGTGTTGTGAGTATTTAAAAATACTTTTTAAATTAGTGATCTCTGTGTGTGATTTTCAGTGAGTCTTTTCTCTTTTCTCCACTGGCCCAGAGGGATGAGAAAGATCACTAGACCTGGGATTTAAGTGGGTTGCCCAGAGCTGCTAAAATACCACTACACAAATGGATCAATGAGTAACCTTTGTTCCAAATAAGAATTGTGCCTATGTGCATTTTTGTGTTTCTGTACATGTGCCTAACTCAGATCTGTAATTCAGATCTGAAATGGTTCCTGATGATTTAGACTAGGTTCATGTATCACATTTATATTTTGGGTTTTGAATATAACTTTAAAAAAAACTAATTGGGGGGGCTCGGTGGCACAGTGGATAGAGCACTGGCCCTGGAGTCAGGAGTACCTGAGTTCAAATCTGACCTCAGATACTTAATAATTACCTAGCTGTGTGGCCTTGGGCAAGCCACTTAACCCCATTGCCTTGCAAAAACCTAAAAAAAAAAAAAAATTTAAAATCAAGTAATCAATATCTGAATTAGGATGTCAACATTTTGAACTCCCAAAGTCTAGTTCCATACTAGAGCAATTTAATACCAAAAACAATTTGACCACAGAAATTGCAAAGGAAAAAACGTCATTTTAAATCAAGTTAGTAAGTCAGGGTTAAAATTAAAAAAAAAAGGATTCAAGATAAATACTTGTAAGAAGTTTAGCTTTGTTTTGTTTTTATGCCACATCTTACTACCAGCCTAAAAAAAGACTAAATTCAATCATCAAAGAAATACTCCTGGCTCTCTGGCTTAGGAAAGCTAAGTCCCCACTTGTCTACATTTGAAAGTATGGATGTTTTATATAAAATCCAAGAGGAAGGGGTATTTGGAAACTTTGTGATAAATACCTTTGTGAAATATTCTCATCTATGAGCTAATTTGTTTTAATATTAACCTATTATTGATAAATGTATCCAATCTATTATTTTAATTAATGAAACTCTAGGACTTTAAGTATTCTCCTGAGTTAAGTTTTTGAAACACAAATGTTATTTTACAGCAAACAGAAAGAATGGAGATTCCATCTAAGGTTCTATTCCTTTACTATCACAATCGCAAAGCTTTGCTATGTGAAAAATAAAAAAATATACTGTCAATAGTTTAAGAAAATGTATTGATTTGAAATCTTGTTTGTCATATGTATAAGACTGAATTCTTGTAGAATCTCATTTTGTTTTTGAAAATAGAAGCATATTTGAGATAAGAGATAAATAAACATAAAAAATATAGAAGATAATAAGTTATAAGGTTAACCTAAGTTAAAGAAATCATGTCAGCATGGAAACCTTATGTTTAATGTAGGTTAATAATTATATGTTCAATTTTAAAGAAGTCAGGCTTCCAAAGAAAAACTATGAAGGTCTCTGAAGATTAATTGGGCAATTTAATATTATGTAGCTCCTAGTAAGGTAACTTAATGATGAGTAAGATATTGAGAAATGTTATCCGTTATGTGATTTTTGGCTGTTGTAAAAATATAAGCTATTTGGAATTATTGAAATAATATTGAAGTCTGGAATTAATAACTGATTATTTTGTAGGAATAATGAGGGAAATATCAAAAATTCATGACCCCCTCTAGGATTCCTGATATTACTAAACAATGTATATTATGATAATGGAAATATTGTTTTGTATAATCCAATCAATTTGAATACCTGGTTGTTCTTAACACTATTTTATTACACTGAAATTAACATGTTGAAAATTTAGTCACCTAAGATGTTCTATTTGTTTTAAATAATTCTGAAAGCAATTATATGTATGTATCTATTTTAAACACAGTTAATAACTAAATGGGTTTATTGTAAAGAGTTGCTTTTATAAAAAAATCCAGTTCTAAATGTGAATTAGTATTATAGTATTTTTATATCTCAAGTTTTGCCTATTATATTTTATTTACAGCACTATCTTTAGGTACATGAACAGCGATTGAATTAATTATAATTTTTTTCTCTGGATCACTTTGTTGATATCAATCCTAATTACAGTATGGCATACTCTGATTCTTTTAGTGCACAAGCCACTCTGATTATTGGTGAGTGTTATATCACAATATATTGATAATTAGTCTATCTGATATCAGGTTTGTTAAAACAGAAAGACAACTGTATATCAGTAAAACCACTAGACCCAAGGGGTTAATAAATAGAAATGAAAAGAATGATCCTAGCCTCAACTGGGATAGGATTCATTTAAAGAAATCCCTCACTTGACGGACCTGCAGCCTGACTTGTTGAAAAGGATTGTCTATATGACCTCTACTTGTAACAGATAACTAATTCAAAAAGGAACATGTCCTTATGTCTGTATGTTCTTTATAGAAAATTGCCATAATTGTGCCAGATACACAATAATTAAGTATAAGAGTGAGCCATTGGAACTCTATCTTCAAAATCATTATTAACAGTTGACAAACATTTAATCTTGATTTTTTTAACCTTTATCACAAGTTCCCTTAATAAAAAAAAAATCAGCATAATTTTTTTTTAGGTTTTTCAAGGCAATGAGGTTAAGTAGCTTGCCCAATGCCACACAGCTAGGTAATTATTAAGTGAGACCAGATTTGAACCCAGGTACTCCTGACTCCAGGGCTGGTGCTTTATCCACTGCGCCACCTAGTCACCCTAAGCATGATTTCTTATATCAGGTTAATGCCTACTGATCTATTTTTTAACTGCTTTAAAAGAGAGATCTATTAGCTAGAGTTTTTTTGTTTATTCTAAACATGGTTAAAGTTAAAATAGAAAATTTTATTGCAAATTATTTATTGGACATGTGCAATTCTAAAGTGATTAGCCACTGTATTTGTTTCTACCATTCTTGAGCTTTTGCTTATAACTTAATGTGAGAACCATTAATCAATTTGTGCTATATTGGAATCCATGTTCTTATGAAAAGTATTCTGACAGGATCGGAGAGTATAATTCTTGTTTTTTATATACTTCCTAGTATTTTTTCTCCTTACTTGGCTTCTGTTAAATGGCCTTCTCTGTTTTTCTTTGTTTAAACATATTTTTCTGAGGTTTGTTTATCTATGTTACCAGCTGAAAAATCTCCAATAGTGGCCTTTACAAGATACCAAACAACAAGCAGTACCTGGTCCTGACAACCACCATCCGGTAGACTTTGCCTCAGTTGAGTTCCCACTGCAATGCATTCCTCTCTCCAAGTGGGCTCTGAAAGGATGCATAAGGAGAGCATGACACCCTCATTATGCTTTAAAGAAATCTACTTTCCAATTCCCAAATGAATCTGGGTCCCAATAATTTGAAGGAAGAATATGATGTATGGAGTTATAGACACAGGAGATGTACATGGGAACAAATTTTGTAATCTTTTACACTGTTACATTCTGTCTGAATGGGGAATATGCAGAAGTAGAAATATAGAAGAAATATCTGGTAAGAAAATGTTTTCTGTGCATGTGATATAAATCAACTCCTATTGTTCTATTGTTAAATGTAAATTTGCAACTTCACCTCATTTCCCCCTCCCCCAGCTTACAATCTTTTACCTAATTTCAATCATGTAAAGGGAGTAGGGATTCCCCCCTTTGCCTATATTCTCCTGACACTTCTAGCCCAGATTCTCCTCTAGGTGCGCAAACAACTTGCTTGAGTCATAGTCCAGTCAACTTTCCTGGCTCACACTTGTGCTCTCATTCTCTCTCTCTCTCTCTCTCTCTCTCTCTCTCTCTCTCTCTCTCTCTCTCTCTCTCTCTCTCCCCCTTAAACCTTGCCTAGTCTTTTGTTATTCACCCCTCTCCTCAAGGTACTTGCTATTCCCCCAGGAGTACAAAAAGGTTTTATGTGTAAATTTTGCAGGCTTGTGAGAATAAATCCTAAACTTTCAACTCCAGAACTAAAATGGGAATTCCTTCACTTGTGAGAACCTTCAAATCTTAATTGGTGACACCAATCCTCCAGCAACAGTAGTAGTAGCAGCAGCAGCAGCAACAATAATATAGTAGTAGTAATAGATATATATAGATATATAGATATATATATACACAATCAATATGTATATATCAAACATAGCAATGTATAAATCTAGGTATCTGTTATCTGTATATCTCGATTATCATGTGCTAAATTCTTTTAAGTAGTTTAAAAATGAGCTCATTTGATCCTTACAAATCAGAGAAGTAGGTAATTAGCCCCATTTTTCAGATGAGAAAATTGAGGTCAACAGAGGTTTGCCAAGTGGCACAGTTACTAAGTATCCAAGGGCAGATTTGCACTCAGGTCTTCTTGACTGCAGACTTGGCACTCTAGTCACTGCACCACCCAGGAAAAAGTACAGTAGAACTTCAGTGTACAAATTTAATTCTTTCTGAGATTCTGTTCTTCATGTGATTTGTGAGCAATGCAAAGTAAATTTTCTTTTTTTTAATGGTTTTTATTAAGATATCTTAACAAAATGGCACACCTCTCTCATGGTGGGAGAGAGGGGCTAGTAAATTTTCTCAAATGAAAGTTGGATGATCAGTATTACACCCCCAAAATATTCATATAAAATAATTATTCATAATTTAAGTTCCAAATGCACATGAAATACAATTGCAATGGTTAGTACACAATATTAACCAAAAATAAAACAAATTAATCTGCACTTTATCTTTGAGGAGAGACATGGCTGATGTGAGGAAGATGAAAGGGAGGAGGAGGAAAAATTTTTGCTTGGAAGGAGAACATGAGAACATCAGGAACGTTATCTCATGCTACTTTCACTAAAAGTAAGACTAGCACTACTGTCTTCACTTATTTTTCATTTTTTTAATCATTTTCATGTTTTGATTAAATTTTTTTCTTTATCTTTGCTTCTGAGTGAATTGGAGAGGGGAGGTACTTAAAACAGATAGACCATTTAGCAGGCAGTGAATAGTCCAGGTAAGAGGTAATGAGGCATGAGCAAAGGGGATGATTGTGAATAATAGGAAGGGGCTGTCCATGGAGATAGTATTGAAGTAGGAATGGACAATGTGTGTTGAATGAAGTTCCTTTGTTTGACATATGAAAATCTAAAAAAAAAATTGCCATTTAAGTCTTGCACTGCAAATTTTTGTTCATCCTACAAGACAAATTTTGCCAAAACCTTTTCCTCAAAGCATATGTAAACCAGGTTATTCATAAACCAAGGTTCTTCTGTATTATAGTGGAAGGATTCTTGGCTTTGGAAAACCTGTTTGTTCAAATCCTAGATTGACTACTTATAACCTATATGACTTAAATAAGTTATCTTACCCCTCTGGGTCTTTTGATTCCTCATTTTGCATATTTCTGGCACTTGAGGTAAATTCCAAGATTCCCCAAGTCATAGATTCAAGGAGAAGTGAAAACTTTTTTTTGCCAGATACTTATTATTTTAGTGCTTAATTATCAAATAGGAGATTCATAGCTGAAAGAGTTTTTAAAGATCATTTTATAGATAAATCCTTATTTTGCAAAAAAGGAAACTAAGATTCAAAAATGTGTCCAACATCACCCAGGATATAGAACTGGAAAAGGACTAGAAACAGTATTTGGCCCAATCACCTCATTTTATATATGAAGAGGAGGCTAGGGGAAGATTTTATGACTTGCCTGGGGTTATAACAGTAGTCCTCACTAGAAGTAGGCTTGAACTGTACTCAGTTTCATCTTCTCTTTGTAGTATATATCATTTCATTACTGCTCAACAATTCTTATTGGGCCCACGTGCAAGGTCTTTGCTTCAACTGGACTCTTCGTATTTTGTATTTATCTACCTTTTGAGTCCTTGATAAATTGTAAAGGAAATCATTGATTTTGTGCAAATTTGTTTTTATTACTAAAATAAATAAGAAGAATAGACATTAAAGCTAGAAAGAACATTGAGCATAAGGAAATCTTGTTTCTAGTTCTAGCTAGCCACTAATTGCTGGATGACTTAGATAAGTCATTTCTCTTTCCTGGCTCTTAATTTCCTCAGGTTAGAGTCTAGCACATAAAAAGCTAGATATACAGGCATATATATATATATATATATATATATATATATATATATATATATATATATACATATATATATTATATCATATATATAATATATATGTATGTATTTATCTGTATAGCTATTATTACATTATATGTGGATATATAGCTATTGCTACTACTGCTATTATTTCTTGAAGAGCAGCTAGATGGTACAATAGAGCACTGGCCTTGGAGTCAGGAGGATGAGAGGTTGAATCCAGCCTCAGATACTTGACTAGCTGAGTGACCTTGGGAAAGTCACTTCACCCCATTGCCCCACATCCAGGAGCACTTCCAGCCATCCTGATTCATATCTGACCATTGGACCCAGATGACTCTGGAGGAGAAAGTGAAGCTGATGATTTAGCACAGCACCCCCTCGCTCAAATCCAATTTATGTGCTTATAATGGCATCACTTCCCCTGATGTCATGGTCTTTGAGAAAGGACAAAACATTATCATCATCAATCATTGTCATCATTATTTCTTGGGTAGGATGATAATATCATCCTAAAGAAAGACAAGCAACTCAGTTGAGGAGTGAGTAAGCTTTTGAAAGGTAAGGAGAGATATGATTTAGTTATAAATTGATAAGGCAGTAACTTAGAGAGTAGAGATGAGGTAATTAGGGATATGAAGGTAAGGCTAGGTCAAAGACTTAATGCTTTTGGGCTAGGGCAGGAATCTACTGTTTTGCTGATCAGAATTTGTCTTGTACCTGGGGACAGGGATTTACTGAGACCTTTCCAGAGAGGGGCAAAGTACTCAAAAAATCATTAACAATGGGATAGGGGGAAAGGGACATCAGTGTTATTGTAAGGGATATGGTCAGTGCAAAGGGAACAGATTAATTACAGAACATATTTCTGTTGGTAGTTCCTCTACAAGCAAATAAACCAAAAGCACAATTTCTGTCCTTTAGGGGATTATATTCTATTGAAGAGATAGTAAGCAGTTATAAAGTGAAGCCAATATACAGACATGTTGTAAGTAAAGTCATATGAGATAAAGCATGATTTTTTTAACTATTGTTCACACATATCTGACCCATATTCTTTGTCCCATTATTTTAAAAATTTTGCCCTTAGCTGCAGGGCTAATGTTATTAAGCTTAAATAGCTTCTGACTAGTTATAGTCCTTAATGAAATAGTAAATAATTTAAAATCCATTAGCACCTGGAAAGGTGGCTGTGATCAGAGAACTACTACTTGTCTTCTTGAAAAGGTAGAGAGTCATAGGCTCCTAATCATCACATTTCTCTTAGAAATAGCCTAGCTTTGAGGAAGGAGTTACATTAACCAGTGGAAAGTATTATAATTAATCACAGTAGCTTTCCTGGTGCCACATGACACCCATTTAAGCTAAAGAATTAAGATAATGTAGGTGGACAACAAAATAGCCAGTGTTAAGAAGGAATGGTCAAATCATTTATTAGGAACACCTGTGGACCATAGTCTGTGGATGCTGTGCATACTTTTAAACCCAGCCTTTCCTTAGCAAGAGTGAAAAAAGGCGTCAGGGAACAACCTCAACCAACTAGCCACAAAGGAAGCTGCTAAGGAACTGAGACAAGAATTCTGGTGAAAGACTGTCAGAATCCCCGTGCTAGAAGCTCAAGAAAGTTAGTTAGAATGAAGAGGAACCAGAAGTGTCACAAAACACAAACTAAAAAGAGGAAGACTTGTCTGGAACAAGAGGAAAGCTAGAAATGGAAAGCCCAATTCCTCGATTCACACAGTGCCCAAGACTAGAAGGATCTATGTCAATGTTCATTTCAGCTTTTTGTTTCAATTAACAAGCATTTGAGTAGGTCACATTTATCTCCAGGACCTGGGTCTCTTCTTCAGCACTCAGTTTAATTTCCATAAACAACTGTTTTAAAACCCATTATGCACAAATTTGTCCCACCCTGTGGACTCTTCCTTAATGAAAGAGTAGTTTAAGAAGTTACTAATGGAATTAAGGCTTATTTAGGGCAATTAGATTTACTAAAGAATTGTGGTGGTAGAGTAGTCCTGGATCCTAAAGAGTACATGGACTCTGCCAAGGTCAAAGCCTGGGGATTCATAAGAGTTCTACCAGAAGTCTGGACAGAGAGTAATGAAACAATTCAGAGTTGCCAAGCTAAGTAAGGGAAAGAGACCTACAGGGAATAAATTCTGAAGGGTAGCAGAGAACAAGACTCTCCAGGCATCTGGGATTATTCCTTATTCTGCTAATTAAATCTACTTGATATAACCTCCTTTAATCGTGGCTATTGCGGCTAGCCACAAAATTTCCTCACTCAGTTGGGACTGTACAACTGTAGGCTCAGCCACCAGAGTCCATCTGCAGCAAATATCCTTCTAGTGATTTCTAACCTGGAATTCTCATTCATGAATGAATGAATAAATTCTTTTATAATAATACTAATCATCATGGTATCATTATATTTGATGATAACTCCCAAAACCATCGCAATGTCTAAGACAAGGGGCATTTCTTCCCTCCAATTCCACTCTTCTCATGGAAATTAAAATATTAATGAGAAAATATCTTGTTATAAAAATGGGAATAATAATAATACCTTATAACATTTACTTCACAAAGTTTTGAGAAAATCATATAGGACAAATTTAAACCACTGCAATACTTTGAAAGCCATCTTACCATCTTACTTTCTTCTTAGTATTTATAATATTCTTTTGAACTTAATGAATGTACTGTTCATATCAGTCAGCAATTAGAATTGTCTGTATGCCCCATTATTTTAACAAGTAGAAAAGTCCTAATCACTAATTTTATAAGAAATTAAAATTAATTCTATAAGAAATTGATAAGAAATTGGAAAAATTACCAAGTGATGGGGTTATTCTAAAATTAATATTTTTACCTTTAGGTGCTAAATGTGAGACAATATTTTAGAAAATAACTGTTGGGTGGACAGAATATATATTAGTATGTTCATATTAAATTTGTAGGTCATTGATATAAAAGATAGGGCTGAGGCGGTTTGGGGTGCTTCCAGACAGTGCCTTATCTGGTTCTAGTGAGATAAGACTAGGATGAAATGATGTAGTTGACTTTCAGCAAAGTACAGATTGAGGACTTATTTTTTCAGCCAAGTGCAGATTGAGGCCAAACTGGGTTCTTTTTTATTTCAACAATTTCATTAGTTTAGATAAAATAAGAGAAAATAGAACAGATAGGTGGGGCAATGGATGGAGTACCTGCCCTAGAGTCAGGAGGATCTGAATTCAAATCCTATCTCAGACACTTAATACTTACTTAGCTGAGTGACCTTGGGTAAGTCACTTAACCCCATTGCCTTGCAAAAATCCAAAAAAAAAATAAACCAAACAGAGAAAATATCCTATAATCCAATGCCCAGGATCCCAACAAGAGAAGGGCTCCAAGGTCACAGAGTCTTGGATATTTCCCAAAGAACTGGTTCATTTCTCTGGTTTTACCCTCACCCCAGAGAAATCTCTAAACAAAAAACAAAAGAAGTCTCATGTCAAGGTCTCCTTAAATTTTGATCAAAGTAGGACCTGATTAGAAAAAAAAAGTAGGCAATATAAAATAATAGATATCACAGCTGTTTATTTTCTCTACCACAGAAAATAGAGATAGTTACAAAAGTCACAGGAGCACAGTAATAAACACAAACAATAGAAAACACTCCACTAGTCAATTGTATTTATTATATTTCTCCCAGAAGATCAAGACCATTATGAGGACTTTCTCAACAGGTCCTGATTTGCTATCCCAAGGGGTGTGGCTTTTATTGAAGATATTTCTACAGTAGTACTCTTCTCTGAGAAGCAGTTAATGAAAGAAGAGGAGAGATAGGAGAGCTTTAGAAAAATAAGGAGGACTTCACACCTAATTCAATAGTGAATGTGAGAACACTGAAAAATTTGAAACAACTCCTGAAAACAATTTAAATAATAATAATATAATAGAGAAAAATACTTTTGAAGTCTTGAGGACATGCATCACTCTGGAGAACTGGTGATGAAGTGTGACATGCACCTCTTGGCACTGAGGAGACACACTTAAAGACAGAAAATAAGATTTTTCAGACACAGTAAATATAGTAATTTCTTTTGCTTAATTATACATATTTTTTATTAGGGAAATGTTTTTTTTTTTTCTGTCCTCCTTTCAGTAAGGGTATATTGAGAGAATGAAGGGGAATAGCAATAGAGTAACCCAAAGGAAAAAATCAAGAGAAGAAACAAAAAAGAGTCTTGAAGAATCTTTTTTTTAATTTAGAGAAGAGAACAAAGAGAAGAACAGAAGGAAGAATCAAATGAGAACAAAACCTGAACTATATCTAAACCAACTATCTAAAGCCTGAACTTAGATATTTATAAGTATGTAAATATGTATATAATGCTTTTTTAACCTTACTAATAATAACAATAATTAACATTTATATAGTATTTTCTATATGCCAATATTATGATAAGAACTTTATAAATATCATCTCATCAGATCCTCACAACCCTAGGAAGTAGGAAGTATTATTATATCCATTTTACAGATGAAAAAACTGAGGTGAACAAAAGTTAAGTGACTTGCTCAGGGTCACATAGTAAATACCTAAGATCAAATTTAAACTCAGGTCTTCCTGATTCGAGGTCTGGCTCTCTATCCATTGTACTCTAAGCACCTTTATGTACATTTGTGTGTACATATATGTACACATGTTTAAAGATATACCCATCCATGTCTATATATGCATTATATATATATATATATATATATATATATATATATAAATGAAGTGGAAATCATCCAATTCCATTTTAAACTTGATATTTTAGTGAGATAAAAAATGTATCCCCATCAATCAGGCAATCATGTATAGATCTTAGTTAAAAAGAAAAAAGTCTTTGAAATAGAATGACATTGCAAAAGAATATATTTGGATAAATTAATTAAACTAAGCAATGCCTTGAGATCATTTATAAATTATCAAGCAAGTTGAGAAAGAATTTTAGAAACTAACAAATAAGGCTTTCCAGCACACCCATGAGGGAAAAACCACCTGAGGAAGAAGAAACTTCATCTTCAACCTTGACCAGAACTCCTTTCTTTATTGGACTTTCTCTTCCCATCAATCTACTAATTTTATCCCCAGATTAGCTGATGACTGATTTTACCAACCCCAGTCATCATCAGGAGCCAAGGACAAATGGAAGCATACTCATCATTCATAAAGGGAAATTTCCGTTCCACACAACAAATGGAAGATAAAGACTTCCACAAACTAGGTATTGTAAATTACCCCTTTGCTAACTTGTTTTTATTAGTTTGAATCTACTTTCTCCTGGACTACACACACACACACACACACACACACACACACATATATATATGCACATATGTGATTATTCCAACTGTTCATGACAGTGCCCTTTCCAAGGAAGTATTTATTGACAATGAGGTTGATATATGCTTTGCCAGGGCTAAGTCAGTATCTGGGAGACTTCGAAAGAAAGTGGGGGAGAAAAGGGGTATTAGACTGACTACCAAACTGAAAGTCTACAGAGTCACTGTACTGACCTCATTGCAATATACCTATGAAACCTGGACAGTCTACCAAGACCATGTAAAGAAACTGAATACCTTTCATTTAAATAGTGTTGGGAAGATTCTGAAGATCACCTGGCAGGAGAAGATACCAGACACTGAGGGCCTTTCTCCAGTTAAACTCCCTAGCATTCAAACATTACTATGGTCAGTGCAATTACAATAGACTAGGCATATTGTTAGAATGCCAAAAGTACCCATGTCAAAAAAGACTATTTTATAGAGAACTCACACGGGGCAAATGCTCACGGGGGGGGGGGGGGTCAAAGAAGCAATACCAGGACACCCTGAAAGTCTCTTTTATGAGCTTTAGAACTGATTGCATGGCATGAGAGACATAGGCACAGAACTGCCCAGCATGGTGTGCCCTCATTAGTGAGGGTGCTGCACTCTATGAGGAAGGCAGAATTGAAGCAGTTAAAAAGAAACATGATATAAATAAGTTTAGAGTATGCACCCCAGTTGTTCACATGGACTATTTGTACTTGACCTGTGCTAGAGCATTAGGAGTCCATATTGGTCTGATCAGCCTCAGTTGAATACACTGTAATTTGTCTCAAACATAGTGATGTCATTTTGGCCTTCTTCCATAATGGACAAGAACCAACCAACCAACCAGCTACCTTAGTAATTACTCATTTCTAATAGCTACTTAAAACTGGCTAACTAAATTGATTCTCAGGTGTTAATGTTAGGCAGTAGCTTGAGGGCTTGAGCTGATCATACTGACTCCTCAAGGATACCCCCTATAACTCTGAGATGGAGACATAGCCAAACTCTAGAGCTTGGAGACTAATCAGTGAAAGTAGAAGTTGGAATAATTATCCTCTAGCTTAAATAGACTAAATATTTTTAGAAAATATTTTTAGAAAGGCAAGCTGTACATTAAGAGAGATCTGCAATTTCGTGTATAGTTCTGTTCAAATATGTGTAAAAATAGCCTATTTATCTTATTTTTATATTTTAAAGTTCTGAGTAAATATAAATATATAAAATAATAACTCCTAGGATATAAATCCAGAGAACTACTATTATACACATCATGTATGGGTATAAAAGGAAAACCATATCCTATATTCTGTATTGTATAAACAAACTTGCCAGAAGCAGTTTTATTAATTTTATGTCATTATAATTTAAATATTTTTGCTTAGAGAGAAAGAATGTACAGAATCTCCCGATGAATTTGAAAATATCTTTCCCTTCCAAGCCATTTCTGAGTTACATTTATAGCTTTCCTGGACAGTAGACAAAATTTCAAAATATGATAGAACAGTTACAGAGCTTAGGGCAAAAGTTCAGTTAACAGTTTGCTTTATCAAACAGAACAATATCCACTTAACTTTTAGCTTGCCCTTGCAGAATAGTTTCCTTTTTTTAATAATTCCATTTTTATTCTGAATTAAAAGTTTGTTTGTCCTTCATTTTTGAAGAAGACCAAGACATTAAGGAGGTGATGCCATGACAATAATGTGAATTGAATTTGAGTGAAGGGGTTCTGTACTAAATCACCAGCCTCACTTTCTCCTCTAGAGTCAACTGGGTCCAGTGACCAGATATGAATCAGGACACCTGGAGACAGTACTGGATGTGAGGCAATCAGGGTTAAGTGACTTGCCCAAGGTCACATAGCCATTAAAAGGATGGATTCAAACTTCTGTACTCCTGACTCCAAGGCTGATGGTCTATCCACTCAAAATCTCCATTTCACATTCCTTGCTTTTACTCTGTATGTTCCATATGTTTCTTTCATTACTGACCTCTTTGTATATTCTTCTTTTGATCTTTTTTTGTTTTCCTCTGTAAATTTGAAACAGTGCTGATTGCTCTTCTCCCCCCCCTTCCCTCCCCATTGAAACCAAAAGAAAGGGGAAAAAAATCTTTTGTAACAAATAATCCTAGCCAAACAAACAAATTTATTTGTACACATGCCCAAAAATGGATGCCTCTTTCTAAACTTTGTATTTACCAGGATTTGGGTAAGATGTTTCATTCTAGGTCCTCTGAAGATATGGATGGTCATTGTATTGATCTGACTTCTTAAGTCTTTCTAAGTTGCTTTCCTTTGCAATATTGCTGATCTTATATAAACTATTCTCCTGATTTAGTCTTCTATGCTGCCCAGGATTTTCTGAAATTATTTCTTCCATTTATTACAATGCAATAATATTCTACCAAATTAATGTCACAATTAATTCAGTCATTCTCCCAATTGCCTAAGAGATGATTTAAGGAATTTTCTTTGCCTCTAGTTCTTTTTTCTTCTTCTCTTAACCCCTACCCTTTCAAGAATAGGAAGATCTGATATTAAACTCCCCCTTGTTTCCTTGTTGAATTTGAATTATTTCTTACTCCAAAAAAATGGACCACCCTTGGTCCATTTCAAATAAAAGTAAGGTTCATTTGATGCTCTTTCTCCTATTCCTTCAGAATTTGTATATTCTTCTTATAATCCTTTTATCCTCCCTTCTCTTTCTCCTCTTCAGTCAAACTTTCTCAGAATATAATCCAAGACCTCTGGATTTTTAATATGTTATTTAATTCCTTCAATATCCTTTTAATAAATCAAGGTTCTGAAAGGACATTTCTTCTCTCCATTACAAATTCATCACACAGTGCCATCTAATTGCTCAAAAAAGTTTGTTTCTAATTTTCTCTTTTTTTTTTTAACAAAGTACCTATTCAGCTCTAATAATCATAAGAAATGCTTAGAAATGTATTCCAATAAATAATTTCCCTCTATCCCTAAGGTTTAGCTTGCATCATATGATATCCCTGAATGTTAGCTTTTATCTTTTACCTTTTGAAATACTGCATTCCAAGATCTCTTATCATTTAAGGTAGAAGCTGCCAGGTTTTTATGCGATGCAGATTTTGATTCCTTGGTCTGGGAATCATTTCTTTCTGGATGCCTGCTGTAATTATTTCTTTGATATGAGAGCTCTGAATTTGGTTATGATATTCCTGAGACTTTTCTTTCTGGGACATAGCAATGATTCTTCATATCTTCACTTTGTCCTATGATCCTAATAGAGTTGGCAATTTTCATTTAATAGAGTATCCTGGCTTTTTTAAAAAAAATTTTGGCTTTGTGATGATTCTTAAATTCCCTTTTCTTGACCTATTTTCCAGATTAGTTTTTTTAATATCAAATATCCAAAATTTCCTTTTATTTTTTCAATCTTTTGATTTTGTCCTACTATTTACTGCTGTTTCATAAAGTCTCATTTCTGTTCACTATGTTTTAGTTATCATAGAGTCTGTTACTTGAGTAAAGTTTATCTCCTTTCTGTTTTAAACTATTGATTCTCCTTCCTAGTTTCTAACCCTGGAGTTTTCTGGTTTCAGAGCCAGCTTGTATTAATTTGTTAGTCTCAATTGTTAAATTTTCAACTATGAGCATTTCTACCTCAAAATTTGAACAACACTACAAATTAGGGTTTGATTAATTGTTGTTTTGATTTTCTAGACTTAAAAAAAGTAATAAAAATGCTAATAATGAAGATTAAAATGAAAAGTATATCTTATATTTTTAGAAAGTCAGCTGTTAAACATTTACCAGTATACCCATGATCCTTTGGCTTTCTTGTGGGCATCTTCCATTCCTGCTGCTTCTAGACATAGAGCATTACAGAATGTTTTTTACTGGATGGTCTATGGTCATCTTGGGAGGCTATGTTTGCCATGTTGGTGAATTTTCCTGCTACTCCTGTTTATTACTTGTGGGCTTCGGGCTGTCTTTTGCAGTTCTAGGTGGAGGAAGTCACTTGCTACATTTTCCCTCTTCCTCCCTCTTTTTAATGAATTTCAAGTGTAGTGATGGATGGTCTGGCTCACTTTCCCAGATCCAAGTTGTTATTGCCCCTTCAGGGGAACAAACCTGGATTTAAGGTATCTCCTCTCTACCATCTTTAGGTCAGAGCCCCCAAATGGATGTGTTCCCTCCATTGATAGATACCTGTAACTAGAACCCCAGTTTCATTTAACCACTTAACATCAATTGGTTTTTTCCAAAGGCATATTTACTTCAAAAGGTATAGAAGAACAAGCGTAAATATTTTTCCCAAATTCTTGGATATATGCTTCTCTTTTTCACACACATTACCTCTCTTTCTATATACTACCTCTTATTTTGTAGGAAAGTAGGCTCAAAAATTAGCTCAGCTCCTTATATAGTATTGGTCCCACTAAATTTGTGTCAAGATTAGGTATGACTCTTAGATGAATTCTCAATTCAACTACTTTTGGCCTGTATTTAGAAAGTTACTTCTTGCTCCTCATTGCATTGATTCCTGGCTTGCAGCAAAACTCATCTTGGAACATTAGGACACCAAATTAATCACCCTTTGAGTTCTGGAACACTCAATTCTAACATGCCATCCAGACCTTTTGAAACTTACAAGATTGGTTTTTTTTGTTTGTTTTTTAGTTTTTTGCAAGGCAATGGGGTTAAGTGGCTTGCCCAAGGCTACACAGCTAAGTAATTATTAAGTGTCTGAGGTCGGATTTGAACCCAGGTACTCCTGACTCCAAGGTCAGTGCTTTATCCACTATGCCACCTAGCCGCAGAAACTTACAAGATACTGAAGGTTCTTTTCCCTTAATCTAGAAGGAAAAGAATAAATACCAGGACAAAAGATTGATTTATTTCCAGGGATCATATTACTTCAGTGGGTAAAAATGCCCCAAGGTCACATTCCTTAGAATAAGTTATTTCATTAGAGTCATCACACCATGGGCAAAGACATTACACCACAAGAAACAGAGCTTCAAAAGGAACTGGGGCAAGAGAAAAATGAAATAAGAATGTTAGGCCTTTTGAATGTCCCTTCAGGAAAAGAATTTCCTATTAGCTATATGGTTAGAAACTGGTTCCAGTTATACAATGTATACTCCACAGTCTCTCTCCAAGGAACTTCCCTTATATATCCCTCCCCAAAACAGGTTTGAGCCTAAACATGTAGAATGCTACCATCAGAGGCACTCTATGCATATTGCAAATTCCCAATTATCCAGGTTTTTACTAGAGTAGTAGTAGTTATGAGATCTAAGCAAGCTGCCCCTATTTGGGCAGCTATTTTGCATGGAGGTCTGATAATTATTTTCCTTAAATGTAGCAATCCGTCTTTGACCACTGTCTTCAAAGATTCTCCTTTCTAGCTGTTTTATACCATCCAATCTTCAATTAATGGAATTAGTCAAAGAAAAAACTTCCCTCACTTTGGTGGATTATCAATCTAAACTCTCCAATGAAGGGCCTTATCTGCTGCCTGGTCACTACTCAAATTTCTTCAAGAAAGGAATTAGTTCTTAGATTCATCAGAAAAAGGATATGGTTTCTGTATTGATAATTGCAAAGAAATTAAGTTTGTTTTTTAGAATACTTTTTAAAAAATTTATTATGTTCCTAAATTAGAGAGATGTGTATGCTCCCACAGTAGAAAGCTGAAAGGGAATGCAGAAGTCATCTAGTACAAGCCCCTCATTTGACAGATGAGAAAATTGAGGTTTGGAGAGATGAACTGTGCAGAAGTAATATATAACCTAGATCCTCTGACCCAGAGCTACTGCCTTTTCCACTGAATCACATATGGAAGAGGATCCAATTTAATAGGAAAAAAAGTATGTTTTGGATATGTTGAATCCAAAGAGGTCCAAAGAGGTGAATATTTAACCTCCAGTCTGGGTATACAAAAGTCCTTATTAGCTTTCTCATCTGAACAAGGAGTTGGAATAATGGACACCTCTCTTATCTTTTGATTTTACCTAAGAGAAGGAGGAGAAAGAGGGATAATTTTACCTCAGATACTGGTTTCTTTACTCTAGTCTCCTGTTTGAAATTCAGCAGTTACTAATTAGCTTCTCCCTCTCCTTCCCCCCTTCTCCCTGAGAAATTTTCTTTCCCCAATCTCTTTGCACTTCTGAGTAAACTTAGTTATAATTTACCTTATTTTTCTTTATTTGCAAATCTATGTGGACTCATTTCCCCTCATATTTCATGCTTCCTTCTCATGTTCTCAATGGATTTCAGAGTCAAGTCTTTGGTTAATCAAGTGAAGTTAATCCTGGGAAAATGAATTTAGCAGTTATCTGAGAAAAGTCTTGCCTTCTTTTTATTAATTCATATTAGTTTATGTTTTAATGTGATGCCCTTTTCATGTGAGCTTATATTTTAACAAAGAATATTTGAAGAAGAAAAGTCATAAAATGGAGGACAAGATTTTTATTGGTGGAATTTCAGTCAATGTAACAGAAAGGATGAGTGGATCTTTTTAAAGAATGGAAGTTTCTTCCACTTAAGTCACATTACCCTATCTGATACTGGAGGAGAAACTTAAAAGAAGCAGGAGGACAAAGAAGAAAAGAAATTAAACTTTAACAGTATTTAATATGTAGATTGATACTGATGCTCTTACTTGGTCCATAAGTCAGAGAAGCACCTGACAAGTTCAGTATTTCAAATATCCTGAGGGAAAAGTAGAAGTTCTATAATGTCGTGGTGCTGACAGTAGAATGCTCACTTACTGGTTCTATTTTTGCATGATGTGATATATTGTAATGCTAAGTGAAGTTACAGAATATATCCTCTGGTTGAACTATACTAACACTCACAAATAGACAAATGATTTTAAAAGATTTCTAGATGAAAGATAGTATTACTAATGTAAAGACCAGAGAAGAAAAAGAAAACGCAAGGCTGACACTATTCCTAATATGTACAAACCTGAGGTCTTTCATAAATATTGCCAATATGATCTAAGAACAATGCTGATATAACCAGACTTGAAAAGAAGTCAGTCTAAAAAGTCCACAATTATCAATAAAATAATTTAATGAATGGATATATATCCACATTTGCTAACAAAGAATCTTGTCCTTAATATATATTGAACCTTAGTTGTATTAAACAAAAAAAAGAACCAAGATATGTAGAAAATTAAAAGAAATATAAAGACCAAAAGCCACCTCTCGATATATGAGTGGTTAAAGGATTTGAATAAGCAGTTCTCAAAAAGAAAAAATTCTAACTGTGCAAATTATTAACTACATGAAAAAAAAATTGCAAATCAATAATGATATTAATAAATGTAAATCAAAATATCAATGTCTTTGAGATTTCACTTCATACCCAACAAATTATCAAAGATGGCAAAGAATAAATGGATATTGGAGAGAATAGAAGAAAAAAACCAAGCATGCTAATGCATTATTGGGAGAGTTGTGAATTAAAACAAATGTTCTGGAAAGCAACCTTTAGTTAAGGTATTCTACAGCTAGGCATATATTTCAAGTAGGTCCCAGATGGCAGAAATTTTGCAGGTAGCAAAGAACTAGAAAAAATTAATATCCATTCATTGAGGGAAGACTAAATAGACTGTAACAAAATATTATTGTGCTATAAGATAATGAATACAGACAAGATCTGATGCAAAACAAATTAATCAGAAACAAGAAACCAATAATATCAAAAAACCCTAACCAACCACACCTGAGAGGAAAGCAGACATTGTTGGAACTGTGAACTCATCTTGCCATTCTAGAAAGTCTTTGGGAACTATAGCACAAAAGTTATAAATATATCTATATATCTATATATCTATCTATATATATATTAGATATATAGATACAGATATAGATATACATATATCAAATTATAACATCTATAAGTCTATATTCCCAAAAGAAAGAGGCCTTTTAGTTCACAAATATTTACAGTACTTTTTTTATAGTGGATGAAACCTGAAAACGAAAATGGGTGCCCATCATTTAAGGAAAGACTAAACAAATGATGGTTATGAATGTAATGAAATATTTTCTGCCACAAAAAAAGACTGAATGGACAGTTTCATAGAAAACAGAAAGATATTTTATGAACTGATACAGAGTGAAGTAGAAAGAATCAGAAAACAAATCAAAACTTTGAGAAAATCAAATTCAAAGAGTTGCAGGACTCTGATTAAAATGCCATGATAAAATAAGCCCAGAGGCTTGAAGAAAATGTAAAATGCAGAATGAGATTTACAGTCTTGGACATGCCAAAATGCTGATTTTTTTTTCCAAATTCTATATTTTTATTATAAGAACTTTTTCCTTTTCCTTTTTATTTTTTATTGTTCAGAAAAAAAAGGGCATTGGAGCAAGAAAACTGAATTAAAAATATGTTGAAAAAGAACAACTACAATAAAAATCCTAAAAATGAATGCTACAACATTATAAAAAACAAAAGAAAGAAATATGAGGAAATACTTTGTAGATATTAGGAGTCCATAGTTATGGAACATTGCATATAATGTCAGGTTATTGTTTTTTCCTCTTTGACTTTTATGAGAAGTGTTTATTACAATGGATAGTTATTTGGGATGCAGTAGAGGTTGTTGTTCATTGGATGTTCTCAAAGAGGATCAATGACATCATGAGAATGATGTAAAGCATAGCTGAACAAAGTTGTCAGCCTTACTCTCTCCTCCAGAGTCCAGTGACAATACAAAAGTCAAAAAGACAGGATGCAATGGTTCACCTTGGCCCTTCCAAATTGAAACTGAGACAAAGGAAGACCAAACTTAAATACTGGGAAGAAGAGAGAGAAGGATGAAGAAAACCTAGAAATTGTAAAAGCAAAAACTATGAATAAAAATTTATTTTTATTTTATTATCATTTCTTTTGTGGGGCAATGATGTTAAGTGTCTTGCTCAAGGACACACATTTAGTAATAGTCAAGTTTCTGAGGCCAAATTTGAACTGTTCTCCTTAGTGCACTATCCACTGTACCATCTTGCTGCCCCACCCCCCACCAGTTTTATTTTTAAGTAACACACAAACAAAAAAGACATAGCCATTCTTATTTTTGTTTTTTGGTTTTTTTTGTTTTCAGGATGGTTTAGTCTTTTTTAAAAATGATATTTTATTTATTTTTCCAACTACATGCAACAGTTTTCTTTTTTAATAATTATTTTATTTATTTTCCAATTATATACAACAGTAGTTTCTACCTATCATTTTTTTGGTAAGGTTTTGAATTTTACAATTTTCCCCCCACCATCCCTTCCCTCTCCCCCCCCCCACAGAAGGCAATCTGATAATCTTAACATTGTTTCCATGCTATGCATTGATAAAAATTGAATGTGTTGAGAGAAAAAAACTTATCCTTGAGGAAAAAATAAAATAATAGAGCTAGGAAAATTATGTAGTATATAAGACAACTTTTTTAAAAAATTGAAAGTAGTAATCTTTGGTCTTTGTTTAAACTCTGCAATTCTTCATCTTGATACAAATGGTATTCTCCATCAAAGATATCCTAAAACTGTCCCCGATTATTGTACTGATGGAGTGAGCAAATCCATTAAGATTGATCGTAATAACCCCCAGAAACAGTAGTTTTGAACAGTCATTCCTCTGCAAACTTCTGAGATTCACATTTCTCTCTCCCCTCCTTTCCTTCCCTCCCCCCTCCCACTGAGAGAAAGAAATTCAAAATAGTCTGATACAGCTACTCTTAAATTTGGCCATCATAAATAAGGGAAAAAACTTCTCTAATGACTTTTAATCCCAGAGAGTTAAGGTCAATCCCTAAAAATTTGATTATACTCTGTTCAAGGGAGACGGTTTATATCTTTGATTAAAATAGACCAAGGACTTCAGACTAAAATGGTCATATTATTATTTCTTAATATTTATAATAAAACTGAGACCTTTCACAAACATTACTAACATAAAATATTGACACTGAACTTAGAACCAGAAATAGCTATATCTTAAAATATTAAATCAAGATTTCTAAAAGTAATGAGAATATACTAATATTCTTTTAGTAAAACAAAATTATTTTATTTTTAGGGCACATAACTTTTAAATTAATAAATCTTATCACATAATATTTATTTTATCTTCACATTATTCTTTTACATTTCCATGTGGGTATATATATATGTTCTATGGAGCATAAAATATATTCATATATTTGTTGAAGTATGTATATAATTTTGAATAAATATACATCTATTGAAGGTTCTTACTTTTTTGTGACAATAATGAATAATCACAAAAGTTTAGAGATTATTTCTCTTTACCACAGGACTGGACTACAAACTTAATTTACTTAACCACCACCACTCCCCCGCCCCCTCCCCAGCCAAAAGTTGGGAGCCATGGCTTGAATTTTGGTATGTTCTTGTGTCAAATTTGACAGTTCAAAAAACTTAGTAAAAGGTGGGATTAAATGTAGACAACATCAGGGATTTGGGGCAATGAATTTTGAGAGCAAAGAATTGGAATAAAAGGTGTGACAATTTATGACCTGCTCCCTTGACTCCTGGGATGAGAATTGTTTGAGTTTTAGATATATTTATGAGACAAAGGACAGAACTTAATAAGGGATTCCATGAAGCCTACATTTTCAAATTTTCATTCAAATACCATTTCACTGAGGCAAAGTTTACATAGAACCTGATCTCTCAAAATAATTTTTTAAAAGTTGTTATAATCATTCTCTTTTTAAAATGCTTATATTTCTAAAAACATTAATTTGTAATGGGTTTGGAGTTGAGGGTTTTTTTGCCTTCTCAATGGGTATGAAATAAAGGAGAGAGAATTTGGAACTGAAAATCAAATCAAATCAAATCCAAAAACATACATTTAAATGTGTAATGTTTATGTATATATATCTTGAAATCTGTAAGTCTTGGACAATCTGGCAGATTTTTTTGTACCAAATCTCCAAGTCAGAGAATTGGTCTAGGACCTCTGACATCATACTCATAAGATCATGTATCTAATAATAATAATGTTGTCCTCCATTTTTGAAGATTACAACATCAGGGATATGATATCATGCACATGAATAGGATTTGAATGAGGAAGTGTTGTGCTAAGTCACCAGCCTCCCTTTCTTATCCAGTTCCATCTGGGTCCAGTGGCCAGATATGAATCGGGATGACTGGAGATGGTCCTAGATGTGGGGCAATCAGGGTTAAGTGTTTTCCCTAAGATTGCCCAGCTAGTAAGTGGGAAGTATATTAGACCAGATTGAGCTCCTGCTTGCCTGAATTCAAGGCCAGGGCTCTATCTACTGCACTACCTATGAAGAACAAACATAAATTTATTGAGTTATTAATAGCCTATGGATTATGTAGTCCAACTTTTATTTTACAGATGCAAAAGCTGAGGTTTTGAGAGGCTGTGAACTACCCAAGTATTTTGCAAGGCAGATTTTGCTCTAATTCCAAAATTCCATATATTTCCATTATATCAGACTGCTTCTTATCTATGATCCAGAGAAGAGATATAAAAAGTATAAAAATTAATTTTAAAAGTCATACTGTCATAAAGGATGTCCATCATTTCGGGAATTGCTGAACATGTTATGGTATATGAGTGTTATGAATTACTATTGTTCTATAAGTAATGAATGGCTGAACTTTAGAGAAACATGGAAAGACTTGTGTGCTGATTAAAATGAGCCGAACCAAGAGAACATTGTATACATTAAGAACATTGTGAGATGATCAACTATAATAGACTCAGTTCCTCTCAGCAGTTCAGTGATTAAGGTCAATCAGGAGAGACTTGTTATGGAAAATGCCATCCATATCCAGAGGAAAAGCTATGGAGTTTGAATGCAAAGCAAAGTATGCTATGTTAACTTTTTAAAACTACTTTTGTATTCCTTCTTTCTTTCTATGATCCCTACCCCCTTAGTTCTAATTCTTCTTTCACAGCATGACTAATATGAAAATATGTTAAACAGGATTGTACATGTGCAACTTTTACCATAATGTTCCACAGGTATGGGGAGGAGGGTGATAGAAAAATGTGAAACTCATAAGATTGCATATAGATGAATACTGAAAACTATTTTGAAATTAATTGGAAAAATAGAGAAAAAAAGTCAGACCTTCAATCAACGAGTATTTCTTGTACCTCTACTAAGTACTCATCAAGTGCCTCTACTGAAAGGCAACTGGTGATGCAATGGATAGAAAGCTGGGCTTAGAGTGTGGAAGAACTGTATGCATATGTGGCCTCAGACACTTAACATTGTCTGATCTTGGGCAAGTCACTTATCCTCTGTCCCATTGTAAAATGGGAAGAATAATAATGATAACACCTACCTTAAAAGATTGCTATGAGAATCATATGAGATAATAATTGTAAAAATTGCATAGCATAGCGGCACAGAGCATATTATTATTATATTATTATAAATTATTATTATTATAATTATCTACACATTATCTATAAATGTATATTCCCTATCTTTCACTGTATATAGATGTGATAGGAATTGTTTATTTTGTTGGATCTAGGATGTGACCTCTATAAGTACTCTTTCCCATAAGTTCGGGTTACAACTTCTACATACTTGACCTTTGATGACTCTTGCCAGGGCCTTTTCAGTCAATTCACAAGAAACACTTAAAGACTTTCTCTGGCTCTTTTAATATCTTGGTAGTACCAATGTGGTGCTCTTCTGATATGACTGACTCATATCTTTTTGAATGTAAAAGTATGATAGTTGGCCCATGTCTTCAGAGAGCAGCATTAAAAAAAAAAGATTTTTCCTAATGTTTTCTGTTTTCTTCACCAATCATAATTTTCTACAGTTTTTTGCCTCAAGCCTTTCCAGAATAACTGTCCCACATAACAAATACTAATTTTGAGAATTTTTTAAAAAAGAAAAAAAATAAGAAGGAAAAAATCAAGACAATTGATCACTTTATTGAAAAAGTTTGAAACCATGTTCATCGTGTACCTGTGGATTTCGCACTTCCATGAATGCCTTCTTGTATCTTATCAGTGAGCAATTAGGTGATATAGGTCAGGGCTGTAGTCAAGAAGACCCAAGTTTAAATTTTGCCTTAGACACTAGTTGTGCTGTTTGTTATTTCCTTTAGTAAAATGGGGATAGTGGTAGCACCAGTCTCCCTAGGGTTGCTGTGAGGGTCAAATAATATAGTAATTCTAAAGTCTGACACTTTGTATATGCTGCATTAAATACAGACTGTACAAGGAAATGGAAATCCACTCTAGGGTCAGGAGGAGTCTAATAAGTTGTAACAATTTTACAACAACCATTATTATGTTTCTGTTTGGTGGAGATCAAGATATTAATATATGGAAAAATATGAATGATAAGAAATATATGAATAAATACTAAATTGTTAGAAATGCAGGAAATCTGAGAAGAAATGGTTCAGAGAGAAAGTTGGAAAATTTCAAATGATAGGTGAAACTTGAGTGGATATTAAAGCACATGTAGAATAGCTAGATAGAGAAGAAAGGAGAAAATATTTCAAGGGAGAACAAGAAGAATGAAAACATTGAGGCAAGAATAAGGTGATTTCACAGACCAGTGAGACCAGAACACAGCATATAGGCTCTATTAAGAACAATGGGAAAGGTGGGGAGCGGTACCAGATTATAGAACCAGAGAAGGTTAGATTTGATATGGAAGGAAATATTGATTCATTGATGGATTCTCTAAAGGCCCTGTGACAATCACAAGGGTATTTCTCTTTTAGTTATTGCTGGTGAGATTCTTGCCAGAGGCCTTCTCACTAGACTGACCCCTCACCTGGAAGATAGTCACCTCCCTGAGAGCCAATGTGGCTTCAGAAAGGGTCAAGGAACAGTCAATATGGTGTTTATTGCCCAACAATTCCAGGAAAATGCCAGGAACAAAACAGAGGTCTATATATAACATTTGTAGATCTAATCAAGGTCTTTGATACTGTCAGTCATGAGGGTTTATGGAAAATTGTGTCAACATTTGTAGTCTAGAAAAGTACATCAGTATTGGACATAAATTTCATATTGACATACTTGCTTGGATTCTGGTTAGCAGATGATACTACTAAGATTTCTTGGTCTCCAATGAAGAAAACAATGTTGTATCCTTTCTCCGATGATTTTTAGCATGATGTTTTCAGTCTTTTAATCAGATGCCTTCACAAAGGATGAACATGGCATCAAGGTCAGCCACCACAGTGGTGGTACATTCTCTGATTTAAAAGGTTACAAGTCAAGATCAAAGTGAATGGAGTGTTGGTACCTGATCTTCTGCTTTTAAATGATTTTGCACTCAATGCAGCCTCTGAAACTGAGATGCAACAAAGTTTGGATTGAATCTTTGTTGCTTGTGCTAATTTTGCTCTAACAATTAACACCAAGAAAACAGGTGCTCCAACAGCCAGCACCTTATCATCCATATGTGGAGCCATCAGTTACAGCAAACGGAGAAGTTTTGAATACTCATGGATAAGTTCTTTTACCTTGGCAGTATCTTTTCCAAGGAAGTTCACATTGACAATGAGTTTGATACACTGTCAGAACTAGCTCAGTATTTGGGAGGCTCCAGATGAAAGTGTGGGAGAGAGGATGTATTAGACTAGCTACCAAACTGAAAGTCTACAGAACTATTGTGTTAACTTCATTGCAATTGTGAAACCTAGACTTTTTTACCAGCTCTACATCAGGAAACTGAAATACTTCCTTTTAAATTGTTTTAGGAAGATTCTGAGCAGAAGATACCACACCCTGAGGTCCTTTCTGGAGTTAAACTGCCAAGCCTTAAAACATTACTACAGAGAATGCAACTATGATGAGCTGGACATATTGTTAAATATTATTTGTTGTTAAATATATATATATATGTGTGTGTATATATATGTATATATATACATATACATATATATATATATATACATATATATATAGTGGAGAACTCACACAAGGCAATTGTTCACAAGGGATTCAGAAGAAGCAAAATTAAAACACCTTGAAGGTCTCTCTTAAGAACTTTAGAATTAATTGTACAGCATGGGAGGCACTGGCACAAGATCATCCAGTATGACACGCCCTCATCAGTGAGGATGCTGTGCTTTATCAGGAAGGCAGAACTGAAACAGCTCAAATGAAATATGAGATATGTAAGTTAAGAGTAAGTAAGCACTCTAGGTGTCCACATTTGTGTCTAACCTGTGGTTGAGAATTCCAAGTTCATTTGCTCTGCTCAGTTACAATTGGACACATTATAATTTGTTTCAAACGTTGTGATATCATTTTGGTCTTCTTCGATAAGGAAGGACAAAAACCAATCATACTGTCCTTTGATTTTATTTTTTTCAAATTATATATATATATATATATATATATATATATATATATATATATATATGTATTTAACGGGAAATCAATCAGGAGGTTGCCTCAAAGATGAGAGATGTAATCAGAACCTGACTTAAGGTATTAGTGAGGAGTAAAGAGAAAAGAATGGATGCAAATAATGTTATGGAGGTAGACTCAATGGAAGTGGAAATAAAATAAATATGAAGAATGAGTGTTGCAGAGAGAAAATGTAGCCAGGTTACTGGCATTTAAAAGGTATAGCAAAAGTAAGGAAAAAGAGAGACTCAAGGCAGGAAGTCACAGATCCCTAAGCAGCATAAACTATCTAAGCAATCAAAGTCACCATGGAAGGTTGAAATAGTAAGAAAAAGTATAGGAGCATGAGGAATCTCCTCCCTAAGAGGAGGCTGCATTCCCAAAGGAAGAAGAGCTTTCATGAGAGGTTTTTGGTGGGATCATGCTCCCCCAGAAAAGGCTGATTTACAAAAGTAAGATAAGCAATCAGGGCTAAGTAGTAAAAAAGGGTAAAAGGGGCAGAAGACTTTAGGTATCGTGTTCCCCCAGAGCAAGCAGCCCTCCAAAGGAAGACAAACAACTCAGTGGGTGAGTGAGTGAGCTTTAAAAAGTTAAAGGGCAAAAAGCTATTGTAATTCAGGTATCTGGTGATGGGGGTTGTAATTCAGAGAACAGAGATAAGGTAATTAGGGATTTGTAGATAAGTAGTGGTAGGTCAAAGACAATCCTTCCTAATTAAGGCAAGTATTTTTGTTGATAGAGGATTGTTTTGTGCCTGGGAGCAGGGATTTAGGAGTCCTTTTCAGGGACTGGTAGGTACTTTACTGAAAGTTCACAGACTTCTAGCTTGAACAATGGGATGAGGGGTAGGGGGAAGGTCAGTGTTACTATAAGGTACATGATTGTTCAAAGGGAATAGATTATAAAACATATTTTTCTGCTGTAGAAAAGTGGTAGGTGTCCTAAACCTAAAAAAAAAAAAAGAAAAAGAAGTTTGGGTAAGGGTGTGTTAATCAGGGAAATTTCATTTTGTACATGATGAGATGTATTAGTGGCAAGGCTCTAACATTCACCCCCCAAGTTTGTCTTTGGAATGAAATGGGGCACTAACTAGCAAGCTATTGAACATTTAACAAAAGAAGTTTACTTTGCTTCAAAATAAGAAGGATCTGTAATACATATTTTAATGGGATCTCACTTTCCTGGATGTGGGCCTCTTTATTTCTATCTAGAAATGTATCTAAATAGTCAACAGAATATGGTGACTCACATTGTTTTTGGCATTCACCAAATCTGAGATATGCATACTCCAAGTAACTGGGCCTCTTTGTGCTCCAAGATGACTAGGAAGTTGCATCAGGGAAATCAAGACCAATAATGCCTCAGCTTTGTTCTTCTTTCAAGATAAAGGCTCTTGGTATAATAGGCTGGAGAAAAGGAGTTGAAAGGGGAAATACTGTATTACCCAGAGGACCTTCCACCATTTAAATATTTATAGCACTTTTATCGGATCTCAACATCCAAGTTTCAGAAGCCACACCCAAATCTTCCCAAAGATGACTCATCTCTTCTATCTACCTACCTAGTCAGAGGTGGGCTGTTACTTCAATGTCTATTTGTATTGACAGCAATATTTGTTCAGGTCACAACTCTCCTGAGAACTCAAATTTAAAAAAAATGTAGCATCCAAACTTTTATGATTGTGTGCTTGGGAAGATACTTAGATAAGGTCTTGTTGCCTTTCTGGTAGAGTGCTACCTAGAAGTCAGGACTTAATTAAACCTGAGACAGGTAAGGAGGGTAAGCCTTGGAGTGTGGTGCATAAATTTAATCATTCAGATTCATTTACTTTAGGAACTTCACCCCTTCCCCTAGCAGAGAGATAACCTCCTGTTTTAGCTTTTCAATTAACATCCCACCTTTTTTTTTTAACCTAAAAAGGGACAAAGTCTTCCTCGAATAAATTTCACTGGGTCTTTAAAATGAGTCCTCAGAGAGTTCTCCCAGGCTATGAAAGAGCATACTTTCTGGTGACATTGCTCTAGGGATTCATCATTCTCAGTTTGAATTTTTGTTTTATCCACCTCATCCCCAGAATGGTTAAGTCCCTCCCTAACACCTAATTCTTTTTGGAATTGGTGGTAGGATTAGCCTGAAGTTTTGTTTTGTTTTTTATCTGGGTGGGGGGGAGAGATTACTCAGTTTCTGAACCAAATCTATTCTCCAGTTCCAAGACTTCTATTCACAAACCTGAATTCCTGTCAGAAAATATAGGGTGTGGCTCTGTTCAATCTGTATCCAATCAGTGGAAATCACTTCATTTTCATGACCATTAAGTTCCTTAGCTGTCCCTCAGTTTTTGCTGCAGGATCCCTGAAAACTGAAAATTCTAATTACTTAATATACCGCCCCAGTTTACTTGGACTCTGACAATCTAACTTGTACCGAAGTCAACAATATACTGGTAACATTCAACCTTGGTACTTCTTTTACCTTTCCAAGCACCTTCTCAAGCATCCACCAAGCTCTTTGACTGAGAGGTAGCCTGCTTCCCACTTCACTCAGAAGACTCCATTTTCAGATCAGAAAGGAAAGGGAGCCAAGCAATGTTTCCATCTTCCATCACTCTATCTTTCTCCATTTTTGCAGAGTTCTTCTCCCAGCCCAACCAGGATGTGAACTATGAAGTCATCTCCACTCCTTCTAATCTGCTGAAATGACACCAAATGTTGGAGGCTACACTCTAGTAACAGTTCAAGTTCAGTACTGGGGTGAAATGAGTGACTATCAAGCCACTGACCATTTAATAAAGGTGATCTACTTTGCCCTAACACAGCAAAAATATCCAACAAAGATATAGTGATACTTAGTTTTTCTGATTGTAGTCTCCCTCATCCAGAATTTATGTCTTGTCAGCAAGTCACCCAGGGTGTGGCAATTTTCCTGGTCTTAAACATTTACCAAGTCTGAGAGATGTAGACTACATATATTTGGGACTCTTTGTGCCCCTAAGATGACCAGAGAGTTGCATTAGGAAAACAGACTAATCAGGCCCAAGCTTTTGACTCCCGTGTTGTGGTAGCAGGAAAGAAGTTGTTTCAGGGGAAATTTTGGTCCTATCAAAGGTGGGATACCCAGATGGTAATGATTAACATATAGTAATGTGGGAATAGAACTTGGGAAAAATAATTGGACTGGGAAGATCTATTTAACTGAGAAAATCTCCCTAGCTGAAAGACTTCATACATGTATATATGTATGTGTAGGAGGATATATATGTGTATCTGTATATAGATATGTCTCTCGGTTTATTTGTAATATTTGTAAAAATCACTTGGCATATAGTAGGTGCTATTAATGTCATTTTTTCTTTCTCTTTCCTTCTCTCCCCAGCTACAGGGTGTACATACATAGATAGATAATAGATACCTGGATAGACAGAGACATATCTATATTTATGGAAACACAGAATGCTGTCACATGTAGGCATGAACTTTGAATGTTCCTTTTGCAACTTGTAAAGACCATTAAGCCCATTTGTGGATTATAAAAGGAGTGAGACTGAGCAGCCCATTTTCATATCATTGGGTTAAGAAAGCATATCAAGATGGGCAGAGCCTACGGAGTAGCCATGTAAGATTTAGGGAACCCATCCTGAGGAAAAGGTGCTAGGAAAGAAAGCTTGGAACCTGAAGTAGGATCCTGGTGTTTGGCAGATGGCAAGACTTAGAGCTGAAACTGAGGGAATCAGACTTGAGGCTTCTTAGTTGTGCTGGGGAAAGTCTTGTGTTTCTCTAGCCAAGAATTTCAGTGTAGCCAGAAACTAGAGGCAGCAGAGACTATGGCCAACTGGCAAAACAAGGTACCCTGAAGAGAGGGGGGCCTAATAAGTTCAGCAGTACACAATGCTTTGACAAGATGCTTTCAACCATCAAAAAAGTATCTTAGGGAACACCACAATAAGACATCAGGAGCCCTGAAATTTAAATGTGAGCTGCATATCAAAATACAGTGTCTCCATGCAGGATCTTTTCTCATTTTCCACATTGAGGATATTTGTGTATATAAGGATTCTAAATTTATAGTCAGGGTATTTTCTATTGTAAGTCTTACTATATTATTTCAGTACAATACTTATATACTTAGCTGACTACTGAAAGGGAAGCATATCAATGGGAGTTCATATTTTAGGAGTACAGAGTATGAGAAGTAACTTGAACTTGGAGTAGTTATTCCTTGGGGAACCTGCCTGAAAGGCGGGAAATAGTTCAAAGGAAGCCTATATATAGATTTGGTAAATCTTTGTCGATGGAATAATTGACCCCAAGGGGGCTGAGATCATCAGAACACTTTAAAAATAATAATGCTGAGTGGATGGGAAAATGCTAATGAACTAGCAAAGATGACTGGGAAAGAAAAAGTAAGACAAGAAAGAAGAAAATAAAAAGAGGGGGAAAAAGTCATATAAATCAAGGAAGAAGAGATTATCCAGATCATCCAGCATGTCAAAAGCTGCAGTGGGATGAGTTAGTCCTGTCTTGACCTTCATGTCAGGATGACTGAGTTTAAATGTGACCTCAGTCATTTAGTAATTGCCTAGCAGAGTGACCTTGGGCAAGTCACCCTTAACCCCATTGTCTTAAATAAAATAAAATAAAATAAAAAGAAATGAAAAAAAAAGTGAGTGTGGAAACAGATAATCTGAAATAGCAATAGGAGTGAGTGGCTAAGGACAAAGACATCTGTTAAGAAGGAAAATAAATATTTTGCGTAAAGCAAACTTCAAACAAAGTCATCCACATCGACCACAGCTTCAGTCACTTCAACCGAAGTTTCAGTCACTTCAACATAGTGATAATGGAATTGGCGAAGTGAAACTAGAATTGCCAAAGTGGTTGATGAGCTATGTATGAGAAAGGATTAAAATGAATAGGACATTTTAGTCTAAAAAGATAAAAACATAGAATTGAAATATATAACAGAGTAAAAGATAGGAATGAATTCAGATTTGCTCACCAAATTCTGGTGCAATTGAACCAGGGGGCATCCCATGAAGCTTAAGATTTAAAGTTGGGACAAATTAAGGGAGTAATAATTTCCCCAATGACAACTCACTTATGGATTTCCCATCCCCAAGAAGTGATACTGTTGGAAAACCAAAACAGCTTCAAAAAATGGCTTGTCTTATTGAAGATGATTCTCCGTAATAAGTCATTATGCAGATAGAATATTTCTGATGTTAATGTTTTCTTATCTACAAAATAAGTTTGTCCTAAATCATCTATAGGTCTCTTCTCTCTCACATTCCAAAATTCTGGGTCACAGAGGACAACAATAATGCTACATTTTCATTGCACATTTCTTGTTTCATTGTTAGGAACAGAATACAGGAGAGACTATGAGTCTGACTATGTCAATTTAATGTTCTTATGTTCATAAGAAATTGAAATATGATTTGATTATTTGGGGTTTGAATACAATAGGGAATCTTTAGGGCAAAAAACTAAGTGGGTATAAAACAGAATAGACTAAACTGGGTTAGGGGGATCAAAGAAAAAGTTGATCTCAAGGGGTATTTGAGGGCAATAGTGATTGTCCTGAATCTGAGGGGTGGCCTATAAATACAATGGCCATCTGTCCTGGATTTTCTGAGCTGTCATGATTTAAGATATTTTGTCTAATCATATGACAATTAAGATAAATAGGAAACAAACAAAAGTCACCAGAATATTCGGCAGAACAAGAGTTCCAATTTGGAGTTCTGAAAATATGGTCATTGTATTATTATAAACCACTGAAAGAACACACTTGTGCTAAAGTGCTATTGATGGGTATTCTCGAAATCTGATGGGCAAAGGAATATACTGGGAGAAGTCTCCAAGTGGAGAAGAAAAAGACATGGGCCCTAGAAGGAAGTAGGAAAAAAGCATTTCCACTGAGGATGAACTATTTTTTTCCCCTGATGGAATGATGAGTTTAGTGGCCTCTGCTGTGCAGAAGAAGAAAAAAAGATTCATTGGTAGGTATGGAATTTGCTGAAGTTGTTTTAGGGTTTCTGCTGTCTTAGAGAATATGGGCAGGTTTGAATATCTATCTCTATCTATCTATCTATCTATCTATCTATCTATCTATCTATTATCTATCTATCATCTATCTATCTATCTATCTATCTATCTATCTATCTATCTATCTATCTATCTATCTATCTATCTATCTTCTGGTTCAAGTATTCCTTTTACTCACAATTAGGGAGAAAGTGGAGTAAAATGCATGCAAGTGATGGAGCCCATAGAAGTCCAGCAGCATTCCACCCACAGGTTCCCATGTAGCTCCCACCCTGGCTCAGAGGTGGGGAAAGCCAGGCTTTGCCCTGGCGGGTAGTTACTATTAAAGACACAGGAGCCAGCAGAAGCAGCCGGGCAGCCTGTACGTGTGGCAGGCGGAGTGTCTGTGGCTGTTGAGCAGTAGCGGAGAGGGGAGGGTCTGCGGCTTGGCGTAGCTGCAGCAGTCTCGGCGTCAGGCTGTAGTCTGTATGTGTGAATGTGTCTATGTGTGTAAGCGAGTGTGGGTGCGTGCGTGCGTGTGTGCATGCATGCATGTGTGTGTAGGGTGTATGTATGTGTGTGTCTGTGTCAAAGAATGAGGCGCTTCCTGTCTGTCTCCCCGAGCCGGACCTGCCATCGCCTGTGATCACCCTCGTTATTCTCTTCCGATCCCTAGCGCTCGCAGCCCACCGCCGTTGGTGGCTCAGGCGGGGGAGGGAGAAAGTGAGACTCGGTGTCATCACCATCCTCTGGATCTATTGTCAGGAGAGGAAATTGGAATCAAACAGCAGCAAGAGGCAGCTGGGCGGTCACATCTGGGAATGCAAAAGCGACCTCCCCCCTCCTCCCTTCTCACCCTGGATCACTTCAGAAAGCACTTCTGCCTCATCCTCTGCCTCAACCAGAGGTTTCATTTTTAACGGACTATTGACGAAAACTGGAGGAGAAAGGGGGGTGGGGTGGGCTGGAAACCGAGACTGCTTTTTTTCCAGGGATTTCTTTCATGGGGATGTGTTCAAGGCAAGAGAGAATTCAGAAGGATATCGACATTGTGATACAGAAGTCCAAGGCAGAGAAGGACTGCCTGTTTGCAGGTGAGTTGGTGTCCTTCTCCCCCTCAGCCCCCGGTGCCAGCCCCCTCCACCCCGCTTTACCCCCCGCTGTCTGTGCACGACTTGTTTGCCTGGGGGCTGCTTGTCCCCATTTCGGGTGGCATCTCACAACAGTCACGGTAGCCAGATCGGGTGTCAGGAAGGGGGGAGGGGAGCTCAGCTTTATCCCTTCTACTACCCACCCCCATCATGCCCCCCCCCCCCCCCCTCCAGCTGTCCCTTCCCCACTGTCTGGGGAAACCGGATTCAGGCTCGGAGACCCGCTAGGAAAGGTGCCCCGGGCGAGGACCCGCGGCCGCCGGAGCCGCCGCCAGCATCCCGAGAGTCACCCAGCCCACCGGCCGGCTCGCGGTTCCGCTTGCGGGCGGCCGAGACTCGCGGCTTGGAAGGAGTTGCTTTGCGCAATGAATTGATTGGCGGCGGCCGTGGAATGGAGCCGGGGCTCCGCTCCCCTCTCCAGGGCTCCGGGGCCGGGCCGGGCTGCCGCTTTCGGCTCCCAGCCACTGTTTTGTTTGGTTTTCTCCCCTCCCATTTCTGTCCCCTCCACCCCCCTTTCCTCGTTGGCCCTGGGAGCGGAGCACTTATCTGGGGATGCCCCCCTACTCCTGCCTTCACTAGTCCTCATCAACGCTTTACCCTGCAATTGGTCTGCCGGGGGCTCTGGCGCTACCGTCTCGCAATTGAATCCCCGGCCTCCCCCCCCCCCCCCCGAAAAACAACAACCCACAACACTGGAGCCTTATTTAGAAGCAGAAAGCCTGGCTTGTTGCTGCTTGCTTCCTCCTCTGACAATGGAAATTCCCGCCGTTGCCATAGCATCGGGGCACTTGTTGCGAGGGGCTTTTTCTGCTGCTCCAGCTCCTTAAACCACATATCCCCCCCCCCCCCCCCCGCCCTAAGCAAAATGGGATGGAGACCTCAGGTGTTTCCAACCTCCTTTGCTCTTCGCGCTTTCCCCTTCCTGCCAACCACTCCCCCCCCCGCCGAAAAAAGATAAAATTATGCTTTTTAAAATGTCTCCTGAAGTAATAAAATATAATAATACTTCCTGTTTCAGATTTCAGATACTCAGACTCCACTTTTACTTTCACCTACGTTGGAGGCACCAAAAGGTACTTACGTGTACAGAGTTGCTTCATTTCCTGTTCACACGTTAGTGTTTCCTTTGTTCTCATGTTTGTATGTGTGTGTGTATGTGTGTGTGTGACTTTTTCTTTCGGTTGTGCCTTAGCTATTAAAGTATACCCATATACCTATGCTTCACTGTTTTAAATCACTGGAGCAACTGTATTCGATTTACGTTTAAAACGAGAATAAAACAAAAACTCCCCTCTACCAGCCAAGAGCATAATTCACAAATATGTTTTATGTAAGATTTATATTTTTAAATTGTATAACTGAGATTAAAAGTACCTCCAAGACGTGGATGGGCTCTCCTCCAGGAAAAAAAGCTACCTATGAAAAGAAAACCTTCAGAAGAAAAGATATACTAAAACAAATTGATCTACAGTCCTGTTTCTCCTGATATCTGTATACATCTTTATCTTGAATACTCTGGTAAAGATGGATTTTACCATAATAGCATTCATGTTTTTTTCAGAGTGCTCTGTGTTGCTTTTCAAATTTGATTACTGGTTTAGATTGTTAAATGTTGCTTGGATGCTATTAGTGGCTTTTTTAAATCATCTTTTGAATACTTACTTTGAATATTAAACCATTTCTGAAAGAGCACAAGTCAGATCTTTCATACTGGAGTCCAGGTTAAAAATGAAAGGTTGATAAAAAAAAATGCTTCCCTTGCTTCTTTTCCTTTTCCCTCTTAAAAATTCTGTAATCAGTTTCTGTTATGACACCTTTTTGGATTCATTAGTCTTAAAGCTCAAGGTTTCTTATAATTGTTTTCAAATTTTGTTAGAATGTTGAGACTAGTAAAGAATTTGTTCACAAATCATTTCGCCTTTTAGTTTTGACAAAAATGTTATCACCCAACTAACAAATTTTGAAAGATGTGAAAATTTTAATAGAAAGCTTTCTTTGACCAAAAAAACTCTCAAGCCCCCCCAAAAACAAACATTTAATTTGACCTCTTACAGTTCAAAAAAACCTCCAGTCACCACTACAATTAAAAGCTATTCTATTTGGTTTCTTAAATAATACCTGGGTTATATTCTTGTTCTGATGATTTATTGATTTGACTTAATGAGAAAGCATTGGTAAGTGACCAAATGAACATCAATATGCATATTGGAAGCTAATAAAATATAGTATTTCTTAACCTTCATGTTGGTAATTATGAATGAGAAAGATTTAATAGACCAAAAGAGATTAAAATTAAGTTATGGCTGCTGTACCTGATGTCCAAAGGACAAAGCTCTATCTACTCTTATTGCCTATTTTTATACTTAATAATAATAATAATAATACACTATATAGTGATCCATTAAAACTTTTCCACATAATTGGGTACTTGAAATACAATCCTAGGTGTTTCTGTGAGTCCATTATTATGAAATATTGAACTATAGCTTTTAGTTTAGTATTGCCTTTAGGGTACATGAATGTGATTTCATTTCATTATTAATATCAGAGGTTGGTTTGAAATTAAATTAATAAAAAGATGCCTTTTTTACTTTGTTCACATTCCAAATGTAGTTTTTTTCATGGAAGAGGATTATTTTCTGGTTTTGTGTAATATTTATGAAGGAAATAGTTTGTTTCTTATGACTGATTAAAATTTCTGGGGTCTGGATATCTGATTTGGACCACTGTATTCTTAGTCGAATGGTAAAACTGTTGCATGATGGTTCAGCCTCATGGGAAAAAAACCAATAGTCTGTAATAAATTCTGCCAGTGAAAAAGGAGAGTTTGCCTCTCTGAGATGATCAGAGATAATACCTTACTTGATAGAAGTGGCACCTTTTAGGAAAAATAATTTTTTCATTTTTTAGGCAAGCATAATGGTCCAGATTTATTTTTTGCATTCCAAAATCACTAACAGCTGCTAAAAATTAAAAACAATACTATTCTATTTTATAAAGTGTGGCTTTCAGTGTGCTTTATTATATTTAGAGGACTGAAGAATCCTTTCAGGTAAAAGTCTTTCTTCCTTGCTAAGGTCTCATTAAAGAAAGTGGGTGGCTTATACACAAACACAGAATTCCATTCATTTAAATCAGAGTTGAATGATTTCCGAAGTGAGATGAGTTGTAGGTGAAACAATATGTTGTTTCATATCATGACACTTTTCCCTGAATTAATTGCAAGTTCTTAAAAACTAAAGTTTATTCTAATATATTGCTCATTAAAAAAGACATTGGTTATAGCTTTGTTAAATAATGTCGACTTTAAGTATGAAAAATAGTGTGACAGTATAATAACTTACTTTTAGATATGATAGATTTAGAATGATAGTGGAGAAATGTTTCTCAAAATGTGAAGCACTCTGTCATGTTTTGACTATGCAGGATTTACTGCTCAAATATTGGCAGAGTATAACCCAGTACTTGATTCTTTATGTCTGTTGCTTTACAAATTGGCTTCCTTTTTATAAGAACAATGTGAGGTTCTACTTTGGAAGTCCAGTTCTTTCCATTTCCCCACTACTAAAAAAAAATCTGTCCTAATATCCTAGATTCCTTGAGGGTAATCAGTTCCCAATTTTTCTTTTGACAGGTAAAGAAAATATGTAATAATTTCCTGGAATGGCAATTCTCTAACACAAACCCTATGTCCAGAGAGGCCTGGAATATTTTGAGGAGCCTCAAATTCAGCTGTTTTCCCCAAACACTGGTTCACAGTTCAGGCTGCGAGAATACTCATAACCTGAGGGATATGCCCATTAGGAATCTTCTTTGGATAGTGATGAAACTGTAAAATGTTCTAGTATAGAGATAAACAAATTTTAAATCAAAGTCTTGTCAAGCATTTATTAAGTACCTACTCCCTCAGAAACAAGGAAGGAAATGAGGTCTATTCATTAATATGTTGTCATTTTAACCAATCTTACTAAGAGGATCTTTTGCTTCTGACAAGTCTTTAGGGTAGTAAAATATTTTTGTGGAGCATTCCCCAAAACTGGCAAAATGATGCTACTATTTTCTGATCTGCAATGGAAACTTAGTGGTCACCTTAATTGGGTGTCATGGACTATTACCTGAAAATATTGACAATTCAGCACCAGTACAACTTTGTTTGATGTTGCATAAAACATCCATTTAATTCTTTTTCATTCAGGATCAGTTCCTAAATGTGGAGGAAAGGGAGATTGGTTTGTTCATAAATTCACTGTGAAGGCAAATATGTGTCAACAAAGCAACATTATTGGCAAAGTTTCATGTAGAAGCTAGGACACTTTTTTTATTTCTGGGAGTTAAAAACAATACCATGTTATTGGTGCAGTTTTTAATAAATGCAAATTTATGCTATTTTGTATACAATTTATGCTTAATTTTGTAATGTCTAGGTAAATTTATGAAACACTAACTTCATTGGCTCAATTAGAAATTCTGGATCCTGCTATAAGGTTGAGATCAAAAGAGGGCTCTTCATCTTTCTCTTGACTATTGGCCATCTAGAAAGCTAGATGAGAGCTAGTGTAGAATTTACTGATTAATAATAAACTTGTCAGAATATAGGCCTCTATGCTTGAGCGATTATGAAATCGGACATCAAACCTGTCTTCAGACCATCTATCACCCATCTGACCTCTTCATTTGGACTCTTGGGCCCTTTCTATTATGGATTAGCTCACATTTCAGAACAATGTGGTTTGAGACTAAATTCAGTGCTACAAAGTATTTATTAAGCATTGGCATAGTGGGGGATGGGGAGAACAGCAAATTTGAAACTTGGCTCTTCTGCTTATTGCCTTTGTCACTTTGAGCAATCACTTGATCTCTCTGGTTTCAATTTTTCATCTATTAAAAAAGATTGAGCTGGATGACCTCTTCTAGCTCTAAAAAATGAATGATCCTAAGCATTTCCTATTTACTGTTCATAACAATACCAGAGATATAGAGACAAAAATGAGACAGTTCCTACCCCTTAAATAGCTTATATACTGTCAGAGAATATAGCATATACAAAACCAATACAAAAGATTTCTTTTTTTTTTTTAACAATACATAACAGCAATTGGGAGAGTTAGGAAAGGCATGTAGGAATGAGATGACGTGGAACTTTTCTCTTCCTCACTCCCTTTTCTTGAATGTAAGCAATTTGAAAGGGATGTTCTAGACCAGTGGTTCTGAAACTGGCAATTCTATGACCTCTAAATTTCGCTTAGACCCTTTAAGGGGGTCCTGAGGTCATGACTATCTTTAGAAAAATACTAAGATGTTGAAATAATTTTATAATTATTATAATGTTCCCTCTGCACTGACCATTTATCTTGCATTTAACATTGCTTTCTTTAAGGCAACTAATCCCCCTAATTCTATCCCATTGTTCAAATTATTGAGACTAGATCAATGAACTTTTAGTAAAATTCCTGAATCCCTTCTTGTCAAGGGCAAAGCCCTTATGTCTTTGAGATACTGCCCTCATTAATATATCTCATTACCTCATCTCTGAGCTACCTGCCCACTCCTATCTCTCCCTATGTCATCCTCAAAAGCTTATCCTCTACTTAGTTGAATTGCTAGTCTTCTGGTGAAGTTAGCCCACTCCTAGGGAGCATAATTCCCCTAGGAAACCTCTCATGCTCCTATACCTTTTCTCACTTCTCATCCTCTCATGGTGGCTTTTGTCATTGATTTGATGGTTGCAGCTGCTAATCCCCTTAGAGGATCAGTGACTTCCCTCCTTTACTCTTTCTCTTAGCCTCTACTCCACAGCAGTACTTAAAGAAACATTTTAGCTCCTAAAATATCTTCTGGCCCAGAGTTTGTCTTTTACAAGTTCTGTCTGAACTTTAGCCTGATTTTCCCCCTAGAATCAATATGATTTTCCCAATAAAATGCTCCCTTTTCCAATTCTATATCTGTGTGAGGTTGGATTGCCTTTATCTTTGCTTCAACAATGCAATAGATGGATTGCAGAAGTACATTTTAGAATTCAGTTGTCCTCTTCTAAGACAGACATCAAAGATGTTTGTAAAATAATCTGTAAAATAATGCCAACCTCTCAACTTTTTGTTTTGGAATATAGTTGGGGTTTTTTGGTGTAAAATGTTATGTTCACATGTAATGAAGTGTTATTTAAAATGAATTGATGATTTTTCTTAACATTTATCAGTTTTAACTTTTTGATATGGTATGTCATTAAATATAAAACCACATAAAAAAAGCTTAGTAATTTTTGCAAAGGAATTCTGAGACCAAAAATGTTTGGTCTTCTAGACTGTCTAATTCACTCATTCAAACTTCTCATAAGAAGGCCTAAAAAAAATGAGAAGATGGCTTCTGCTAAGTCATATAACAAGGTTGGATCATCTCACAAATGAGAAAGGTTGAGTAAATTGTTAGTTGTGCTAATTAGTGGCACAAATCAGTGTTTTTGATGTATTTTTCTTGTCCATTTATACACAGAGGCCAACTCTGCACCTTGTGCTTAATAATATTTGCTGAATTAAACAGGTTAGTATTGAAATATAATACTAACCCTTTTTATAACTTATAAAATTGGTAGGAGTTCTGCTATTCCTATATGTAATGAGCTAATAAGAAGTATGCTTACATCAATATATTTCATTTGAATGTGTTGCGTGACTCATGTTCATGTTCCCACCTTCTTATGTGAACTCCAGTCTCATATCTGAAGCTGCTTACCTAATAATTCCATTTTCTCTCTTGCTGTTACCCTTTTAAAAACCATATTTTGAAATATATAGCAAAAGCCTTATTAATAATCAGACTATAGATTTTTTGGTCAACTAACTGTTGACCAGTGCTATAATTACAGTTTATTTTAATCATTATATTCATTAAAAAACAAAAATGTTAGTAAGTACCTGCTAATATATTAAGATTTACTATCCATTTATACCAGAATTTGATATTAACAAGTCATATATTGCTTCTATCCTTTTGTATGTGAATTATTACATAACTATGTCATCCAAATTCCTTTATAATTTAGGTAATTTTTTCACCAGATGACCAAGTCCATATCATGCCGAATTCCACATTATAGTGTATTATGTGAAAGGGGCAGCTTGGTGGCACAGTGGATAAAGTTCCAGTCCTAGAATCAAGAAGATCTTAGCTTAAATTCAGCCTCAGACACTTACAAGCTGTGAGACCCATGGCAAGTCACCAAATTCTGTTTGAAACTGTTTGACTCAGTTTCCTCATCTGTAAAATGATCTGGAGGAGGAAATGGTAAACTACTTCAGTATTTTTGCCAAGAAAACCCTAAATGGAGTCACAAAGAGTCAGACATGACTGAAATGACCGAGCAACAGTATTTCAATTCTAAGTATGGCTTCAAAGTTAAGATGATTTTATTTTCTTTAAAATTTTAATAGATTTATTATTTTCTCAGGTTTGGTACTCCTTTTACCAAATAAGACCATAAACTTATAAGATCACAAGATTTCTAAATTTTTGTTAAGTCTCTTACTCCCTTCTTTCCCACCTCCCCTACAAATACTACTGGTTAACTTTTAAGTGATAAACTTCTTCCAACTTAGGTTGGTTCTTAGTTGTTTAGACTGTATACTTAACTTTTTCTATCATGATGGGACCTACCACAGAGTTTGTGCTATTTGGCGTGGACTTGCAGAACACTGAGTCATCTTCAGATCATGATGAGGCATCAGGGACCTCAGTAGAATTTGATATTTTAAGAACACAAAATGAATAGATACTTCTAGTCTGTGTTTGACAAGTTCATATTAGTCTAAAAGAAAGATAGCTTTTGCAGTTGGTATTTACAAATACCTAAACAACTGATATGCTTATTAGTATGTATCCAAAGCCACTAATCAGTTGAGTGTGCTCCCTGGAAGAAATTATCGTATGCTCTAATTATTTGATATATATATATTTTCAAAACTGTGAATTTAATGTTAAATGCTAAGAATTATGGCTAGTTAATAAGGCAAAACCTTTCAATTAAAAGCAGAATTAATTATGGTGTATTATTTTTAATGTGGCTTCTAGTGATAACAAAATCTTTGAAAATATATTTTTAATTTAATTTAAAACATTTTTTAAAAATTAAATTAAAAAGTGTTTTTTATCTATCAATACATTATAGCATTTCTGTCTGTCATTTATAGTGGTTTATTGGAATTTTAATATTTTAAAGCTAATACATTACCTCTTCTAAACATCACTTCTGCTTGAAGTTATGTCAGTTCAAAATAGTGGGCAATTTTATGCCTAATTCTAACAAAGTGCTGATGTACTTAATGTTACAGAAATTTGTTTCACAGAGTTATAAATCAGGAAAATAAAGTGATGTGTAGAAAGCAAAGATTAGCTTTATTGTTAACTATTTTATTATTTCTCTTATAGTTAACTATTAAAAATGTATTAGATAGAATAAATATACTAATTTATTCATTGCTTCCACTCTATTCCCTGTTAACCCAAATAAACCTGCTTATTTCTGAAAGTCAGTAGCTTTCCATCAAGTGTCATGAAGTCAGAGTTCTTTTAAGATTCAGGCTATCTTTTTAAAAATCTGCATAGAGGCCAAGGCTTGAAATGAAACTGCAGACTGCAGTTTGTTATCCTGTTCAATTTAAATGTATTGTTCATATTGTTCAAAGATTCACTAGTTCCTAACTAGTTCCTAAATAAGCCAAGGATTTTATAAGGGGTGGGGGTTGGGGTGGGGATGGATATGGGGGAAAGCCGGTTAGAGAGATGCTGCTTTTATAAGCAGTCCCGAATCTGAATGACCAAACAGTTTTTATTTAGTACCACCATAACAATGCTACCAAGGGTAATAAAAAAGCAAACATAAATTATGTAGACTAAAGTATATACTAGTCAACAAGTATTAGAATCTCTTATGTGCCAAATACTCTGCTGGGCTTTGCAAGTACTATATAAAGAAACTTTATGTATGAAAGGAGCTTATCTGGCAATGGAGGAGACAAGACATATGTAAAATATGCAGTATAAATATAAAAAGAGTAACTGAACAAATATAAACTAGCTAAATACAGAGTAGTTTGAGGAGATTTATTTATAAATTTATGTTGTATTTTCTTAATTAGGGAATGCTAATAATACAATAACTATTATGATGTGGACCTTGGAATGTTAGATATTAAAAAGATTAGGAACTACTGCTTTAAATTATATAATGTGCCAAACAAATTTTTTTCCTTTATTTGAACTTTTTGCATATACTATTAATTATTAGATTAGTTATTTTAAAGGATTTTTACATTTCAAAGCATGCTTCATGATTATTGCTATTATTATGGATCATCTTTGGGATAATATAATTACCAGAGTATCATAGGTCAAATTTTCTTAGGATCCACCTCAGAGGAGGCTTTTTCTCACTGGTGTATATCTTTTTGAGGTTAGGGTTCTCTCCAGGCTTCATTTAAAAAAATATTCTGAACTAAACTAATTAAATAAGATGTGCTTTCCTCTTTGCAAAGCTGATGAGAATAAGAGAATTGAGCATACAACTGTGAATCTACCCAGGCACAGTTTTCATCTCTTACCCAATTATACAATAAATTGTACATGTTAATTTTCAAAGCTGTCCTGTTTCTCTGATTCCTACTGATTTTTCTTTTACTGTCTTCTATGCATTAAGAAAATCTTTTGATAATCTTGATTTCATACTCTTCCCCTACACCCTCTCCCTCACCCGCCCTTTTGGTAACATTAGGTAACTTTCCTCTATCTTACAAAACAAATGCCCACATTGGCCATGTTGACAAAGTCCCTTGAGTTAATTACCTCTCTGGTAGGAGATCGGTATCATCAGTGGGTTTTCTCCAATAGTAGTTTGTCATTGCATTGTCAGAACTTATCTCTGGTATGTATCTATTTTTCATAATTCACACATACTCTACATATTGTAGGTTTTATCACCTAACTTCTAAAGTCTTTAGTTCACATTTCTGGTTGGTCCTCTCTCCCCATTCTAGTCCATCCTTTATTCAACTTTCAAAGTGATCTAAGAACACGAACATTTGATTGTGTTCTTACCCCCCCCCCCCTTCAACAAGTTCCAGTAGTTCACTTTAAGATCCAGAATAAAATATGAAACCTCTCACAGTTTGGCCCCTACTACCTTTTCTTTTTTCTTTTTTTTTTCTTCCTACTACCTTTTCTAGTCTTCTTATACCTTATTCTTCTTCATGGAATTTGCAACTACACTGGCTTTCTTTCATTTTTGCTGTTTTATGCATATGACTTCTTTATATTCTTCCTTTTTACTTATTCCCTTTACATGTCTGAAATTTTCTCTCTCTTCACTTGTCTCCTGGCTTTCCTAGTTTCTTTAAGTGTTGGCTTATTCCCACATTCTGTAAGAGTCCTTTACCCGTATATACCATTGCAAGTATCTTTTCCTTTGACATTGCCTTCTTTTGCTACTGAATACATCATGTATGAACAATTGTTTTGTATGCTGTCATCTTTTGAGATCTTTAAAAGTAGGGATTATGGTTTTGCCTTTTCTTATTTCCCAAGCATTTAGCAGAATGCCAGACAAATAGTAAGTACTTAATAAATCTTTCTTGACTGATTTGATAATTTTCTTAATTCTTTATTCCTTGCAATATTGTTATTGTGGCTCTACTCATTTCATTGTGCTTCTGTTTGTACAAGTCTTCCCTGTTGCTATTGTTTTGAGTTGTGGTTGACTCTTTGTGATCCTTCTTTGGGCTTTTCTTGGTGAAATACTGGAGTGGCTTGCATTTTCTTCTCTAAGTCATTCTAAGGATGAGAAAACTTAGACAAAGAGGGATCCTATTCAAACTCCCCAAGTCCTGGCCTGGTCCTTTACTCTATCCATTGGGTCACCTAGTCAGAAATCTTTCCAGGTTTGTCTAAAATGGTTTCCCTTTGTCATTTAAAAAAAACTATCCATCCATTATTCCTTTACTTGCACACACACACACACACACACACACACACACACAAATGTCATAATTGATTCAGCCCTTCTTCCAACTGATGATCATTAAGCCTCAAATTTTATCATTTTTGTTTAAATTAATCCCATGAGGGCTGAGGCTAATTTAAAAAAATCTGCTGTATCTCTTGCTTAGTTTAAATGCTTTTAAGTTAATCTATGAATGAAAAGGCTTTTATTTACTTTGTGCCTCATGTTTAGCTAGGCATACTTGGAATTGTCATTCTAATGGAGAATTTGCCCTGGTAAACCTCAGAGGATGTCTATTACTTAGGATGATTAAGTGACACACCCAGTTTGTCATAGGAACTTGTCACAAGTCAATAGGAACTTGACCCAGCTGATTATAACTTTTGAACTTGAAATGGAAGAATATGAAATAATCAATCTATGAAGAGGGGAAGAATAACAATAATAATAACTAGCAAAATAATTTTATGACTAACTTGTTTAGAAGTACATATACACTTTCCAGAGAGATCTCACCTGTAGACTATTTTAAAGAGAAAATCAAGTGCTTGGAAACCTTAGGAAAGTATGGCATAGGAAAGTATTGGCTAAGCAATATTGTAAATCTACCTTTGAACATGTTTTCTGGCATGAAGATTTCAGAAGCTCTTGAATGTTTGAAGTTATAGCCTCTTTGAACAGTACTAATTTACTGATATCTGAACTTGTTGCTTCATACTTTAGAGCTTTAAAAAAATACTTATATCTTCCAGGAATGTTTATTCAATTGCATTTTGCCACTAGAGTACACAAGTAATTGAATGCTTTTCTAAACTTCAAAACATTTAGGTATTCATTGCAACGCTTGCAAAAAACAAACTCATAAACTTTTGTGACTTGTGTATAAGAAAAAATACTCTCCAATATAAAATATCTAAATTAAAAATAATAAGTAGTTTAAGTTTAGGAAAGTATATTATGCTTCTCTCATAAATATATTATATTATACATAAATATTAGCTTTACATAACCATTTGTATGAATGCAAATAATCAGCCAACACAACTTTAGGCTGTAACAAATTTGTCATTGCCATTTGTAGTTTGCACATATGGTATATCCCTAACATTTAGTCAGAATTTTAATGTCATTGATAATTTCCCAGTTACTAGAGGAAAAAAGGCAAGAGTTTCTTTTATCCTTGAATCTGCAGAAAGAGGGGAGTGAAAAGTACAGGTTGAAGATGCTGATGGAGAAGTGCCATGTTTAAAGCATAAAGCATATACTTTTGCTAAGTCTGTTTTTGTCTTTGGCTGGCAAGGTGCTACCAAGAGTCTTGTGAAGGGCTGTGAAAAGGGTCTTGGGAAATATCCCTAAAGACAAGTTGAGTTTTGGCCTTCTTTGCAAGTGGTGATTTCTGGGAAATCCTGTAGGAAAGTGGTCTCTGGTGATAGATTATTCATATACACACTCTGTCTATCCATCCATCCATCTCCATAGACGAGAACCACAGTTATAGGAAATAGAGGAATAGGCATAATTAAAACCTCCTAATACAAGAGACTGATCCCAACTCCCAGTCTCAATATAGTCTGATATGAGCTGCTGTTTGCAAGTCTATGAGGTTTTGGAGTTTAGAGGGATACATTTTCCTAAATTATACCTACCTAGTTAGTGCTACATTCTGCTCATAAAATTGTATTACTTGTAACCATTTAACTGTGTGTGTTCACACTTATACACTTTCATATTTGAAACTTAATTGCAGCACTGCCCTCCACCCTGCCCCCTTCCTTATTAAGAGGATGTGTCTAAAGGTTATTGGACCAGCATTCATGGGGTCTGTCAATAAATTTCAATCTAATATGTTCTATGGTCAGATTTACTTGTGGAAACTCAACTAGGGTGTTTCTTAACTCTGAACAGAGGCTGAAATATAGCTGAAATGTAACGATTTGTAAGGTAAAGGTAATCTAATTAATTGCAAATGTTTGAGTTAATGTTTTAGAAAAGGAGGGTAAAGGAAGTGTGTATAGAAGAGAGAGAAGATGTAAGAATTTGGCAGTACTATGGGGAGAAGGTATTTTGACAGACTGACAATGATTTAACAGATATAACTGTGTAGTGGAGATAGGTATATGAGGCTATCATAAATGCTAATGACACTATCCATTAAGATTATCAAAACCCTTTATTGTACTCTTCAAGCAACCTTCTGGTATTAATTTTGTCTTCCAAGTAGATTTTCTCACATGGAAGAAAATGTACTGACTAGCCAATATAGTTCTCATTTTAAGTTAACAGATTGATCAAGACTCAGTCAGATTTGTAAGAGTTTAATTAACATCAATCAGTCTAGCAGGAGCTGATCATTCAAGAATAACCTGACAAAATGATTGCATGAACCAGAAAAACTGATGACTAGGCCTGGGATTTGTCATGACCTCATCAAAGTACAACCCACCCACAAGGCTCAGCCTGAAAATTGACAGCTGGTGTTTGTCCTATGTCACCTAGAGTGTGACACCACTGACATGACAGATGTTTCATGATGAGAAATGACAGTGACGGTACTGCAGGTCATTGACTTTTCCACATTTTAGAGTATTTTATTTTTATGTATGTTTACAATTCTTAATTTCCCCTTTTCGCTTCTCCCTCCCCAGTGATGTTGAAGCCCTTTTGGATAAGGGCTTTCATTGATCTGTTTTCATCAAATATGTTAACATAATCTTCTTTGGCACACAAATGGAAATCCATTTAGAAATTTTAGAAATAGAAAACCATACCTTGTAATAAAAGCTTTCACTATATTCTCTTGAATGTAGTGTGGAATGTCTTAGTAAGCAAGCTTTGATGATTTATTCTCTGAAGAATTTTATGGTGCAGTAGAATTAGAGAATTTATTTAAAAGTTACATTTATTTGATGAATTATCTTACTTTTATCAGAGAGGGCACACGTAAAGGGTAATTGTAAAACCATTTTTCCTTACATTTCTTTCTGCATTGATAGCTAAATGAGACCCAAGAATGATTTTTTAAATTTTTTTTCAGGATTTTTGAATGTTAAGAAACTAGTTTCTGAATGAGTCTAAGACATTTAAGTTTTAATAAATGATCTTAAATTGAAACCTTATTTAAGATATAGTCATGTGTGAATGCAAGAAGAAATTTATATTAAAGTCAATTTTTCATTGCCAGTAGATTGCCTATTTAGATATACTGTCTTTGTCAGTCTATATACCTGTGTGTATATATATATATATATATATATATAATATATATATATATATATAGAGAGAGAGAGAGAGAGTGAGAGTTGTGTATGTGTGTATATGCAGATATACTATAAAGATGATAGATTCCTTAACAATTGCATATGTCTATGTATATAAATTCTGACAATATATGTGTATAGATGTTATCTTTATGTTATCATTATATTATATTAGAATGTGAGTTCCTTGGTTGGGGATTGTTTTGTTTTTCTGTTTCTGTCTTGAGTTTAGCAACAGAAAAAGCTTTGCAAACAGTAAAAGTTTAATAAATGCTTTTGTTTATCTGCTCTGTGACCTTGGACTAGTCACATAACTTTCCAGAGCCTCAGTTTCTTCCTTGAATCAGGGATAAAAATAACGCCAAAAAGAAACAGAATTGTTCTGAGACTCAGTTGAGATATTCCCTACAAAATTTAAATGTTGTGATTATCTAAAATAGGATTTCTTAACTATTTTTATTTTATTTTATTTTTGGCCAGGGAATCATTTGACTTCATGGTGAATCCCTTCATACAAGGTTTTTAAAAATGCATAGGATATACATATATATATATATATATATATATATATATCTATAAAGAGACTTACAAAGGAAATTGATTATTGAAATATGATTACCAAAATATTTATGATATAAGAAATTCACAGTGCCTAGGCTAAAAAAACCCCTTGATCTAAAGATGGTTATATCATAACACCTATACACACCTGTATTTAGAGCATCTCTTTTTTTACAGAAAACTAATAGCAAAGTATTGTGTTGTCAGGAATCTGATAAAATCAAAAGACTTATTTGGAAGTCAATGTGCAAAACTCCAACTAAGTAAATTCCTTATCATGACAGCTCATTTGTCAGTTTATGTGTATCTATGGGGTTGATCTCCTTAGAATAGGTTCTTAGAGATTGGGATGTTGGAGACCTAAACTGAATGCTAAAATTGGCTTTGTGGATAACAGCTGATGCAGTCATCATCCCTCATTAAAATGCTTTGCTGCTAGATCTGCAGTAAAAAAAAAAAGTTTGGCTTTCTAGCTGAAAAGCAGTCATTACTTGATTATCACTAGAGCATTTGAAATGATCACTCCCATGAATGGTCAGATTCATTTTTATTTAACTAAGAGAAAAGTTAAGTAATTCACTGTGAGCCAAATTCTCCCTTTAGCTATACATGTGTCAGGCTACTGGTCCATGTTGGAACAGGCCAACTTATGTGATGACTGGCCTAGAATGTGATTTCACTAAGAGAAAATTCCAATGAAGTAATTTTCATGAGAATTTTTCAACTGAATTTGGTCCTGACATGGTGGGACTCTGGCCAGGAAAATATATAAACACTTTCTTAAATTGATTTATTTATTATTTCAACTACATGCAAAGATACTTTCCAACATTCATTACTTTTTAAGATTTTGACTTCCACATTTTTATCCCTCCCTCTGTTCCTTCCCCTTTCCCCTTGCTATCTGATGTAACTAACACTTCCTATATCATTCTAGTTTGATATATGAACTTTTTGTGTTAACTTACTTTATTAATTTAACATTTCTTCTAACTCAGCAAAAATCTCAGAATCATTTTTAGATTTAGAGAAGTAGGGTTAAAAAAATCATGAATAGGGGTGGCTAGGTGGCACAGTGGATAAAGCACCGGCTCTGGAGTCAGGAACACCTGGGTTCAAATAATTACCTACCTGTGTGGCCTTGGGCAAGCCACTTAACCCCATTTGCCTTGCAAAAACATAAAAAAAATCATGAATGTAATCTTAGGACATTTTCTTAAAAACAAAAGAGCACTACTAGCATTTCCATTTACTGGAATACTTATTGTGAAAAATAATGCCTTTTAAAACAAAGCAGCAGTTCATGCTGTACCCCATCTCCCTGCCTGTTTTTAAATTCCAACTAAAAATCTCAATTTTTATAGAAAGTTTTCTGATTCACTTTTAATTTAGAGCCTTCCTTACAGTAATTATTTACTATTTATTCTCTATATAGCTTGCATAGTTTATATTTTGTTTGCATATTCTCTCCAGTCTTAGATTGTAAGTACCTTGAGAGCTGAGACTTTTTCCCTTTTTATCTCTATACTGCTTGGTACAATGCACCTGGCACATAATAAAATATTGATTGATTATCTCAAATATGGCTCATTTATTAATTCTTTCTGTTCTCCCCACACACACACACACACACACACTCCCCATTAGATTATAAACTTCTTGAGGATTAGGAACTGCATTGTTTCTCTTCTGTATTGCTATCACTTAACACACAATACATGGCAAGTGCTTAATAAATGTTGTTTGATTGATATTTTGAGTTATAAATTTTGAACTTCAAGTCATTTAGGAAAATTTACCTTAGAATGTCTCTCTCCTCTGTAAGGGCATTCCATGAAAAGTCAGTGCTATTTTCTCAAACGTGGTGCAGTACAAGTTTTGGAGTTCTAAAAAAGGAAATTTCCCAAAATTTCCCAAGTAGTAAATGTGAGTAGGGATCTAGTTGAGACTGTTCTAAGGACTATCATGGCCAAGTTTGGAGATGTATACCAACAAATGAATGGACATCAGTAATTAAGATGGTAGTCACAGGAAATGAGTTGATGTAATTTGAAAAAAAGAAAAAAATGTTTTAACTTTGACATAAGAACTGAAACTCAAATATTATTTTTATTTCATTTAACAAACAACAAAAGCAGCTATTGCCTGAATTTTTAAGATAGTGAGGAGAGAGGAAATCTTTAATGTGGGAGATACAAAAAAAATTGCAATGGAAAGGACATTTGCCCTGGAGTCAGGACCTTGGCTACAAAGCCTGTCTCTAAATTTAAATACTTGTGAACTTGGTCAAATAATTTAACTTTCTGGGCCTCAGTTTCCTTTTCTATATAAATGTAGAGGTTGGTTTATATCCATCAGGGTTCTTAACCTTTTTTGAGTCAGGAAGACAATCTTGTGAAGTCTGTGAAGCTCTTTTCAGAATGATGTCCTTAGATGAATAAAACCAGATATATAGGATTACAAAGGAAACTAATTCTATTGACATATAATAATAATTTTTTTTTCAAAAAACAACACAAATTCCCTACCTAGATTAAATCTTTGATTTATATCATGGATGTCCAGACTTTTAGCTCTTCTTGGCTTCGTTGCTCAACAAAAATTTGTCAATGGCACATACAGAGTTTGATATTTATTTATGATTTCAAAGAACTCATATTACCAATGAGCAAAATAATAAAATGTAATAACGTTGTATTAATGGGTTGAGGACCAGGGGGTTGGACATTTCTGATTTAGATGATCTTAAAGCTTCCTTCCAACTCTAGATCCATGATCAGCTATTTCATTGAATTCTCCATTCATTTCTGCTAATTACTAAGCCCAGTTAGGGTTTTTTTTTGGGGGGGGGGAGTTGGAGTTCTGGGTCAAATTGATCTTGGAACTAAAAATCTTTAAATGAGTCTTGAATTGATAGAATGTAAGTGCTTTGTGATTCAGATAGGCAAAAACACCCTTGGCTCTGATTCTCTACTTTCCTTTTATGAAAGGTGTGCTTTTAATTGAATCACAGGGCAGGAACTGGAAAAAAAAAAAGATCACCTAGTCCAGGATTTTTCTCAAGCTTTATTTCATGGAATGTTAGGTTTCTTTTGAAACATGCCAGGTTTCTTGGGGGTAGTGAAGTGAAGAGTACATTTCCTGTATAAAAATAAACTTCAAGTGTTCTATGAAATAAGCCAATGCATTTATATTTTGTATAGATGTTATTTTTAAATCCAGGTTTTTTAAAATGTTCAAATTATGCTATTGCATTAACTTTTATGGAGTCCATTTGTCCAGAATTCTCATCTAGAACTGAATTTTCATTCCAGGTTCATGTAGTAATGGTCTGTTATGAACCTTGTAATCCATTTTTTTTTGTCCCTCAGCAAATCTCAGGATATGATTTGCTTATGCCCTTTACTGATTTCTTCTTGTCTTATTCCTCAGGTCTTGTTGACTCATTGATTATGGTTACCCCCTAGTCTATCCAGCTCTCCATACCTACTCTTTGATCTCCTCTAGACCTGCTTCATAGAATCCCCCTCTTTGTTCAGTTAAGCAAAGAATAAACGTTTAAGTTCTTAGTATTTTCCAAATACTTTGATCTTTGGATGTATGCAGAGTGATTGAAAGATAATCTATGTAGATATATCATTTGGATAATTTAGCATCTGGGTTGAACTGAATCTTGAAGGAACCTTGGGGATTCATAGAAGCTGGAGGTTTCCATAGAAGATAGAGCTCTTCCTCTGGGAGAGCTTTGAATGAATGGACATTGGTCAGTGGAAAGGTCTAGAGATGTATGAAGAATGACAAGTGAGGACTGTAAAGTATGTGAATAAAAGCAATGTGTAAACAGATTGGAAAGATAGAAAAGAGTCAGATTAAGAGGAGTGTTTAATGACAAATAGGAGCCTATCTTTATAGATATAATAGGGTCTTTAGGGAGTTTATTGGAACTCTTCCTAGCCCCAGATGACATGTTAGGTGGTGGAGGATAGATTGGAAAGGGGAAAGAAAGTGCTAAGAAAGATTTCCTGGTTTCCCCCCCCACACACACACACAAGTATCCTCCTTCCCTAACTACTTTGTATCTTATTATCTGCATATGTTGTTTCCTCTGATAGAATAGAAATTCCTTGAAAAAACACTTTCCTTTTTTTTTGTCTTTTTAAAACTAGATCCTAGCATAGTCGAGAATTTATAAATGTTTAGGGATTGATTTGTTCTCATGCCAGGTTTACTAAAAACAATCTACAAATCTTTTTTTAAAATTTGTTTTAATACTATGTGCTGTGGGAGAATATTTGCATGTAGGAGGTTAAAGTAACTAAGAATGTTTGCAAGTATTTTAACAATTTAATACCAGTGTTGCAGATACATATATTGTAGGGCTTAATCTTTTACTTTTGACTTTTCTTGCCCAATCAAAATAGATTATAAATTATAAGGAGTGGGTTTTAGCTAGTGTTGAAACTTCATCTTTCAGTTTAGCCCCAGTGATCTCCACACAAACAGGTGCTTGATAAACTGGGTATTAAGGATTCAGATGAAAAAGAAGCAAATAAAAGACCTCAAAATAGTCCCTGCTCTCTTCCTCATGGGCAAATACAAAGTCTTTACTTGAAAAACTTTCCCCCTCCTCACATGCTTGCTCAGTGATGCTTGATCATACTTCTGGATTCTAAGAAGAAATGAGGTGTGAGTAGATGCTGCTTTCTGAAAATGATGAATCCTGGGAATTCCTCAATCCATTGCTCTAGGAAAGTTATTCCTCCCATTTTGGTCCATTTGACTGAAGGTCAAATAAATCTGGTGGCTAGGTCATAGGATAGAAAGTTTAATTAGCCTGAGCTGATGGACATTTGCCAGGTGCTCAAAGGAACAAAGAAAGATAAACACAAGGGATTTTACAGCTTTAGGGTAACATTACTTGCCTCTAAGGGAACCTGTTGAGTGAGGCTACTAAGTCTCATTCCTTATTTGTGACTTTGAATGTTAGGGACCAGATGTCTGGTGAGTTGAAGAGGAAATTGTGTTTTTCTTAGGGTCTCAGGAAAAGCAAAGATTTGGTTTGTTCCAGTAGGGAAGTTTTTTCTGTGGTTAATCTCATCAGAATATACCAGTAAGGTAAGAAGTCTTCTCAAATACTGAAGGCTGCCTTTGAGAGAGAATCAGGTTGCTTATTCTGTTGAATAAAATAGGAACTGAAGGTCTGTCTCTAGTTACATAATCCTTTGCCTCTGTTTCTTTGACCTTTGACTTCACTGGGGAAATGTTTCCCCACAGTCTGTCTACTTCCCTTGAAAGAACAGGTCAAGTCAGCAAACATTTATTTATTTTAAAAAATATTTTGTTTATTTATTTTTCCAACTACATGCAACAGTGGGTTTCATTGATCATTTTTTGGCATGATTTTGAATTTTACATTTTTCTCCCTCCTTCCTTTCCTTCCCCCATCTCCTTGGGAAAAAAAAGCAATCTAATATAGGCTATACATGTAAAGAAGAATCAAAACAAATTTGAAAAATAATAGAGAAAAAACAACATATACATAAGGCAACTTTCAAAAATTGAAAATAGTGAACTTTAGTCTGCATTTTAACTCCTCATTTTTTTTCTGGATATGAATGCAATTTTCTATCAGAAGTCTTTTAGAATTGTCTTTGAGTAATGTACTGCTGAAATGAACAAGTCCATCACAGTTGATCATCATACCATGTTGTTGTTAGTATGTATAATGCTCTTCTGGTTCTGCATATTTCACTTAGAATCAATTCAGGCAAGTCTTTCCAGGCTTTTCTGAAATCCCACCCCCCCCAACATTTTCATATGCCACAATTTATACAATGATTCCCCAAATGATGAGTTTTCCCTAATTTCCAATTCTTTGCCACTATGAAAAGAGCTGCTATAAATATTTTTGTGAATGTGGGTTTTTTTTTAAATCCTTTTTCATGATCTCTTTAGGATATATATCTAGTAGTGGTATTTCAGCAAGCATTTATTAAGAACTCACTGTGAGGCAGGCACTATGTTAAGTGCTGGAGATGGAACAATGAATTTATACAATAGTAAGTAGACTAATTTAGTTTAGAGTAACCTATATATGTAAGGGAAATAAGATGACATAATTTTAGAGAGGTAGGTTAAATGTCAGAATAAGATACCTGTTTATTTTCCTAGGGGCATTAAGAAGCCACTAAAATATTTGCAAATAAGTGACATGGTGAGTTTAAGACTTTTTTGTGGCAGATAGAAACAGGAGTTGATTGGAGGCAGGGGAACTAATTAGGATACTCATACTACTCAGAGCTTCAAAACAGAAGCATTTAGGACCTGATAGATTCCATTTTTGACATGTTAAATTTGAGATATTGATTGGATATGCAAGTGGAGACATCTAGAAGATAACTAGAATTCAAGAGAGATTATAGTTGTCTTTGTAGGTTTGGTAGCTAATTATGTTGTGATGGTGATTGATCTGATAGTAGCTGATGAGGTTAATGAGGTAACTAAGAAAAGCAGCTTTGCTCTTATTGACAGAGAGAGACTAGAAAAGAGATCAGGATGATCCCTTGAGGGACCCCTACAGTGAGAGTATAAGGTAAGTGGACTATCCAGGAGATTGAGACCAAGTAGTCACATTGGTGGGAGAAAGAGAAGAGAACAGAGTAATGAATGCTATAGGAAGATTGAACATCTGGGAGGGATGTGTGGTCAAATGTCAAAAGTTGAAGAGATGTCTTGAAGAATGAGTAACAGTAAACCCAAATAATTTATATTTTGATATATGTATATGTATATGTATGATTGAAACTACTACTTTAGAAGAGTTCTTTAAAGATGTCTGATTTACTTTAAATTAGTTTTGTTTTTTACTCTTAAGGTCCCTTGAATTCAGAAGACTTGGAAATTCCAGATGTAGCTAATCCCCTAAACAAGAACGTGCCCATGTGTGTGTGCCTGTGTGTCTGTGCCTGTGCCTGTGTGTGTGTGTGTGTGTGTGTGTGTGTGTGTGTGTGCGCGCGCGCGCATATTTCTTGTCAAAGCCTGCTTATCTCCCTCTAATCTGAGGTAAGGATGTCAGCTTTTTTTGATAGTACAGAACCAGATGGAGTGTAGATGACTTTGTTCAAAGAAAAACAGCTATAATTTTTGAAGGTTAGTCTGCTTTTCAGTTTCCACATTTAGTAGAAGAAAAATATCTCTACCTTAAAGAATTTAAATAAGACGTTAAAGGAAAGACTTATTGAAGAACATTCCCATTTAATACCATGACTATGAAACTTTCTAAAATTTTACTATGTCTAAACTATAATGAAATCATTGAAACCATCATAGAAAGAAGTTAAACCTGAGGGAGGCTATTTATAGTGCAACTATTAATATTTTAACATTTCCAGTTCATATGGTAATATTAATTCTACTTACAAGGGAGAAGTACAGAAATGGTTTTCATTATTATTAAGACCTTGTTACCACAGAAATGTAAAAGTGTGAAATTTATAATAGTTGTTAGGTATAAAAAAGGGAAAATATAGCAGGAAAATGACATAGGCAATCAAGGCTCAGCAGGATTCTATTTCCCTCCTTAACTCTTCCTCCCTTTTTTAAACAGGTTATCTGCTATTTTAAGACACTAATATAGACATTGCTAATACCAAGATGGTCACTTTCTATGAAGTACAAGTAATCATAAAAGTTTGCTATGTTTGTTTTTGGAAATGATTGAAGTATGAACAGAGTTAAATGATTGAATTTTAATATATAATTTTGTTTGAAGTCTTTTATAAATAAGATAGGAATGGTTTGGGTAGGTGAAAAGTTTAGAAAGATTAGACAGTAGGGGTATAAAGAGAATTGGGTGCTCCAACCTTGCAGGTGAATATTCAGGAATAGTTTTGTGGTCTGGGTTTAGTTTGGACCCACTGGACTAATTATCAGAACTTATCAGATATAAGACGTTGTGCTGATTTTCCTCCCTGCAAATTTCTAGGAGAGAGACTAGACCTTCTGGAACCAAGAGCCTAGAGAGAGACTTCAAGAAGATGGAGAGCAGCACCATTTGAAGGATGGTTATTAGAAAGTGATGAAGAGAAAGAATAAAAACTTTTTTGACCCTTAGCTCTAAACCATCATGTAACTGCCTGTTCTACTTACTTGGGAGTGTTAAGAGCCTGTGGGTCCTGTGCTATTTTTGAATCTCTGAAATTATAGTAATTCACATTTCCTCAGTTTAAGATTTCATGTTTGACATCATCCTTGATTGTTCAGGGGTATGCTGGAGCCAGTTCAAACCCATAAGTTGATTGTTAAAATAGCAGTACATGTTATTTTACCTAAAATTCACCAGTGCTACAAATCACAGCTTGAATTTGTTTTGTTAATTTGTAGATTTAAGAAATGGAGAAAATGATAATAAAGCAGATTGAATTTATAAGCATGACCTGCTTATATCCTCTCTTCTCTCCAACCAATATTAATTTATTGGCACACTTTTGATTTTTGGCAAAAGACAGATTTCTGATAAACACTAGTGTTTAGGGACAATGCCATTGTGTCCAAGATTGAATAGAAGTTATTGGACTGGCTTGTATTTCACCTTTCTTCCACATTTTTATATTTTTTCTCCATTAGAATGTAAACTTTGTACTAATATATGACATCTAAGAGGTCACAATAAATGATCTTTATGGGCACCTAGCACAGTGGATAGAGCACTGGCCTTGGAGTCAGGAGCACCTGAGTTCAAATCCAGCCTCAGACACTTAATAATTGCTTAGCTGTGTGACCTTGGGCAAATCAATTAATCCCACTGTCTTAAAGAAAAATTAGAAAAAAATTTAAAAAATGATCTTTACCGACTTATCAATTTTCATCTGTATAACATTGGAGAATTTGCATAATATTGAATAAACTTAAAACTTTGCTCTTGAAACAAAAGCCTGTCTTTTTACTATCAGTGTACTTTCAGGAACTCTATACTCTGCAGAGAGTAATGGGATATTGTTGTATAAGAAAATCAGAGTTGGTGGTCATCCAAAGGGCAATTTGGAGGTGCATGGATTCTACCTCTACAATACCTCACATGCTTTGCCTTCTTCCCACTTTCATTGTCACCACCCTAATTAAAGACCTTCTCACTGCTCAGCTTGAGTACTGACAAAGTTCTTATTTTCCAAATCAATGAAGAAAATGGCATCTATAAATATTTTTGTGCAACAAGCACTTTTTCCTCTTTTGTGTTATATAATAAAAAAATTTATTTGAGGCAAAGGTTTAGTGGTCAAAGGGTATATTTGGAAATTTTTTCTGTATAGTTCCAAACTGTTTTCTAGAATATATAAACCAGGTATATCTAACCTGTAGGCTGCATGTGGCCTTCAGAGCTCATTCATGCAGCATTATTATATTTTATTATTATTCTCACTGATAATATGATTTTATGGTTCTATGTTTATACCACCCTTGATTGTCCAAGGTTATGCTGGAGCTAGCTCAAACCTGTAAGTCAAAACAAATATTAAATTCTATATGCAGCCCTTAAGTTTTTGTTGGTTGATGAGGCCCATAAGAGCTATACCCATGGTATAGTATAGACCAATTCTCAGCTTCACCTCTGTACAGTCCAGTACCTGTTTTTTCATAGCTCTTCTAACTTTTTGTCAATTTCCTCTTTTATCAATAATCTCTGCTAGTCTGTTAAGTGTGAGGTGGAACTTAAAGTTGTTTTAAATTTCTCTAATTAATGATTTAAAGCATTTGTTTTCATATGATTGTTGACAGATAGGATTTCTTTCCTTGAAAATTAAGTGTTAGTAACCTTTGAACATTTAGCTTATTGCTAGTCCTATTTTTCTTTTTGATCAATTTGAGTACTGATTATTTTTACTTATTCCCATTTGAAACTTTTAAAAGTCTTTGGCTTAATCCTGTTAGAGCCCTGTCAACCAATCATTGTTTTGTAGTAGAGGGATTTAGAGATAGTCACATGGTAAATTCAGCTATTGATACTTCTAATTCTTAATTGGGGATGGCAATTACATAATATATATAGGCAAGCAAAGATATTGGTGATTTAATTGTCCATTTCAGGATACTAAGTCTATGTATTTGATCCCAGGAGAATTCCCCATCCATTGAAAAAGTAATCATCAATTCTGACTTGTCCCTGTCTAAGAGATTTGGAGATATTTTTATAGAACCCTTTAAGGGGGGGGGGAGGAGTCACAAATGAGGAGATGACTGGTTAAATTAGTGGGGTTTTTTTGTTCTAGGTTTAAATGATCGTATCTCTTGTAGATCATAAAGGTTACTGAAAGGTGTGCATGGGAACCAGATTCAACATTGTTAAATTTTCAGAGTAAGGATCTGCACTTCAGAGATTAGCAAACACTAAAAATCAAAAGTTGATTTATTATTTTGTTTAGTTTTTAGACTCAAGAAAGGGATTGAGGAAATATTAATGATGCAGATAAAACATAAATGTGTCCTACTTATTCTGGGAGATGATTGTAAAATATTTACCAGCATTACTCCTTGGTTTCCTTTGACAATTTGACATGTCTCTAGCTGTGTGACCCTGGACAGTCCATTTAACTTCTATTTACCTCAGTTTCCTCAACTCTAAATGAAAATGATAATGCCTTACATATGACTTGAATTCAGGTCTTCACTTAAATGGCAGTAATCTTTTATTGACCAAAGTCAAAGGATTCTATTGAGAGCTAGAAATGACTTTAGAGGGCATTTATTTCAATCCTTTTAAGTCTATAGCTGAAGAAACTGGCATGGATAGATTCAGTGATTTACCTAATGTCACATAGCTAATAAAAGAGCCAAACATATTCTCTGACATCAAGTCTAGCAGCTTGTTTTTTATATTTCACAACAATTAATACTAGGAAATACTTCCTGAATATTTGGAGAGTGTAGTCATATATAAAATTGCAATAAATAGACATGAAAGTTAAAATTTTAATACTTCTCAGCCACAAAAGTACATAAATTGATAAAGTATTTGGGCTAAACATATTTTCTTCATTCCTAAGGAGATACATGGAAGGACCTAAACTCAGCACAGATTATTTAGATCATCAAACTATGGTGGAGTGGGGAGGTTTGTGTCAATGCAAATAAATCTAACCAATTGCAATCCAATCATTGGAGATTATATCAAAGACTCCTTCAAAATAATCTAATCCAATAATTTTATTTTACAAATGAATACCCAGAGTGGGGTAAATTATTCACTTACTGGTATACCTGGAGTAAAGGATAAAATTAGAATTTGAACCCAGATCCTCTGACTCAAGTATTGTTCCCACTCCCCTGCAGTCTCCTGATTTTTTTTCCTTTCTTTTTTCCTTTTTCTTGCATTTGGGAAGCTCCCTTCCTTACAGAGCACAAGACACAGAACACTCTCTCTTCCCCTGACCTGGATTCACCCCTATATCTCTAAAATTGGAAGAAAAGAATCATTTCTCTGGAAGGAGTGGCCTTTGATGTTGCCAATAATGTTTTTCTTTTTTTTTTCTTTTTTTAAAATTTATTTTTTATTCTCATTTTGTACAAATGTTTTTCTTTACATTAATAAAATATACTTGTTTACAAGTAGACAAAATACCCCTCCCCCCATGAATATAGATAGACTTGCTTGGGCAAAAAAGTAAAGGGGGGAGAAAAAAATTAAAATTAAAAAAAAATAATAGTAATAATTGTAGGTATGGCCAGGTGGTGCAATGGACAAAGCACCAGCCCTGGAGCCACGAGCACCTGAGTCCATATCCAGCCTTGTAAACCCAATAATCACCCAGCCATGTGACATGCAAGCCACCTGATCCCCACTGCCCTGCAAAAACCAAAAAGAAGAAAAAAAAAGACCCCAAATAAAATAAAATAGTAATAATAGTAGGGGTGGCTGGGTGGCAGACAGAGCATTGGCCCTTGAGCCAGGAGCACCTGGGTCCAAATCCGGCCCCAGACACCCAATGATCACCCTGCTATGTGGCCCCAGGCAGGCCACCCAGCCCTACTTGCCCTGCACCCTCCCCCAAATAATAATAACAAAAAATGTGTTTCAGTCTTTGTTCCAACACCATCAACTCTGTCGTGAGTGGATCACATTCTTTATGATAAGTCCATCACAAAAGTTACTTACATATTTTTTCAACGTTGCCATTACTGATCGCAACTCCCTCCTTTCTTATTTCTCCACTACCATGTACTATATTTTCTCTCTCCTTTCACTCTGACTCTGCTGTAGGGTCGCTGAGTGGCACAGCAGGCAGATCCCTGGTCCTGGGGCCAAGAAGCCCTGAGCCCCCATACCATCCCTGAGGCCCAGCATCCACCTGGCTCTATGGTCCTGGGCAGGCCATCCAATCCCAGCCCCTTGCAAGAAGTAAAAAAAGAAAATGTGTTATATCTGACCACTGTCCCACGATGGTTCATCCTCTCCTCCTTTATTCACATCCCCACCCCTCCCTCCTGCTCCCCCCTCCTTCTTACTCCAGTTGTCTATACCCCATTGAGTATATTTTCTGTTTCCTCTCCTAGCCATCTCTGATGAGAGCAAAGGTTCCCTCATTGCCCCTTGCCTCCCCCCTTCCATATCATTGCTAATAGCTCTTTGTAATAAAAAAAACTTATTATATGAAATAGCTTGGACTATTCCCCCTCTCCTTTTTCTTTCTCCCATTCCATTTCCCTTTTTTTCTTATTGACTCCATTTTTACTCCATATTTTATCTTCAACTTCAGCTTTCTCCTGTGCTTCAACTATAAAAGCTCCCTCTATCTGCTCTATTAACTGAGATGGTTCATATGAATATTATCAGTATCATTTTTCTATACATGCAGTTCATCCTTATTAAGTCCCTCATATTTCCCCCCTCTCCTCCAATCTCCATGCTTCACCTGAGTCCTGCATCTGAAGATCAAACCTTCTGTTCAGCTCTGGCCATTCCAGAAAGAACCTTTGAAATTCCCCTGGTTCATTGAAAGTCCATCTTCTTCCCTGGAAGAGTACATTCAGCCTTGCTGGGTAGTTCATTCTTGGCTGCATTCTAAGCTCTTTTACCTTCTGGTTTATTATATTCCAAGCCCTATGAGCTTCCAATGTAGCTGCTGCTAAGTCCTGTGTGATCCTGACTGCAGCTCCATGATATTTGAACTGTGTCCTTCTGGCTACTTGTAATATTTTCTCTTTGACTTGGGAGTTCTGGAACTTGGCTATAATATTCCTAGGGGTTGGCTTTTTGGCATCTCTTTCTCGGGGGCATTGGTGGATTCTCTCCATGTCTATTTTGCCCTCTGCTTCTAGAATATCAGGGCAGTTTTCCTGTAGTAATTCTTTGAAAATGATGTCAAGGCTCTTTTCCTGATCATGACTTTCAGGTATTCCAATAATTTTCAAATTATCTTTCCTAAGTCTGTTTTCCATATCAGTTGTTTTCTCAATGAGCTATTTCACATTTTCTTCTAATTTTTCATTTTTTTGGTTTTGAAGTATTGATTCCTGATTTCTGGTAAATTCATCAATCTCCCTGAATTCTATTCTTTGTCTGAAGGATTTGTTCTCCTCAGAGAGTTTTCTTATCTCTTTTTCCATCTGGCCAATTTTGCTTTTTAAAGCATTCTTCTCAATAACTTTTTGAACTGTTTTATCCATTTGACCTAAGCTGGTTTTTAGCATTCTATTTTCTTCAGCATTTTTTTGGATTTCCTTGACTAAGCTGTTGACTTAATTTTCATGTTTTTCCTGCATCTCTCTCCTTTCTTTTCCCAGTTTTTCCTTCTAACTCCCTCATTTGATTTTCAAAGTCTTTTTTGAGCTCTATCATAGCCTGAGCCCAATTTCTGTTTTTCTTGGAGTCTTTAGATGCAGGAGCTTGTGCTTCCTCATCTTCAGCCTGAGTATTTTGATCCTTCTTGGGCTCATTTGCAAAATATTTCTCAATGGTCTTCCTCTTGTTTCTTTGTTCATTTTCCCAGCCTAAGCCTGTTTTTGGGGGGTGCTTCCTGAGCTTTTGGGACACTCCCACAAGGGTCTCAGTGTGTGAGGCTCTGTCCTGCTTCCTGGTCTGTGAATGACCATAAGCACCTCACTCTGCCACGGGGCTGAGGTGGGGGGGGGGGCCCTGCTGTTCTATGGGGGGGCCTAGAATGCGATCAGGATCTGAATGTGGTCCGAGCTCCAGAGTCCTGTTCCAGGGGCAGAGGACAGAGCTCGGCAGTCTCTTCACTCCCCTCCCTCAGCTCAATGGGCTCATGCCCTGGGGCCTCCTGCTTACCGGCTCCACCTGCTTCTGCTTCCCGGTCTAGGCTGTGGAAAGACCTGGCTGCTGGCTGTGTGCCCTGAGGGCTGGGCTCCATGTGCTGCTCCCCCGCTGTTCCCCCACTTTGTGCCAGTGCTCCCCGGGGTGCAGTTCAGGTGACTCCCCCGCTGCTGTGAGCTGAGGCTCCCAGCGCCCTGGGGCTGCCTCCGGGAGACTGAAGTTCTTTGGCTCTGGCGGGCCACCCCTCTGGCGGCTGCCCCTCCGGCCCCAGGGAGCAGAGCCTTTCTACTCTTTTCCAGGTTACCTTGAGTAGGAGAACTGCCTCACTGGGTCCCTTTGTGGGTTCTGTCTCTCGAAAGTTTAGTTAGAGTCCTTAGTTTATGAGTTTTTATCAGAGAGCTCTTAAGACTCCATCCCTTCATGTTGCTATCTTGGCTCCGCCCCCTCCAGAGTCAATAATGTTTTTCTGATACAACTTTGTGTACATAGTGGCCGCCACTGCAAAATCTGAAGGGTAATCATTTATTCCTTGTACAACTCAAGTTTTGGTAGCTGTTGGCCTGAATGTAAATGTTCCTTCTTTTCTAGAAAAGGTCCTGTTGTGCAAATGACTCTTTTTAAACACCTCTTTGAATAGAGTGGTATTAAGATAAAAACTCGATGGATATAAAAATGATGGATTAACCTAAAAATGCTAGGACATAAAAATTTTGGATCAAGCATAAGCCACATATGATTCTAGCCTTTTATATTAATTTTCTACTATTCACTTAATACATTTGACAAAAAAACCCAGAAAAATTTACAATATTAGCAATGACCAAAATTGAGCATTCAAATTTTAATTAATCCTATGAAAGTGTTACAAACTAGGTTCTTTGGTTTCTGCTAAATCTCTCTTTGTGATTACATGAAATTGCCAGGTTTCACTTTCTACCTTGATTTTGCTGATCTATACAATTGGAAATAGGCTATTTTGATCAAGACAGCTATTTTAAGTCAGAAGCTTAGAGAAAAGATTAAATATCATTTATTATATATTTTTAAAATCTATTTCTGAATACTAGCTATATATCTAGTTTAGAATTAGGGTTAAATACATAATCAGTGTCTGATTAGTTAATGAAGCCAAGAATGTCAGTTTCTTTCCTATTTGGGTCATTTTGTCCCTTGATGTTCCATACCCTATGGAACAACATTAGCCTCTGCTGGCTCTCTCCATGATGGTCCACAAAAAGGAATGGCTGACAGTGTGAATGGGTCACTACACATGAATCATCCAATTGAAAGACTAACATAAAATGAGTGCTCAGACACTAAATCAGTAGCATAAACTTTTTATGTCAACACCAACATTTTTGGCTCATGTTTATAATTGATAAATTCTGGCTATTACTGCTATTTATAATGCCATAGTGCATATGAACATCTTTTATTATTTCATTTGGTCCTCACAATAGTCTAGTGAGGTGTTTGGTAAAAATAATAACAGCAGACATAGATAGCACAAATGAACAAAGATTTATCAAATATTTAATATGTGCCAGACACTGTGCTAACTAAACATTGTATATAAATAGAAAGACAAATATAGCAAGTCATTTCCCTGGAGAAACTTACATTCTAAGAGACTGTAAAAGGTAACTGAAAAGGAATGTGGGAGAAAGTCCTCAAACAGAACTGCTCTTGGGAATCAAGACCTGAAGGTGGCTTGCTTGGGTCCTTCCTTAAAATGGAGGGTCCTTCCTAAAATGAAGGCAGCTAAATGGCATAGTGGATAGAGCACCGACCCTGGAGGCAGAAGGACTTGAGTTCAAATCCAATATCAAACTCTTGATATTATATATATGTCCTTGGGCAAGTCACTTAATCCCCATAATATCACTCCCACCCCCCTCCCCAAATATGGAGGTCTTGGAGGAACTGACCAAAGATTTTCAAATTACTCCACATAAATTGACTTTTACCTTTGAAGTAAGTGTGATAATCTTATAGAAACAAAGCTGAAAGAAGCTTAGAATGACTTGCCCAAGATTGTACAGCAATGAAGCAGACATTTGGACCTTGGTTTCCTTGACTAGAATCTGACACTTTATCAGGTCATACTGTTTCTCTTAAGGTAACATAGTATGTGTTTATTATCCCAGAGTTATAGGGAAATGAAGAGGATGAGAGATTATACAGTTACTAGTTAATCAATATCAGAAGTATTTCAAACTCTTCTGAGTTTATCCTTTGTATTCATCCCTATACTGTTCTAGTTAATATTTTTTCATGTCTTTTCTTGATTCTTATAAATCAATGAACCAAAACACTTCAGATATTTTTAATGGGTGGAAATGGTTCATTTTGACATGGCACCTGCAGTTTGTAAAAAATTGTATAACCTGTAAAATCAGTCTCCCTTAGATTATAATCAATTTCTACTATAAACCTCAAAGTTGTTCTGCCATTGTTTCAGGGAGAAAAAAATGGAATTTCTCAAGATGGAAATTGTAGTACTTGCTTAATAAATGTTTTGGAATGAATAATGAATTATGTGACCTTATATTTTATAACACTTTGTAGTCTTTACACCATGCTTTCTTATATTTCTAATTTGAACTTTTGGAAAAAGAATCTTAATATTGAAAGCAGTAAAAGTAAAATAGCTTTATTTATGGAGGAGTAAACAGCTTAATGGGTTTGTGACTTGTCCAGATCCACCTAGCTTCTTTATTGTTCTGACACAAGTGCTGTATTAAAATGAACTCTTCCTAGCATATATGTATTGAAGATAGAGATGTGGGTGATGATGAAGGGTTCAAGGAGATAGCTTATGTTTAGTAATATGCTTCATATATTATCTTTATATAATATCTTCAGTACATACTTTTAACAACTTGAGTTTCTGACAAAGTTAAAATGAGTAGTTATATTCAAAACCCTTAATGATGTACTATTCGATAAAATCATATTATAATTCAAGTATTCCTGTAGCACTAATACATAGTCATGAAATCCCTCAATTGATATTTATATGATGCCCAATGGCCATTTTGGTGGTGGTGGGGAATTTGATATTATAATACTTCAGCAAATTATCCACCAGTAATGAAATCAATCATATAGGAAATTATGCTTCCTATTTCAGAATAATTTTTCTTTTATGGTTATGTTACTTTAAAAATCCTCATTGTAGAACACAGTGACTTCCATATAGGTCCACAATAAATGCTTTTTGAATTGAATTGATGGGTGGTTGGATGTTTGAGTTAGTATATCAATTACTTAAATCAGTTCACTTTTATATTAGGAATGATGCAAATTTTTTCCTCTTTGTTGTCTAGGCTCAGAAGTAAAAGAAACTTACCCTTAAGTGGAGGTAACAAATAGGGATGAAAGTGTATGCATTACCTATCTTAAATGAGTTAATGCATCATATAGTTTTGTATCAATATGAGTACAATGATAAATTGAAGTGTCTGTGGTTGAGCTGTGGTCCAACAAATAACTTTTTAGGCACATTCTTAGGTGCAAACACAAAAGAATCTGGGTTATCTCCCTCTCCCCCTGCTTTTTCTTCTTTCCCCATCCACGTCCCCTATCAGTGATCATCTAGTGGCTAGAGTATGGAGAAGGAATCTACTCAGGATTCTGTTACATCTGGTCAAACCATCAGATGGATGAAGTTGTACCAGCTGAGTGTGTGCAAAAGCCCCAACCATCTCATTCTCTATATTTATAGAGTTATCTTCCCAGGATCTTATTCAGAGGTATAAAGGTGCATATAAAATCATAATTTTATATGTAAAACAAATATGATTCTAATATAATAACAAAATTTGCCATGTTTTTGTATGTTATTCCCATCAAGTTCTCTGACTTTGATTTAAGGTATGGAAGGAAATATTGGAACTTGGATCAAACTTTAGCATTTCATTGTCCATATTGAATATCACATGTTATGCTTATTATAGTTGTACATTATTTTGATATTCTTAACTAAAAGTCTTGTTTCTTTGTTGTTGCTATCCTTCCTTTTAGAAGAAGACCTTAAGAATATCAATGATAGGGGCCCATTTCCTACTTTTTTGTTGTGGTTCAATTTTTCAGTCATGTCTAACTCTCAGTGATTGATTGTATTTGGGATTTCCTGGCAAAGATAGTGGGGTGGTGTGCTATTTCCTTCTTCAGCTAATTTTTTACATGGGGAAATTGAGGCAAATAAGGTTAAGTGACTTGTCCAGTGTAACACAGCTAGTGAATAACTGAGACCAGATTTGAATGCTTAAAGAGGAATCTTACTGACTGCAGACCTGATACTATTCACTGGGCCACCTAGGTGCCCTGTTTTACTGTCTTTCTTATAGCCCTTTTATATGAGTCTAGATGAAAACCTAGGCTGAGTTAAGCAAGGAAGCTATCCATGTAAGAAAAGTTCTAATTTTTAAAAAGACCAGTATACTATTTATATAGAATTTATACATACCCATAACCCTAGAATCTCTCCTTGGCTTGAGCATCTGAATTGCTGCTACTTACCTTGATGTGTGTACACTAGTGTATGGTAAAAAAGATTAGTACTCACCCCATGATCAACTTTACTTCTTGATGGGAGACAGTGGTCTTCAATGAAAATAATACTTCATTTGGTGACTGAGGACTAGGATTCAGATACAGGTTTTTCCATTTGCTTACTTCTGTGACATTAGACAAATCTCCTATCTTCATCTGTAGAATGAAAGACTTGGGCTAGAACAGATGTATTACTGGCTGGTAGCCCCACAAGACTCCTGTGTGTGACCTGAGCCTGAATAAAATGTATTCAGGTAATATGTAACAAAATAAATAAATTTATAATAAATCATAGGTAATATTTCATTGTAAAACTAAATCAATATATGACCTATAGAGATCCATTTATCCTATCTAGTGCCCCCATTTCTAGTTTCTCTATTTGTTTGATACCACTGGGCTAAAAAGATTCTGTGGTCCTTCCCAATATATAATGTCAGATCTCTATGTCACTTTTGAGTACTTTGTCTATATTTAGACATAAGATTTTGGATTAAAAATTAATATTATTAAGTATTAGCATTATTTTATTATTTTGATAAATATATTTCAATATGTTTGGTTTCCTTTTTAATCCTGTGTTTTATTTTACTTACTTAAAAACATTCTATGAAAGGACCCATAGTTTCATCAGATTGCCTGCCAAAGGGGCCCACAATACAAAAAAGTTTAACAACCTCTGATCTATAGAATATGGGCTTCTTTTATAATCCCTCAAAATTGTCTGTGTAATTTTTAATCACACAAACTTCATTAAAGCCTTCAAGTTTCAGGAACCTTTAATCAAAATATTTCTGTAGTAAGTTCTCAGAAATGCACAAACAAATAAAAAAATCTTGGGAAATGCTGGATTGGAGACAGGCTTCATATGGAAGCTAGGCTAATGTTTATCCTCTATTAGTTTAGCTTCAATGCTCTCAGGATGAACCTGGAATCTTACACACTTAGACTTGGCTTGGATCTTTACCAGAGGACAAAGTTATGACTAATGGAAGGTTTTAGAAAATGATGAAAAATTTTGATGTTTTACCCTAGGTGCTAACAGCTAATATACCTCCCAGGTTCTTTTTCTGTTCACCAAAATAATGGAATTGATTGAAAAAGGCATCAGGTTGGAGATTCTGCTTTAGCATATTAAACTAAACACAAGTATAGAATTTCATTACAGGTGGGTAATTTTTGTAATTTGGATCAATAGTGGGTGCTAGATTATAATCATAATAGATGGATTACAAAATTATAATTCAAATGCTGCTAATTATGAGGAAAAATTCAAACATTTATAAACATTTAAAAGCTATTTTTGGTACTTTTATTTTTCTGTAATATTTTCCTTTAGTTTTATGTCAGATTTATGTAAGTGGGGCAGCTAAGTGGCACTGTGGATATGGTTCAGGACCTGGAGTCAGAAAGACTCACTGTCTTCCTGAGTTTAAATCCAAATTCAGACACATATTAACTGTGTGATCCTGGGAAACTCAATTAACCCAATCTGCCTCAATTTCTTCATCTATAAAATGAGTTGGAGAAGGAATGGCAAGCCCATGACAGTATCTTTGCCAAGAAAACCCCAAACAGGATCACAAAGAATGAGACATGGCTGAAACACTGAACGTAAAAATTTTTTTAAGTAAGTATATTTTAAACAAGTCAAGAAATACAAAGCTATTATTCTCACCAGGACATTAACATTATTCTTTTTGAATATATATAAAATAGATACTTTAAGATACAGAAGCAATGTTTCTGAGTTAGTGTGCGCTAAGCATTATAAATTTCAAGTATCGTGATTTTGGTGAATTCAAATCCATTCTACACTTTGATATCACCATAATATATTTCAAGTAAAATTTTTGTTTTGGGACATTGAAATGATTTATTTGGGAGAAATATTAGTATGTAGTACTGTAGTATTGAGGGGGATTATGTAAATTGGCTGTATAAATCAGCATTTAGAAGGAAAGAAGAAAAATGGGAAAAAATGGAGAGTTGTTTAAACAAGATAAATTACCATTCTTTTGTTTGAGTTATTTCATGCATGAAATTCAGTTATTTATAAAGAAGATATAGTTTTATATGTGCTTATATATGTATACATAATTATATATTTAAAAAGTATTGTTAATTATGAAAGGAGTTTGTACTACCACATTTGTAGTTCAAGTTGTATGTTTATTAACCTGAGTTTTATGTGTTTCCTACTTTATCTTCCACTATGGAAAGAAAATGGCAATGAAATAAATTAAGTCAAACTTTTTTGCTCAGACAGTGACTAAATGGGGTTGCTCATGCTAAGACTGGTTTCAATTGGGCAAATTTCAATTGAAAACTGTTCAGTAGTCTAAAAAGATCTAGGTGTTTTTGATGTGCTATTTAAAAATATGTTCATTGTATTTAGATTTTTTTACAGCTTATAAATAATAATTCTTGAAATGTACAAGATGTAAAATCTTGAAATGTGAAAGTTTAAAATGGATGTGTGTTTGTGTGTGTGTGTGTGTGTGTGTGTGTGCGCGTACATATTTCTTGGTTTATGTAGGCTAATCTATTCTTAGGCACTTTTCAAGTTAACTCTCAAAAGTCTTAGTAGAAAAAGTGATCTTTACATTTTTCTGTAGTGTCTGGTCTAGAGATTTTACTTTAGGAAAGCTTTATACATTAGAAAAGTGATAGAGACAAACACGAGAGTGCTACTATAGGAGATAATGTGACTTAGGTGTTATTACTTTTATTTCTCCCCATTGATTCCAATGTTCCTGCCTATGATTCTGGTTTGGATTCTGGTTTGCCTTGGCCTTCAGCTATTCTTGTACCCCATGACTATATGCCAGCCTGTTTGGGTTTTTCACTCACTTGCCTCTTCAAATACCTTTGTACCTGCTTGTTTAATAGCCTTTTCTTTATGGACTCAGTGCAGTACGGGATGGCAAGTTATTATTTGCCCTGGGAATGAATGCTGTCAGTCATGTTCCTGTCATCTTCCAAATGTCTCCCAATTATTGTTTCTCAACAAGAAGTTGAGAAAATCCACAAAAAAAATTTGTATTGTTTCCTAAAGTCAAGCAGACTTGACTTCTTCTTTGACTGTGGAGGGAATGGAATTTTAGAGTTTTATATAGATAGTACATTTTGTCTTTTTTGGATTTGAAATAAAATTTTAGGTAAAAATAATGTATTAGATTATAATACCTTTTAGGCCATGATTCTTTTTTTTAGAAAGATTTTATTTTGAGTTTTACAATTTTGCCCCATTCTTGCTTCCCTCCCCCCCACCCCCCACAGAAGGCATTCTGTTAGTCTTCACATTGTTTCCATAGTATACACTGATCTCAGTTGAATGTGATGAGAGAGAGATCATATCCTTAAAGAAGAAAAATAAAGTATGAGACAGTAAAATTATATAATAAGATAACATGTTTTTTTTCTAATTTGAAGATAATAGTCTTTGGTCTTTGTGCAAAGTCCATAATTCTTTCTCTGGATGCAGATGATATTCTCCATTACAGATATAGGCCATTATTCTTTTTTTTTTTTTTTAGGTTTTTTGCAAGGCAAATGGGGTTAAGTGGCTTGCCCAAGGCCACACAGCTAGGTAATTATTAAGTGTCTGAGACCGGATTTAAACGTAGGTACTCCTGACTCCAAGGCCGGTACTTTATCCATTACGCCACCTAGCCTCCCCACCATTATTCTTAAGATCGCATCCATGAAGCTGTTTTAAAAGTATTTTGATAATTGAATTTTAATATAATTGATTTCCTTCATTTCATATATATATATATATATATATACATACATATATATAAATTTATGCATTTAAGACATTATTCTGAAAAGGAGGTCCATAGCTTTCACTAGATTGCTGAGTATTCATGAATATTAAGAACTTTCAGAATAACCATATAATGTTTAGAAAAAAATTAAATGTTTCAAAAAAATTAAAACAGTAGAATGCAATATTCCTACAAAAATCCATTGAAGATCAATTTGCACTAATTTCTTCATGTTGATGCTCTACTTTTCATTTAGGTGACAGTGTATGGGAAACTCAAATTTTTTCTTTTGCAGGTGATCCTCCACCATTTCTTGTATGTTTGATAGAGGAGGAAAATTCCTTCTTTCTATCATCTGTGAAATAAATGAATTAGGTAATGTCTAATCACCATCTGATTGTAATAATCAATCTACCTTTATTAATAAGATAATGTTATTTTATCAACAAGCCATTATAGAATCAACCATTTTCAGCTCCTGCCTACTTCAATTTTGCTCTAGAGAGTTAAGTTTAACAGATAAAGTTTTCAAAAATGCTATTAAAGTCAGACCACCTAAAAGTGGTTTTTGCTAAAAAAAAACCTTTGCCAAAAACCAATAACTTGGTAGGCTATTAAATAAACAACTATGTTTGAATGTTCTTTTTCATGCATAAAATTTGTAACTAAATGAAAGAGAAGTTGATCATTTTTCTTAAAAAGATAAATAAAACAGTTTCACTGTTCATCTGAAGGCATCAGAAACATAGTTTTATTGAATATGATATATTGCATTGATAACAAGAGGACACCCTCTACCACCATGGAAATAATTATAACATATACACTAATAATTGATAGAAAACTCACATTTGTAAAGTACTGGCTTTACAAAAAGCCCATGAGGTATGTGATGAAGATACTCTTTATTTGACAAATAAGATAACAGAGACATAGACAGGTTAAATGTCTTTTCAAAAATTAGGGTTTATAAAGAATATATCCAAGAATTAAACCTGGTTATTAACTCCAAATTAAAAAAAAAGCTTGGTAAGAACTTACATAAAAGCTTCATACCTGAGAACTTTAATTCAAAGGTGGGCACAGGAAATGATGGTCAAAACTAAACTGGAAAATCAACTTTAGCTTAAGAAATTTAAATGACCAAAGGTTTGTAGATTATATAAAAACCCATGCTCATCTCTATCTTTAAAAAAGGGTTTATAAAGCACTGGATATGGCAAACCTTGATCAGCATCACCAAAAAAATAATTAATTATGATGTAACAGACAGGAAACAGTTTCCAGCAGGAGTTATTTCAGAATCAGTTGTCTTTTATTTTGTAGGTTGCCAGATCATTGATTTGAGGTAAAGTAAAAAATCAATACTAAATTTACGCATTTACATAACACTAAAGTTTACATAGCTCCTACCTCACCACATCTCTCTGATGTGGGTAGTGCAATTATTATTATCCACAGTTTAACTATGAGAAATCTGAAAGTTCTAGCTGTATGGACACAAAGCTACTAAATATCTGAAACAACTTGAATCCAGGTCTTCTGGATGAGTCTAGCCTTTCCATTTCAACATGCTGCTGCTTGAAGGGAAAGATGAGAAGATGATATTACAGCAGCTCTGTATGCCCTATAGAAATAAAAAAAATGTTGATGCCAAAAACAAGAAGAGTCCAACAAAAAGTTTTCTTGAAAAGGCTTAAATAATATCAAGCCAAGTCACATTGTGGTCAGAAGAATACAGGAGCTTAAAACTGTAAATATTTTCCCTTCTTGAGAGATGAATTAATCTAGGATCCAATGGCTTTAGAGCACAGGGGGGTGGGGGGGTGGGATCTTTCATATAGCACCTTCTTTGTCCTAGGCACTTTTTAAATCTTTTTGCCAATATTATTTCATTTGATTCTCATAACAACCTTGTGAGGGAAGTGTTGCTATACCAATTTTACAGCTGAAGAAGCTGAGGCAAATAGAGATTAAGTCAATTTCTCAGGGTCACACAATACAGAGCCATTGTATGAGGATAGATTCGAATTCAAATCTTTGTGACTTGAGGCTCAGGGCTCCATCCCCTGAACCATCTAGTTGTTTTCTCTTACTTGCAAAATTTTTTGGAAAATGATAGAAAATTAATAGTAATGTCACTTGCAAAACAGGTGAAAGCAGTCAAGAGAAAACAGTCTTTCAGGATAACTGAAACAAGATCACTCTGAGAACATTTGTAGATTAAATTTGAAAGAGACATGTTGATACCAAGTAAAACAGATTTGCCATTTTGTTTACAGTGATATCTTTTTCTCTTGGCTTATAGTAGAGGCACTACATGTTGCTGCATCTTTATAGTATACTATTTGCAATTTCTTCTTTCTGATATGGCACTGAAAATAATGGAGTTGATGAGTGTCCAGACCTGAATAAATGCACATATAAAAGAAATCTGTATGGGAGTTGCAGAGTTTAAAGTACACAAGGATATATTTTGAGTATATCCCAAAGAGTCAAAGATTCCAAAAGAAGAAAAAGAGATCACAGCTACTACATTTGTCAGGGGAAAAATAATTTTTTTTTTTTTAGGTTTTTTGCAAGGCAAACAGGGTTAAGTGGCTTGCCCAAGGCCACACAGCTAGGTAATTATTAAGTGTCTGAGACTGGATTTGAACCCAGGTACTCCTGACTCCAAGGCTGGTGCTTTATCCACCAGGCCACCTAGCCGCCCAGGGGAAAAATAATTGAAGAGAATACACAGACCAGATATTTTATGAACTGGGCTAACTTAGGTGCCACTAAAAGTGAGTTAAAATGAAGGCAGCACAATGGAGAGAATGCACTTCTTAGAAGAAGTTTGAATCTAGCATACAAAATTTACTAATTGGTTTGATCCTGGGGATATCACTTATTGTCTTTCTCAGTCTCAGTTTTTTTTTATCTGTAATGTGAAGGATTACATTTAATAACTACTTATTTTCACTGTGGCAGGATTTATATTTATAGCTGATTAGGCTAGCACTGGAATTGGGGATGAAAAGTCTGTAGTTAAGAAAGATAAATGGCAAAGAGCCTTCAGAAAACTGTGGTTGCCAGTTCCTTTCAGTTATAACCTATCCTCCTTACATACACTGATTCCAATTGTGATAGTGCTTTTGAAAAATAGGGCATGCTGACAAATAGGTGATAGATTCAGGATGCAGAATGAGAAATATATTTTTGGACGGCCATTGTGGGAATTTATTTGGATTGACTATGCATATTTGTTAAAATGACTTTTTAAAAAATTTTTCTCTGGAATCAGTATGCAGTATTAAGGGAAATAATACTGTAAAAAAAAATTTGAATTTAGACTCAGAGGACTTGGGTTCACATCTAAACTTTGTTGCTTACTACTTTTCTGACCCTAGGGGAGTCACAGAACCTTCCTAAGCTTCAGTTTCCCCATATCTAAGGAAGACAGTGAACACTTAACATTGCTTTCAGCTATAAAACTATCTTTTAATATGTCATTCTTGTTATTTTATGTTGATATTATTATTTATATTATTATTGATATTTTTTTAAACTTTTTTTGAGGCAATTGGAGTTAAATGACTCATTCAGGGTCACACAGCTAGTAAGTGTCTGAGGTAAGATTTGAATTCAGGCCCCCCCTGACTTCAGCGTCCTTGCCCACTGTGCTACTTAGCTACCCCTTCTGATGATATTCTTTTGAGTGTTGCTTACATTAAGGAACAAAACAAAACTCAACAATTTACATGCTACTAATATTTCTTAATCTAGCTCTATAGATTTAGCCTTCCACAAAGGGCAGTCCATGAATAGATTTCAGAGAGTCCTTGGATGAGGAAAGGTAAAACAAATACACACACACACATATATATTTACTATATTAGATAATATTTAGCATTTCCTTCTATTATGAATTAAAGAGAAATTCTGAATTGCCTTCTATCTTCCAGAGGTGTCCATTATCCTGATATAAGCTAAACTTTCCTTGTTTCATATAATTTTTCCTTTCTATTTTTTTCTCTAAAGACTATCTCTTAGCTATAAAGTCAATCAAGTTTCATCTGACTATTGATGGGTATGTGGATAACTTCATTCAGAGCTAGTGGACAAGATAATGAGACTGAAGATAAAGATTTTTTCTTTTGTCAAATAGCATATGTTGTCCTAACATGAATTTTTGTTTTTATTTCAAGCAGTGGAATTTAAAGCTTAATTTGATAAACTCTAAAGAAACAAGCCTAACATAACCTACATTTTCTTCACTAGTGCTTTGGGGCAGTCATTTATATCAATAAGAAATGAAGCATATGTTTGATTTTTCTTATTTTTGCTGTGCCCATGTATGGAGCTTTTCTTACCTTTTTTTTTAATCAATCTTATATACTCATTATGTAAACATTTTGGAACTGATGTTTATATAGGGCAAAATGTTATGATGAAATAAAAGAAAACAGAAAAACCCAGGTATAAGGCATCCTTATTCCCAATGATATATTGAATTAGTGGAATAACACTAATTCAGCCTCTTTATACATTTCCCAGTCTACATTTTGTCAAACATCTTGTGACATAATACTTTTAGACTTGACCACAAATGAGATGATTTGATTCTACTGGGTTCCTCACAACTATCTGAATGAACTCTGGAGGAATTTAGTGACACAACCATTTATTAATCATCTGTTATATGATAGGCTTTATAACACTTGAACTTGAATCATTCTGCAGTTCTGTTTGAGATAGTACACTTCTGCATCTGGTATGATTTGGAACTTCTACAACTGTAATGATTTAAATTGATCATTTTTTGTTTCCAATGACCTAGGTAAGTTCAGAATTGGGAATTCTGAAGCTGTAACAATATTAACTCCACTTTATAATTATGTTTCACTTTCTATGACTTTTGGGTTTGGCAGCCCTCCCCATATCCCACCTTGCATGAAATACTTGTTTCCTATTTCTACCTAATTCTTATAGGTAACCAGTATCTATGCGGTTTTCTTGTGTGTGTGTGGAATATTTATGTATTTGATGCAAATAATAAATTCTGTGCTTTCTTTTTATTTGTGGGCTGTGGTTGAGCTACACCAGTTTCAGAACTGTTGAAGGTGGAAGAGAGATGTCCCTTACTGAGTGTATTCTTCATGAAGAATAGGGCATTTGAGCAACTTTTGGAGCAATGAACAGAATTTCGACAATTTAAGAATTGGAGGGAGATCATTTTTAGGTGGAAGGGCATAGCATGAAAAAAAAGCATTGGGATGGGAAAAGTAAGGCATATTTAGGAACAGCAGATAGTTCAAACTGACTGGCATCTTGTGTTTGCAGAATTGGGATGACTCCAGGAGATATGGTTGGAAAGGTAGTTTAGGGACAGATTGTGGAAGACTTGGAATAACATGCAAAGAATTCAAAACTGATGCTGTGATACAGTTGAAGTTTCTGAGCCAATGAAGAGTATGAGTAGTAATTATACATGAACAAATTGTGGTCTATGATTGTGATGAAATACCACTGTGCTATAAGAAATGGTGAGCTCAACAATCTTAGGAAAACATGGACAAATTTGTGCAAAATAATAGAATGAAATGAGCAGAGCTAAGAGAACATTGAATACAGTAATAACTGCTGTTCTAAGATCACCTTTTATTGAATAAATCATTCTATTATAAATTCCTTAATTAACTATAAAGGAAATGTAGAAAGAAACTATTTGCATTCAGAGAAAGAACTAATAAATAAAAGTATGTATAAAATTATTTTGCATCTCTATCTCTCTATGATGAGTGGGTAAGGAAAAGAAAAAGAAAAAGAAAAGAAATTTATATATAATATTTTGTGGAAAGGAATAGTAAATTGTACATAATATACATTCATGTGCAATAATCTTTTTAAATGTAACACTTAAGAAATTGCTTATTTCATGAAATAAAAATAAATTAAATAGATGAAAAGAAAGATTAATGTGTTAAATAAACTAGAAGTAGGGAAGACAAGGGTATGGCAAAAGAATATTAGAATAGTCCAGATGAAGTATTGATGACATGAAATAGAGTGATGACAAGAATAATGGAAGGTAGGAGATAGATGGGAGAAAAATCCTCACTGCAGAGGCCAATTAAATAGGTCTGTAAAGTCACTTTTTTGTGTGAATTAGTGAGACTTTGGTGTTTTTTTTTTAAACCATGTAAGTGTACTAGATATTATAAGGATTAGCTCTCAATTTGTTGTTCTTTTTTGGGAGCTGGTTTGACTTGACTATTATTTTCCCAAAATATGTGTACAAAACATTTTCCCCTTTGGTGTAGCTTTCCTGACTGAAATATAAAACATTCTCATTTTATTGTACCACTGGCACACAGAGATAACACCTTTAAAAGGACAGCATTCCCCTTTTAAAATAGGCTTCATGAGACTGATATGGGAGGAAAGTTAGAGGTAAAAGAATCTTCCCTTAGTTGTTAGTAATTCCAAAATAAATTGACTTTTCCTACCAAGAATGGTTGTTTGTGAATCAATCACACCCGCTTTGCTTTAGGGTTTGATATTGGGTGCATTGGAGTACAAAGAGAAGCCTTGAAGTGGTGTGGGGTGGAGAGGAATTCCTAGAGGTTAAAATTTGATCTTGTAGGTTAGATTTTTAATTAGATTTTACATTTTCAATCAAATAAAGCAGTATAAGCTCTGACCTACAGTATTTTATTTAAATGTAGTGTATTTTCTGTGATTAAATGCTAATTAATGGGTTTGCAGTTTAAATGATTAATAACAGCTAACATCAAAATATCAACTTAAATGCAAACTACATTCTTTCAGGTAAAGAAATAAAAGCAGAATTAATCAAAGACTTTTTTTACTCTGACAGGAACTTTGTCTATTTCTATCACCCTCTTCCCATTCATATTAAAATAGTCTACCTCATGAATGTGCCACATTTGTACAGTTGCAAATACTTTAAACAACTAAATGTAAATGCCTTTTTTATTTCTTACATTTTCTAAGATTTTTATTTATTTTTTACACTTAATAGTATTTTATTTTTTCCAATTAAAAGATAGTTTTCATTTTTTAAGGATAGTTTTCAACATTCAGTTTTGTAAAACTTTTGAGTTTTAAATTTTTCTCCCTTCCTGCCTTTCTTCATCACTCCCCAAAACAGCAAGCAGTCTGGTATAGAACTATGATCTTAAACCTAACATATACTTTTTTTAGAAAATGCTTTTTTCCCAGCAAATATTAAAAATGTATTTCAATTTAACTTTTTCACTTGTTCTCTTAAAAGGAAATTTAATGCACAAACATTTTCATTTTTGTTTTCTTTTTAGTACACAAGTACTCTTTAAAATTTTATTTAATATTTCATTTTAGTTAAAAAGCAAAACAAAATCCTTTCCAAGATTGACCTTTTTCTTTGGAATCCTTCCTTATGAAGAGTTGGGACTTTCAACTTTTTTAATTCCAAGATTTTGTTCATATTTTAAGCAATGTCTTTCCTGGGGTTGATTTTGTGGATTATTTAGTTTCAAATGTGAAGTATTCATCCTTATTTGCATATTTCCTCTAAGTATTTTGGGAATGAATGTAACACTATAATGTCTTATAATTTCTAAGCTATAATTAAATTAAGCAATTTTTTAAATTTTACCTAAAAGAGGAGTAGCACAAAATGCTTTGCTATGCATATGTTTGTAAGGCATATGTTAGCTTCAGATGTTGACCAGTACCTATTTTGTTTTGAATAGATCCTCCCTTGCATGGGAAGATAAAGGTCAAGCATCTGAGAGATATAAGTGATTGACACAAATTTATAAAGCCATAGTTATTGTCCATTGGATAATTAAGCTAATAATAAGATGATGTTCTGTACATATGCCTGGATGTCTCCATGAGAGAATTCTCAAAAAATATTACCTCAGATTTCTTTTCTATACTTCAAAAATAATTTCTGATTTTTAAAAGGTGAGCCTTCTCATCTTAGATATATTATATTACCAGTTTAAATATATTTTAGCAAGTTTTTCTAACTTATTTGTGTGTGTGTGAGTGTGTGTGTGTGTGTGTATGTGTGTGTTTAAAATAAGATTTATTTTAGTAAGAAGGATAAAACTTTGCTGATAGAGTCCTTCCTCTAAGATTGCCTACAATGAAAATGGAAAAATCTCCAAAAGTATTTTGTTTCAGAATTGTCCTTCTGACTAATTTCGCTCAGTTATCAGTAAGTGTAAGAAGAGATTCCTTTTCTCACAAAATTCCAAGAACCTATGATCCTATATCAGAAATAAATATTAGGAACAAATAATGCTTTCCCAAAAGTAATAAATTATAAAAAGAAAAATATATCAATTCTGATATAGAAAGTTATAATCAAATACCTTTTAGTTTTAATTTATAAGGACATTTTTATATTATATCCATTTAAAATCTTTTTTCAATGAACAAAAATTCATTGTTTTCCAATTTCATCTTTCCTCTCATTAGGAAAAAAAAGTCTTACAGAAATTGACCTAATGAAGCAAAAAAAATTCCTGTATTGACTGTGGCCAAAAATACCTCTTGTTGCTTTCTCTGAGTGCTTCAGCTCTGTCTCTCTGATTAAATAGTGGGCTTAACCATTGTTTCTTCTGGAGTCATGGTTGGTTATTATATTGATTATAGTTCCTAAGTCATTCAAAGGTGTTTGTCTTTACCCAAATTGCCATTATGTGAGGGAAAGTTTTCTTAGCTAGTTTCCTACTATTTAAGAATTTTTTTAATGAGAAAGAAAATCGCACTCTGAATCTTGTACTGTTGACATTTGTTAGAAGTAGAATGTAAACTCCTGGAGGCCAAGAACTTTATCCCCACCATACTCTTCTTTTAAATCTAGCATGGAGCCCTGTATGTGCTTCATGAATTATTGTTCAATTGCAGTACATTTTAAGAATCTATCTAGAGGGATGCCTAGGTGGCGCAGTGGATAGAGCACCAGCCCTGGAGTCAGGAGTACCTGAGCTCAAATCCAGCCTCAGATACTTAATAATGACCTAGCTGTGTGGCCTTGGGCAAGCCACTTAACCCCATTACCTTCCAAAAAAAACTAAAAAAGAAAAAAAATCTATCTAGAATGGAGAAACTCAAAAAAAAAATCCTAAACATATTGAGAACACTGAACTACAAATAAAACACTTTTTTAAAAAAGTGAGGACAAGGATAGGATCATAAGACCTACATCAGGGAAGGCCTTTATGGCTATCCAATCTAAACTTTTAATTTTACAGATGAGGAACCCAGATCTACTAATGGCTAAATGACTTACTCATGATCAGCCACATGGGTCTAAAATGGCAGCATCCTGTTGTTTTTTTTTTTTAACAGAGATCCTCTTAGTCCAAATCCAGTGTTCTTTGTAATGCACAACAGGGCTATGCTTATCTTGCTCCCTTCAGACAGGAAAATGGAAAACATTATTCACTAAGTATAGTAATAATTTTATTCAACAAATTGTAAACATCTATTATACCTTTATTCAACAAGAATTATTTTCATCATGCAAATGATCCTGCGAAAACATGACAGCTTAGAACTGTACACAATTTTCCTCATGTGATCCAATCATATTCAAGTTTAGTGAGATCCTGCTCATTTTAGGATATTATTCTTAAAATGCAGCCAAAGATCCCATTAGCTCCTCTGGTTGTCAGATTCTACTATCAATTCAACATCAAGTTTTGATTGTACTGTAAATCCTGGGTCATTAACTATAGTTAATACATGAACTTTAGATATTTTTTCCATCCCATACATGTGTAGTATGCTATTTGAACAAGCAACTAGAATTTTTTTTATTTATTCTTTTTAATTTTTGAAGCTTCATTCCAAGTTCTCTAAGTCTTTTCAAATTCTGATTCTGTCATGAACTGAAGAAATCCTCATTCTCAGTTGTATCATCTGTAAATTTGTTAAACATGCCATCTACTTTATAAAAATTATTAATAAAACTGTTAAGCAAAGTAGGACAAAGAATAGAGGCCTCAAAAATACAAATAGAGAAATACTTACATTTTGACACATTTTTTAATTAATAGTGTGACTTTGATTCTTCAACAGATTACAAACCTCCATATTTCTAACTCAATTGTGAAGGTATCATGAGAGATTATTTTCATGTGCCTAGTTAAAATTCAGAAATACTATGGTATTTTCTGGTCCATGAGGTAAGTAATCTCAAAAAAGCAAACTAATTTGACATTTCTTATGAATGAACACTTGCTGACTCAGAGTTATTATTTCTTTTTCTTAATATTTCTATTCTGTCCATTTGATAATTTCTTCTTTAGATTTTCCCCCTCATGAATGCTTGCAGATTCATCTTGCTATAGTTTATGGGCAAGAAGTGTTTTTAGAATTGGAGCACTTATCCATTCATATTGCTATACAGCAACTTTCCCTTTCTCCACAGCCCTTTACAATGTTTCAGCAGTCGTTCAGGAGTCACAGTTGAATAATCCTTCAGTAACACAAAACATGATCTTTTCCAGGCCAAATGAACTGACCTTGATTCAGACATCTAGATTTTCTTATCATGTTGAGTTGTAGTTTCTCCTTTGCACCTTTGTTTCATCCTTTAATATGAAAATCAGTTTCCTTAATGGAGGTAACAGAAATAAAACAGGAGTAAAATATTTTTGCTTTACTTATGCTAGATTTCCTGTCATATTCATCATTTTTTGCAAAAGATTTCATCTGGTCTTTAGCTTTCTGTTTCTATCCTTGCCAGATCTTACCAATTTTTTTTTTTTGTATTTCAGTTAAGTGCTAAAAGCATATTTGGTATTTGATACTTTCACCTACATGTGAAAGTAAGCACATTGTTCTCTTGAAACGCTGACCTTCTTTTTGGGATTAGGATTATTTATGATTGAAATAGATTTTTGAGAGATCCCTGGTTCTTTTGTGCTAGTTATCTTATTAGCACTTCAAGACTGTTCCTTGTTTTAAGAATTTTTTGAAATCTCCTACAAAATATATGGTAAAATTATTTGTGTTTTATATATATTGGCCACTATGAGCTGTTGTTTTTCTTTTTTTAAATTATTCTCTACTTAATTAAATTTGTTATCCAAAATGATATTTTCTAGTTTTGGAAACTTTACATCTTTAAAAACCATTATCAAATTAATGGGTGTTAAACTGATACCATTTTGTGTTGATTTTTATATTTAACACATTTATAGTGAAAAGAGAAGTGATAAAGCAGAAATGCACCTATATTAATACTCTACAAGTTTCTCTCTTCCACCCCCTCAATATAGTTATATCTAGAAGGAAATGAGAATGAATCTATAATAATGCAACTGTTGTCTGGGGCATAAGAATTTAAGTGATATGAACAAATTATTTTCTTTTTTAATTGATATTTTATTTTATTCCTATTACATGCTATGAAAAATTTTCAACTTTCATCCACATGCATATGCATATTTTTAAGTTACATAATTTGCTTCCACCCTCCCTTCCCACCCCCCTCCCTTCAGCAGTGAATAGTCAGGTGAAAATTATACACACACATTTGTGTTTAACATGTTTATAGATTAGTCATTTTTGATATGGAAATCAGGATTAAAGTAAAAGAAAGAAAACCATGAGATAAGAAAGAAATACATAAGAGAAATCTTTAAAAAGTGAATATAGTATTCATTCAGTTTCTTAGGGTTTTTGGTTTTGTTTTGTTTGAACAAATTATTTAAAAAAAACTTAAGATTGTAAATGACTATGCTATAATAGATTTTAAATCACTGAATAAGAGATATACCACTTAGCAATGGTGTCATAAATGGGAAATCAATATTAGAAGAGATGTGGGCAGATAAATTGGAAGAGGGGTATTCTACATTTTCCAACTCCAGTCAATGTCACAAGATGCTTAATGATTCTGATACCTTTATTTTGTGAGAACTCTTCTTTATAAATTTCAAAGAACAAATCAGGTATTATTCCAGTGATAACATTCCAAAAGGAGAGACAACAACATGTATTCATCTGTCTATACAAACTACGTATCATACATATTTCATACATATGAAAGCATCCATATAAGTAACTTATGAGTGATATATGTGTATATAATATATATACACACACACATATATATATATATATATGTATTATGTATACAGAGATGTATTTATTTAGAGATGATTTCAAAGAGAATGTGCTCTCTTTAAGAATACTTTTTCCATAAGGTAAGATCTTAACTGAGACATGGCTTCCATGGAATTCAGAAGGTAGAGATAAAAAAAGGGAGAACATTCTGGAATTGGAGGGGTTAATCAGGGAAAATAAATGGAGATGGCATATGGAGAATGTGGATAGAATGGAGAGGAGGTCAGTGTGGCTTGTATTCCTATGAATTTGACTCAGGTCTCTATAAATTTTAGAAATGAGTCCTTTATCAGAAACAGTAGCTGTAAAAATTATTTCCCAACTTAATGCATTTGTTTTAATATTGGTTGCACTGATTTTACTTGTGCAAAAAATTGCAGTTTAATGTAATGAAAATTATCCATTTTGCATTCTCTAATGTTTTCTCTCTTCTTTGGTCATAAACTGCTCCCCTTTCCATAGATCTGAAAGATAAACTATTCTTTGTTCTCCCAATTGGCTTATGGTGTCACCTTTTTTGTCTAAATCCCATACCCATTTCAACATTATCTTAGTATAGGATGTGAGGTCTTGATCTATGCCTAAGTTTTTATCAGAGTGAGTTCTATCTAGATATATCATGATTTTATTTATACATATACATATACATATACATATACATATACAGATACAGATACAGATACAGATACAGATACAGATACAGATACAGATACAGATACAGATATAGAACAATTCATGAATAGAAAACAGGTCTATACGAGTGTTTTGCTACTCCCTGTTGCTCAAATTTGTTTTGTGACTACAGTAAATAAAGAAGCACATGACAGTGTAACTTGGCATTATGTTTACTTATTTCTTTCTTAGTGTTTTCTTTAATAGTGAACAGTAGCAAAAAATGTTTAAACATGTTTATAATTACAAAATATTTTACGTGGAAGAAGTCATAAATCTATTTCAGGAGACTATTTGGCCTTATAGTTGACTGGTGGCAATGCCAGGTCTAGAATCCATTGTCATTTTGCCTTAATCCTTTGTTCTTTCCACAAAAACTCAATTCCTCAATGTGTTTTTTAAGTAAAACAGTTCCCAGGTCTGAAAAATATACTTCATTTTGCTCTTATATAGTCCAAACTTAGATCTAATCCATTCATTGAGCCTCTACTATTCTAACAGATAACACCACTTGCTTGATGGCAGCTCACCAAAACTATTGGCATGATGCCTAGAAAGAGTTAAGTACCTTTTAGAAAATATATCTTATAAATTCAAATACTCCCAATTTTGGATAAGCAGTAGCATCTACAATGGGCCATATCTCTATGTTTCTATCCTTGCTCAGAAAACTGGACTAATTTGAACCTCTTTGATTTAAGTTTTCCCTTCAACCAACAATTCATTTTAAGTATTTGAAGATAATACTCAAATTATCTGTGTAATAAAAATTTAAACAAAGTGTGTTGTAAGTTCTTATCCTTGAAGCTGAAGTCCTTGGGTTTGTCAAACAGTAGATTACTATAGGTATTTACTACCATTTCTTTTGTACCTAATCTACTCCACAGATCCACCTATTTATTTCTTAGCCAATATCAGACAGTTTTGATGACTAATACTTTATCATAGAATTTTAGATCTGGTATAGCTAGTTCTCCTTCTTTTGCATTTTTTTCATGAATTCCCTTGATTTTCTGTATCTGTATCTATCTGTATACGTATCTGTATCTGTATCTGTATCTGTATCTGTATCTGTATCTGTATCTGTATATGTATAAATAAAATCATGATGTATCTAAAAGTATTACAGAATGAATATAATATAATTGTGAAAAACATGGTACTAGGTAAGATCAGGAAAGGCATTATCTAGAGGTGGTGTTTTACTGAATTGTGAAGAAATAAGATATTTCAAGAGGCAGAGGTAAAGAGAGGGAGTAGTACATTTTAGGCAAGGGGAGCAAGTAGCACAGAGATGGAAGATGGAGATTTGTGCATGGAATAGCAATAAAGTCCTTTGACCAAACAGTATTACTTTTTGTTCTATAAGCAATAAGGCCTTTGAAGTTAATTGAGCAGTGCAGTGATATAGTCAATCTTTTGCTTTAACAAAATCATTTTAGTAGCTATAAGGAGAACAGATGGGTCAGTGTTGGGAAAGATTTAGAAGGTAAACTAGATGGCTAGTGTACTAGTGCAGATAAGAAATGATAAAGATCTGATCTACATGGTGGCCATAATCAGTATATTAGAGTAGAATGACTGTATGTTAGGTGAGGGAGAATATGGAATAAAGAATAGCACTGATCATTATATAATTTCTCTCAGCCAATCATGCTGTCTCCATCAATTTCATCATTAAATCTAACCAACAATACAATCACACCCACACCCACACCCACCCACACACTTTACAGTAAAGTAAGTATGTGTTATACACGTCCACATTATGGGCAATTTCAAGTTAGTCTTTTATATCCATTTGTCCTGTACATACATACATATATATTATATATAATATATATGTAAAGATATACATACATGTATAAAAACACACATATGATAGGCACTCAGAAAGATGATAGTTCCTGCTGAGGAATTCCCTCTCCTAATGTAGTTTTAATGCATGGTCTGCAATGTATGATTGTGATGAATTTCCTGTGATATGGAGAAGTTAAATGACTTACCCTAGTTATTTGAGCCCAGGGCTTCCTTCTTCTGAGGTGACCTGTCTATCTACTTTTTCACATTGACTCTAACCATCCATTGCATAATAAATTATTATCTATGATATAATAAAAATACATCTTTATAGCATTATAATCACATATTAAATATAGTGTATCTCATAGATTATATTTACATATAATGTATAATATCTTGTACACATTGGACAGATAGATCCCGATCTGAATAGGAGCAAATTATACTGGTCCCTTTTAGGGAATGGAACATTTCTTACTATCATATAAAGCTAAACCCTGCAAATGTCCATCTTTTTCACATCAGTAACTTCCTAGTGAAGCTCTATAGTTGTGAATCATGGTTCACCTATTGTCTCAAAAGAAACACAATTATTTCAAGTGATTCAGAGACTAGTAGAAAGGGACCAATAAAATCTAAGCAAACTGTAGCTTATTTTTAGTGATTCCTTAAATCTTAAAAGTGTTAAGAAAGATGTCAAACTTCTGGTTAAGAGGGCGTATGACTTTAAGAGGTTGTCTTGTATTTTTAAAAATGTAAAGATGTACAATGGAGGAACAAACTGAGTACTGTAGGAGTAGCAGAAAATATTTGAAAGCAGAAAATATTTGAAGAATGTACTCTGGCATTTTGTCCTAGATGACTAATTTGTTTTTGTTATTCAGTTTTGTCTGACACTTTGGGTTTTTCTTGGCAAAGATAATAGAGTGGTTTGCTTTTTCGTTCTCCAGTTAATTTTACAGATGAGAAACTGAGGCAGACAAAGTTATATGTCTGAGACCAGATTTGAATTCAGGAAGATGAGTCTTTCTGACTCTGGGTCTGGTACTTTATCCACTGTGCCATCTGAGCTGTCCAACTTCTTTAAATGAGATAACTGATTTCAGTGGTGTTAACTCAAATAGACAGAGATGACTGTGAGAAGGGAAAGAAAGAGAAAAAACATTTTTATTGTAACTATACTATGCTAAGAGCTTTCTATATATTTTTGTAGAAATTCACAAATTAACACCTATATTGTATTGCATTTTTATTTATTTTGTTAAACATTTCCCAATTATAGGGATAACAAGGTGGCTCAGTGGATAGAGCACTAGTCCTGGAATCAGGAGGACTTGAGCTCAAATCCTAACTCAGACACTTGATACTAGCTTTGCGCACTTGGACAAGTCACTTAATCCCTTTACCCCCCCCCCCCCCAATATTTATTTCCCAATTACATTTTAATCTGGTTCTAACCACACAAGAATTTTGCTGACTGTAGGAAAGTTAGTTACATTAATGTAAAGAGATGTTTTATCAATACATATTCTTAGAGAATTGCCTGGGACAGAGATAAAGTGATGTAAGCAGGATCACACCCAATTGTCAAAGATTGGATATGAACTCAGGTCTATTTGAGTATGAAATTGCTTTATTACTTCATTTTGCTTCTCTATTAATCTAGAAAATTTCAGTGATGAGAAGTCATAAAAGTCTTCATTCTGTTTGTTAATCCAAGTAGTTAGTTATGTGAATCAATCCTTCTCAATCAGTTTTGCAGCAATATGCTTTATTTTTTCATTGCTGACATCTATTTCTTTTAAATTACAGATGCTTTTTGAAGTACGTTTATCAAAAAGTTTTGAAACCTAGATTCTTTGATTTGTCTGTAGATTTAAAAACTGAAGCTATTTTCCTAGAGCAGTAGTCTTGTGAAGTGGATTGAAGGTCATGTAAATTTAGTACTATTTACAAGCTACTGTATATGTTTTATTGAGTTGTAAATAATATATTTCCTCGTAAAGCAAGAGGTAACTTTAACAATCCATATGGGGAGAATAAAACCATTGCTAATGGGGACATTTCAAGTTAGCCAAAGTAATATTAAACATTTTGATGATTTTTATCAATAAAGATGATATAGACCATTTGAAAATATTCCATAGAATCATCTAGAATTTTAGTTGTCTTACTTCTTAGAGGCAGTAATTCAGTGAGTACACAAGTGCCTTACTATAGAAAATAGGATTTACTTCAAATTTATATTATCTTTAAATGAAATTGAAGTTGTAGATTCTTGAAAATCACAAAGTTCTACCTGTAAGTTTGTATGGTTCACCTTTATTATTGTGTTATGACCATAGTAGGCAGTTAGGTTATATGTTTCCTAATTGCTGTGTGCTGATAAGAATAGGACTAAGAAAAGGAAAATACTAATTTGATAAAGGGATCTGACTAATTTTAAGCTAATTAGGGATGCTTAAAAACAGTAAAGTTAGAATGATCTCTTTAGTGCCTAAAATATTGTTTCTGATAAACTCAACATAAAGTGAATTTTTTCCTCTCATAATTTAAATATTAATATTAACTTATTTTTTGACTGTTAGATCCCATTTGGCAAATCCTTGAAATATTCTAAGGTATAATTTAATCATTGACTGTTAGAAGCATCAGGAAGACATCAAAATCTATATGAATTCTCTTCTATTTTGTTTCTGCATTGGATATCTTTCTTGAGAGATTTGCCTGACAATCTAAGAAAAAGTGTGAAAATGCCTTTTGCTTAGAGCTTGACATACCTTTGCCTGACCATTGTGATAGCAAAACAATGTATCAAACCTAGGGCAGATATAACAGATGATCGGTAGGTTAGATTTAGAATTATGAAGAGAGGAGTTAATCTAGGAAATTATATAGGGCTTTCTTGCTTCAAAGGTTTTTACTCTGGCATAAAAATCTTATTCTTTTTTTAAACAGAAATATCTCTCAGTGATATAGGTACATGTATGGTTGTAAATATTGGAATACAAAAATCAACAATATAACAATTCAAATTGTAGCTGATTCTTTGGGAACACACTCAGACTATAACCTATTTCCAGTAATAACCTAATTGTGACTTCAACTTACTTCCAAAAGCTTTCTAAATGAAGGAAATCCTCCCCATCCAAAGAAAAACTTTATTAGTTATTAAGAGTGAAGTATCCAAGAGTTGTACACCTCTAGAACTTCACTGGTACTCATACCCAGAAGATGAATAGTTTTTTTAAATGCATCCTATATGAGAGAATGTGGATGAGTGTTGCATAGTTCTGGTTGTGACTTGTATTGAAAGGACAACCTGTATCAAAAAGATTATAGATTCATTGAAGTTTATGGGCATATTTACTGATTAATTGATTGAGGCCACCTGTTCAATGCTATTGCATAATTTTTGATAACGTGAGACATTTTGCTTCAATATCTAGGGACTATTATGTATAATTCTTGAAATAATTAAGCATTTTATCCCTAGGAATTTACCCCTTTAGGTAGTCTTCTCTCATATTTGAAGAACTGTTAATGATACATGAGCAAGTTTTTTTCTTTTTTCCCTATAAAAATAAGACTTGAGTCCTTTCTATGAATTGTTTGTTGAGGATAGCAGGAACAGAAGGGATTTAGATACATACATACAGACATATATGATATATATACACACATGCACATAATACACACCAACTACAGTAATGTAGGAAAATAATCTTAAAGTAGCAGAAATCAAATTAAATACTAAGATTGATACTATTTTCAAAGGATAGATAAGAAAAATCCATCCTTCCTTTTTTTTTAAAAAGCTTTTGTGAGGGGGTTAAGTGATTTGACCACAGCTAGGTAATTATTAAGTGTCTGAGGCTGAATTTGAACTCAGGTCCTCTTGACTCCAGGGCTGATGCTCTGCCACCTAGCTGCCCCCCATCCTTCCTTTTATGGGGAGTGAGAGGAGTATTGCCTATATGGACAGATGCATTTTCTAAATTACTTGGTTTTGCTTGACTGTTTTCCTTTGTTATAAGACAGGATATTGAAGCAAAGGTTATATTAGGAAATTATTGTGATATAGAGAAACAAAAAGAAACAAGGAAATCCCCCCAAATCTTTTGAGATAAGTAATGATTCAGTTCAATTAAGCAAAAATGTATGTGCTCTTTATTTGCCTGGCACTTTACTGGCTACCTGAGATCCAAGCCAAAAAAATGAATCAGTTCCTATTCTTCAGGAGCTCGTGGGAGAAATAGATAAACAGATCAGTAAAAATAAAAGGGTTTATGTAAAATAAGCTTTTTGAAGTAGGATAGAGAAAGAACAGTGTGATCAGCAAAGGACTTATGTTAGAAGAGACTCTCGAGATGAAAATGTTGAAGGGATCTAGGGATTCAAAGAAGAGTTGTGGAAGGATATGTTCTTCACTTATTGCTAGCCAGCCAGATTTGATAGCTTTTAGAAAAGTATAGTTATTAAGTAGATTTAGGAAGAATAACTGTTACAACTACAATTCATCTCAAAGTCTGGGGCAATATTCTTCTTTTTTCCATCTAAGACTTTGGAGAGAGTGGGCTTAAAACTTAGTGAGCCTTTGTGGCACAGGGGTAAAGACAACTTATTTTCTCCCTTTGTGGAGCCTTCCTAATGCTTCCCTTCACTGTATGTAGCTTTCTGCAGGGCTCTGAGGGTTCAGGTGCTTTTAAAGTCTTCAAATGACTTTTCCTTGTCTTTATCTATTGATGCAGATGCTACAGTTAGGCATCGCTGTAATGGGAACATTGCTAACTTTTAGGAGGAATCTAAATGTTCTTACCCTTTAACATTCACAAGGTCAGCCTTTGGCTACGGGGGTGATGATGATGGAGGCAGACTCCAGCTAGATCTGCTTTTTTTGTAATGTCAGAGTCTCAATTGACTATATGAGTTAATTCATCCTCTTCAACTAGCAATTAGGTTTTTTTCTATAGGGTATCCTTCATTTTCATTATATGTTTCACATTTTTCATTTCTTCAAAACTGATTAAGAATTTATTCATTCTTAGTTGATACTTTTCTTTGATTGGATGGTTCAGTAGAGCTGTCAAAGAATTGTGCTCATTGTATCTCTTCTGATTCTATAATTTTGAATGCTGCTTTCACCCCATTAAACGAATCAGAACATAGAACATCTAACTTTAATTATTTGAATTTGATGGGTACAGGATATCCCTTTTCATGACCCCTTCCCCCACCCTCCAATTAAACATTGTATTTCTTATGACCTGAAATTTAGATATATATTTAGTGACTCAGGGAAGTTCAAATATTTCTTGTCCAGTTTCTTTTACTACAGTCTCTTTTTTTTTAGATTTTCTTTCAAGGCAATGGGGTTAAGTGACTTGTCCAAGGTCACACAGCTAAGTAAGTATTAAGTGACTGAGGTCAAATTTAAACTCAGGTCCTTCTGACTCCAGGTCTGACTCCAGGGTCAGACTCCAGGCTCTGTCCACTGTGCCACCTAGATGTCCCCTATAACAGAGTCTCAGGAAAAGTTGTATGAGACACAATTCTGGAATTAGCAGTTTTCCATACTTCCAATAGCATGTTGAAACAATTAAACAAACATTTTCATTTAACAGTGTCCTCATAGATTAATACTTAAAAATGACCCAAGCAATTCAAACAAATGATAAAATGTCCTTGGGCATCTCTAGCAATACATTTCACACACACTAGAGGTTCAGACAAATTTTCTCTGTGCTCAAGGACTCCCCTCAAGAATATCACCTTTGCTGAATGTATGTAATGATCCTAATGGAGTTTCCAAATCATGCAAATCTCGGTGAAGAACATTACTGAAAAAGACAATAAACTTGAAAGAACCTCAAAGAGATGTAGAAGTCACAATATGAAACTAAAATTTTAGTTTGTTATTCAGGGTCCCTGGGTCAGCAGATAATCTTTGTCCTTTGGGCCTGGAGACCATAAAGATTTCATTCACATAAACTGATAGAACTTAATCCCAAATAAGTTAAGCCTTTTAGGACTATTTAAGAAAACCCCCAAACATCCAGGTGTATTTGTAGAGCAGGCAGTTTGGGAGGCAAAACTGTAGCTCAGGAGAGAAATGTCCCTGGAGACAGTGATGAATGAATCATTCGTGAGAGCTGAATCCATGGGGGCAAAAGGGAAGTGGAAGGAGGGAGAAAGATAGAAACAGAAACAGAGAGACAGAAATAATAAAAGTTACTACAAGGGCATATAGGTGGTGCAGTGGATAAGCACTGGCCCTAGAGTCAGGAGGACCTGAGTTCAAATCCAGACTCAGAGATTTAATAATCATCTAGCTGTGTGACCTTCGGGAAGTCACTTAACCCTTGCCTTAAGTTTTAAAAAGTTACTACATCTCTTTAGAGTATGAAAAACAAGACTCATGATCTTCCAAGGGGACCATCAAATATACAGAATGGACATATATAGAATGGGAGAGAAGAACATTTGTCAGACAGACAGTATGGGAGCCAGTAAAGATCAGTGGCATAAGAAACTCAGGAGAGGGGAGCAGTTGCAGACAAGTAGTGAAAATAGAAGTCAGGAGGTGTGAGAACTCTCAATGGGACATGAGGAAGTATAAGCAAGGAGGTATAGATAACTTTTTCTAGCTGTTTGGCAGTAGAAGGGAAGAGTGATATATAGAAGATAATTTGAAGGATGCCAGAATTTGGTGAGATTTTTTAAATGGACTATTTGTAAGTATTAGTTCCTAAAATTTGGACAGGTAGGTAATTAAATAGGAGAATTTTTAGAGGGAATGGGATTAAAGATACAAAATGTGTGTATTTCCTCTGCAAGGAGAAGAACCTTCTATTACCCTAAGATTGAAATAGAGGATGTAGAAAGATGATTTTGAAGGGTATAGGATTGGGGAATTAAAGGTTCCTGTGATGGATATTCCCAATTGTTGATTTTTTGAGAATTTCAAGCACTGAATTAAGATGCCTCCTTTAGATTAGGTCAGTACTGAGACTTGGTATAATGCACTTTTATTACTATTTTATTGTATAAATATGAATAGTTTGTTACAATGAGCTCTGAGGATGTGGAGAGAAGTTTTTGAGAGAGGTGCCAATAAATGTCTGCCAGTTTCGAGGACAAAACTTTCCTAGCCATCATTTACCTTTTCATCAAACAAAGTGTTCAATACCAAATAAGTGTGATCTATATCTAATGAAGCTTCTAATCTCAGCATAATTCTTGGGGATACTGAGAAGTTAAATATCTTGCCCAGGATTATAGAACCCTTGAGAATAGAGGTGGTATTTGAACCTGGGTCTTCTTGATTCTAAGGCCTGTCCTCTATTCATTATATCATGCTGTCATCAATATCATAATATGATATTGGTGATGAAGATCTTTTAATTTCTAAGAAATAATTTTCCTTCATACACATACATCACATGTGCACATGCTCACATGAACACACACACACACACACACACACGGAGCTACTTGGAATAAACCTTGGTGTCTTTAGGCCTTTTGGATACTTCATTGATATAGATCAGACATTTTTTATCCTTTGTGATTGTATATATTTTCTAATTAATTATTTTATTTTTCCATTTATATGGAATGATAGTTTTCAAAAACTTTTTTGCGAGGTTTTAAGTTTTATATTTTTCTTCCTCTCTTTTCCATCCCTTTCCCCCCTGACATTCCATATTTTGCTCATGCATAGTAATCATGTCTTTCCATTCTTCTTTGGGTGATTTCTGATTTTTATTTTTCTGAGATGGTGGTATAACACATACAAGGTGCAGTTTATTTTATTTTATTTGGATTTTTGCAAGGCGGGTGGGGTTCAGTGACTTGTCCAAGGTCACACAACTAAGTAAATATTAAGTGTCTGAGGCCAGATTTGAACTTAATTCCTCCTGATTCCAGGACTGGTGCTCTACATACTGCACCACCTAACTGCCCCTGTGTGGTAGAGTTTAAGGTAAATATAATAGGTAAGAACCATGCTGTGCAATATCTTGGACTGAATTGTGATCTGTAATGGTATAAATGTGCCATTTAACTTTAACTAACAACCAAAGTTTCTGAAAAAGCTTGGAGACATGCCATTGTGATCTCTACCATCGTCATCTTCTCTCAATATGTCCAAAATGAAATTGAAATTGATTATAGTATGCCCCCCTCATCCATTCACCTTCCAACTTTGGAATTATCCTTCCCTCTTTCTCTTTATCCAAGTAGTTGCCAACTATTGAACCATCTTCCTAATATCTTTTGTATTTGTTGATAAATATCTCTTAACCTAGTTCATTCCCTCATCACTTCTTGCCTGGTATATACCAATAGCCTTCAAATTTGTTCCTGGTTATTACATTCTTTCTCTTTTTAAATCCATATTTCCATAGAGTTACTAAGTTGATTGTCTTCATACACGTATTCATACAAACCCTTTCTCAAAAATATCCAGGGTCTTTTTATTGCCTTTAGGATGAAACTTTAAAATGAACAAACCACCCCAACCACCACCTTATCCTAGCTTGCATCTATGTTCCAATTCTTTAATATCTATCCTTACACAAATAATTTCCTCATTTCCAGGATGCATTCCTAAATCATTCATGTTTTAGAGAATCTCCCATCTGCTATTTAATACTTTTCCTAGTCTCTTCCATTTCTAACCCTGCTGAAATTCCATTGTTAGATTTGATAGCCTTTGTATTTAGTTTTCTCTACATGCATATTCTCAATACAATATAAACACAATTCAGCACTGTTCAACTTACTTTTTATCTTTGTAATCTCAGTGGGCCTACTATGGTGCCTTGCAGAGTTGATGCTTAATTGAATAAATGTTGGTTGAGCTTATTTGAATAAACTCAGTGTTGCTGTTGTGAGAAAAAAAATCGGATTAATCAAAGAATAAACCTGTTAACAAATACATTGCTTTTTCTGTGTTCAGCTATATTCATGGATATATTTTACAGGCTACTGTACTTGGTTGGCTACTGTAGGAGGTGACATCAAAACCACTTTTCTTTTAAGTAAACTTGCTTCTGATGACAGTATAGCATTTGGTACCAATTATGATCATCTTGGCCTGTCTTTGCTGCATTCTGTTATAACAGGCCATGTCTTCTTATGCTTTTTTAATTCTGTAATGCTGCAGAATCAAGCCTTTTATAAAAATGAAACTTATCATTGGAAGAAATATTTGAAGTGACCCATTTCTTTTTTAAATTTCATTTATTTTTAACTTGTGAAATAAAACCAGCCTTTCCATAACATAGTAGAATTAAGAAAAGATGATTGCACACAAAACAGCAAATCTATTATGCACAAGTTTTTAATCCTCTTGAATGTATAATAGTTATCATGCAAATTGCTTTTCTCCCCTTTTATCTTCCCTCCCCACTTTTCCATCTTAGGGATGGATGACCAGATGACTAGGCACAAATGTTTGTATGTTTGTGTGTGTGTGTGTGTGTGTGTGTGTGTGTGTGTGTGTGTGTGTGTGTATGTGTATATAAAATCAATCTATTCATAAAAATAATCTTTCTACATGGACCCTTTGTTGTTAATTTGGGTATTTATAATAGTTAAAATGACTTAGCTGCTAAAAGTTTATTTTATTTTTTAATGTTATTTTGTTTGATTTTTTTTCCAATTACATGCAAAGATAATTTTCAACATTCAACTTTTTGTAAGTTTTTCAGTTCCACATTTTTCTTTCTCCCTTCCATTCCTTTCCTTTTTCCATGACAGCAAGTAATCTAATACAGGTTATAAATTTTCAGTTATGTTTAATATATTTCAGTATTAATCATGTTGTAAAAGAAGAATTATAACTAAAGGGGAAAAACCATAGGAAAGAAAAAACATAAAACAAGTTCAAAATTGATTATAAAATAATATTGATGGTAATGTATACAATGTTCTCTTGCTTCTGCTCATTTCACTTTTCATATTTCCTGCAAGTTTATCCATGTTTTTTCAAAATCAAGGAACTCATCCTTTCTTATAGCACAGTAGTATTCCATCACAATAATATGACATAACATTTCAACCATTCCTCAATTAGTGGGTATCAGTGAAATGACCATTTCTATATGCTGGATAATGCAGCTTTTAGTGGGCCTTTTCATTGTGAAGGGTCAGAGTACTGGGCATTGAGACAGGAAGACTTGTCTTTACATCTAACCTCTAACCTTTGTTAGCTTTGCAGTTCTGCATATGCCAGTTAAACCCTATGTATATAAAAGAACCCCCTTAGATTTTGTTTTGTTTTTTTGTTGTTTTCGAGGCAATGGGGTTAAGTGAACTTGCCCAAGATCACACAGCTAGCTAATTATAAAGTGTCTGAAGCTGGATTTGAACTCAGGTCCTCCTGTCTCCAGGGCCTGCCCTTGAAAGGGAATCATAAGAATGAACATGCTAAATAACTTTGTGGCTACATTTTTTTTTAAATCCATGCCACTAATACATAATCATCACTTTACTAATCATGTCAGCTCTTCCTAGAGATAGAAGTGTGAATGTCGTGTGAACAAATTAAGTAGCTTTACCTTTGAGAAATAAGTATTAGCTGACATTTAATTAAAATTGTTAACTTGTTAGGATACTGTTTGCTAGAGAAATTGAATAGCAGTTAAAATTAATTACAAAATGAAATAGAGAGCACTCAAATTCTAGTCTTGATTCATATTCTCTGGCAGTATGATAGGATTATTGAAATGGTTGATCTATAGTTAAACTTTCAGTTTTTCAATATATATCCAATTGCAATGATTTTTAGCTTTATGAAGCAGTCTTTGATATTTCCACATGCTTTTTGTTTTTTTCATATTGAGTTGAATTTAATTTGTAATATATAAAGTCAGCAGTGTTTCAAAGGATTTGGATATTCCGTTTTCCTCCTTGATAGGGTTAAATAAAAGGAAATAATGTTTATCTCGGTTATCTTGCTAAGAAAATCAGAGATTCTTTTAAAATAAATAGGTATTAAAATAAATTTTAGTTACTAACTTGATTAGACAATGATGGGAAAAGAGCTCAATTCAGATTGATTGGCTGTATTATGAGTGTGTTCCCACAGAAGTTCAGGCTTTAACTAGAAATATAATTTAGGGATAATTAAAACTCAGAAAGTTTCTTTACTTTACATTCCATATAGTGTAGATTACAAATACTTATTTGAAACAATAATAAAAGATTCCAATGAACTCATATAAATTTGAATTAGTACAATTAATAAAAAAATCAAACCAGGGAGATTCTACTTTTGTTTTTCATTAACCTGGGTTCCATATATTTCCTATTGCAGAATGATTTCAGGGGTCCATAAAATTGGATGGAAAAATATTTATTTTTATTAGGAAATCTAATTGAATTTTAACTTTTCTGACTATTATTAATTTTTCCCCCTAAAAATCATTGTTTTGAGAAGTGAACATATGGGCTTCACTACCCTGCCAAAAGGTTCCACAATGCAAAAAGGGTATTTCAAATATCTTTACTTAGGCAATTTGCTTAGTTATTTAGATATCTCAAAGGTCATGAATCTTCTTGTTGTATTGTTAGGTTTGAGGTGGATCAAGTCAATTCTCTTCCTTTCCTTCCTTCCTGAGTTTAAGAGAGATAGGAAAAAGGAGAGAGACAGAAACAAAGAGAACATATAGGTCAGAATTCACAAAATTCATCTTGATTCCTGAGGTTAGTTTGATTTATTGAAAGTTTTATGATTTCACAAATGAAGATTAGAGTTGAGGAAAGTAACTGGCTTGCAGAATTTAAAGTCAATTTTACTAAATATTTATTAGGAAAAATATTTCATTGTTTTAATAGATATGGAAAAGATCTACATGGAATTGTGGAAAAACATAATACAGCTTGTTCTGAGACTATTTTATTAAATGAATATTAATTTGTAATTGAAATATAAATAAAATAGTGACATAGAAAGCATGTTCAGCACAGGGGTCAGGAATAACCTTTACTTGATTCCTGCTTTTAAAACACTAGTCAGCTTGGGAAGCTGGAGAAGCCACTCAGCCTCTCCCTGAACATAAGGTTCAGTCATTTGTCTTGTCTGATTCTTAAAGACCGTTCTTTGAGTTTTTTCTTGGCAGAGATTCTAGAGAGGTTGCCTTCTCCTTCTCCAGACCATTTGTGACAGGTGAGGAAACAAGCAAACAAGGTGAAATGACTTGTCTGGGGCAAACAGCTAGTGTGTATCTGAGGCCACATTTGATTTAAATTCAGTTCTTCTGTCACTCCAGGTGGGATGTTCTATCTGCTGTGCCACCAAGTTGTACTAGGTATCATTAAAGTATGCTGATAAAATGGCTAGTTTCTTTACTTTTAACAGAGTGGAAACTTAAGTAGATATTTGGATAATTATCTTACATCTATTTTACATCTCCTTCTCCCAGCTAGATTGTATGTTCCTTGATGACAAAAACTTTTTCTAATTTTGTCTTTTATTCTCCAGTGGCATAATAACAGGCACAGAGTAGGTACTTGATAATTATTTGTTATCAGTTAAATATGTTCCAGATTTATTATGATTATTATCATGTCTCAGTGTTGGGTTTTTGAACTCATTTCTTTCTTTTTTTCCCAAGTTGTTTGTAGACTATTTCCTTGATATTACTACTTCTGTTTCTGCTTCCCATGGTATTAACCTAAATATTTTCTATTATTATTCCCCTCTACTTTCTGTGTTTCTTTATACTTTTTTTATTTGTAGCCATTGTTTCTTTACATATAGTCATCCTTTTGATGGAACTATACACCAATCCTTAGTCCCATTCCACTAAGTATCCATGATTCCTACCTATAAAATCAAATTTGCCTCAGTTAAGACATCTGGCATATTTTCTTGTTATCCATATGTTGTACATTTGTATATTCATATCTCAAGCAATTATAAAAATAATTGACATGTATATAATGATTTGTTTGCAATGCATTTATACACACACACCTGCAGAAAGATAGCAGTTTGGGTGAGTTATAGAGTATAATATGTAACAACCCTGGAAAACCTTTCTAAAATTATTTATATATGTTAATCACTGTGATCCAGCCAGATTGCCATTCTTTATTCTATTCTTCCCACACAACACTACATTTCCTGTGTTTGAATTTTTGCACTGTTTGATCCATATGCTTGAAATGTAATCTGCTCCCACTTCTGTATCTTTTAAACCCTGATTTCCTTCAAGAATCAGTTCCTGAATGTACATACCTTTTCCTGCCCTGCAATACCTACTGTAACTTTCTTTGCCAATATTACCTTGCCTGTATTTTTAGATTCATGTGAATGTTTTATATATATATATATATATATATATATATATATATATATATATATATAAATATAAAATATTATATTACAATATGAATTCATTTCAGGGTAGCAGTTACTTTTTGTTGTTATAGACAGTAGAATTGAGCACTATATATAATAGATACTTAATCTACAAGTTCTTACTCATCCCCTCTAACATTTACTAACAAATCAAGCCCTGAAGCAGATGTATAAATGCTCACCCTGAAAATTTAACAATCCAGCACTTGTGAGCCATCCCTGCTTCTGCTACTTCTGTGCTTTTGCTCTTCTTCCTATGTTGCTGCACTTCTAACTCTAGGGTATATATTTTTTTTTGGTAGATATACATTAGTAATTTTTCTCTCCTTAATCCTTTTTCATGTTAAATTCTAATAGATTATGTTTTGACTAATCTTTCTAAGATGTACTTTCTTGCCTGGCCAAGAGTTCTTTATCCTGGTATGTTTCACCATGGTCCCAAAATAAAATTTCCTTGCTCTATGTCACTCTTCTTCTCAATCAACTGTTTATTTCCCAAATTTGCCTTTGGTGTTCCCTGAGATTTTCTGGCTCCTACTGAGATAGTTTTTTAGGTTCTGGATTTATTTATGCTCAGTCAATCAAAAATGTTGGGGTAATGATCTTTAGCTTTAATAACTCTTTTCCCCACAATCCAATTTCTTGAAACAAGTCATTATACACTTTTATTTCTTCAGTTCATCCTCTTGTACTTTTAATCCTGAAATTCTCTTTTACAAAAAAAACATTTCATGCTAACATAACTGGGGTGCTGAGAGGCATTCTTAAAATATCTTTTGCTCTCCTCTAGGAGTCAAAAAATGATATTTGAATGTAGGTTGGCCTTGGGAAAAAAAGTCAAACATTGTGCACATGGCCATTAGAAAAAAAAATTACTGCAAAAAGTCTTCTTGCCTTTCATATTAAACTAAAAATGACATCCTCAGTTCTCTTTTGATTTTATTGATATTTCTTGTAGCTTATGGTTTGGGTGAACTACCAAATTGTTTGTTGGCCAAAGTTGCTTATTGTTGTCCTTAAGAGCTTCTAATCAGAGCTCTTATGCAACTTTGTTTTGGGAGATAAGACCAGTATGCTCAGCTACTTTCTCTCAGTATTTAACAGTTCTCCACAATGCCCCTATGCATGTATCAGCATATTAGCTTTTTATACTTTTGAAGTCATTTGTTAAACTATAAAACTGTAAAATTATAAAACATCATGTAAAATTATACCAGGGAAAATACATTTCCTCTGTAGCATCTCAACTAACACAATGACCCTTCTGATGATGCTCATCTCTTATAACTTTATTTTTAGATATGGTCTGTACTGATACTCTTTTTTATATCTCAACTCAGATGGCAGGGAGAGGTACTAACTCCCCTCTCAGAACTCCATGCTTAATTTATAGAAAGTGGCTTTAATGAGTGTTTTTTGAATGTTAGATGAATACATTATATATTACTACCAATTTCCTTATAAGCTAAGGGCAACTCACCTTACCTCCATATTGTTCTTAAATTTCATTTGCTGTATTTATTTTCTTTGTCTTTCTGTGTCTTTTTTTCCCTCTCTCTGTATGACTTTCTGACCCTGTTTCCCCCATCCCCCCCACCTCTATTCATAGACATGGTGATTTTTGTATGTTATTCTTTTATTTTTGTTTTACATTTCTTTGTGTATGTGAAAAGAGCCTTCTAAAGGAAAATTTTTTGAATGGAAAGAATGTAGTATTAAGACGTGCAACCAAATAGATAAACCAGCCTCTAGTTTTTTATATTTATGCTAATAATATATTTATGCTAATATTTTCCTCTTGTTCCTAATAAGAGCCTACTCTTTTCACTGTATTTAAACAACTTTTGAGAGGCTGAACTTCCATTAAGTATTCTTAAGTAATCATTGTAGAAATGCAGATATTAACAAGCAAAAATTTTAAAAGGTTTCCAAAAGGCCTCGTATTTCACTAAGTTCCACCCACTAGTGAAAACACATGTAAAATTATTGGGAAGGCTTTTCTTTTTCTTTTTTTAATTGTCTCTTTAATTAATTTAATTTAGAAGAATTTATCATTTAGAAAAATGCATCAGTCAATCTATATCAAGTCAAAAATGGGTGCATGATATAGACATAAAAGGTAATATAGACCAATTTGGACATCAAAGAATAGTTCACATGTCAGATCTATGAAGAGGGGAGGAATTTATTACTAAGCAAGAGATAAAGAACATTATAAAATGCAAAATGGATAATTTTGATTATATTAAATTAAAATATTTTTGCACAAACAGAACTAATGCAACCAAGATTAGATGGAAAGCAGAAATTTTAAAGCCAACTGAATCAAATTTATATGTTTTCCAGTAAATAAATAGTAAAATGGGAGTTTTCAGATGAAGACTAATGTTATAGTCATATTAAAAAAGCTCTAAATCACTATTGATTAGAGAAATGCAAATTAGAATAATTTATTCATATTGATAGGATATTGCCAAATATTATTATCATGGATTTTTTGAATGATTAAGACATATTTTTCCAAAATGTGATCTTCTACATGATTTTCTAACCTTACCAAACAGAATGAGATGTGGAATGTTTGGCAGTCTAGCAGCAAGAATGTATTTTAATGCATTTACAACATGAATGTGGTTCTTATAGTAGATAATTAAATTTGTAATAGTATTGTTTTATAGCCAACTTAGTGAATTCTATCTAATGTGTCTTGGCAACTGTTAACTTAGCCAATTTTTTTATGAGATATAACTTGAAAACATTTACAGATTTAAGATGAGTTAATTCTTACATAGTTCATTCAATTTCACAATGTCCTGTTTCTCTTGCATTTTTGCTGTATGGTCTGAGTTTGGTAGCATGTTGAAATCATTCTCTTGGCCAGTTCTCAAATGAGAGCAGTAAAAGATCCAAAAATGGCCCTTAACCCTGATAGCTTTGATGTTTGACTCCAGAGTATATATTTGTACTTAAATTTCTTTTTTCTTTTTTAGTTTTTTCAAGGCAATGGGGTTAAGTGAATTGCCAAAGGTCACACAGCTAGGTAATTATTAAGCATCTGAGTCTGAATTTGAACTCAGGTCCTTCTGACTCCAGGGCTGGTACTCTATCCACTGTACCACCTAGCTGCTCCTGTACTTGAATTTAAACATTATCATATCTGATTATCTCTGAATTTATTTCAGAGTGCAGGATCAATTGGCAACATTAGGTCCTTTTTAAGGCTGTCTAGAGAAAAATGTCACATTTTTCTATATTTGTCAAGGCTTCTTTATCTTTTGTCCTTTTTAGGTAGTCTAGAGAAAATGCCACATTTCTCTATATTTGTCAAGGTTTCTTTACCTTATGTCTCATTTTGAGTATAGACTTTTTTATCTCTTTGTCCCTGCCCCACCCCTCCCGACTAGTATTGCAATGAAATGTTTGAGTTTTCAGAAGACTCTACTCCTGAAATAGGACTAGACTTCAGTTGCTCACTACACCCCTGTCCTGATCGACATGTGCCTCATCTTGCTTCATGCAGGATTATATGATTCTCCTCCCATTTTTTCTACCCCAAAGTTCTTTCAGATTCTTGAACCATGTTTAGATCAGTTCTACTCAGCCATTGCTCCTGTGAAGGGTACTTTGATTTGCTCCCTTTTGGTCCCACTCCACTTCATGTTGTCTTTTCACATTAGAACATAAGATTTTTGGAGAGTAGAGACATTCTATTTATTTTTCACCCAGACTGGACCAGTGATTTTATTGAGATAGGGAACATTTCGATGTGGAACCAATTTACAATGCAAGTTGAGCTTTCTAATTTATAACTGAGATTTGCTTTCAGCACTGAGAGTTTAAACATTCCCAGGGTCATATACTCAACAGGTATTTACCAAAGCTAACACTAAACTCAGGTCTTCCCGGTACATAGCAAACCTTTAATTTTTTTAAAAAATTAATTGTTCCTTCAATTACATATAAGTTAATAATTTGTTGTTCAGTTGTGTCTGATTCTGTGACTCCATTTGGGGTTTTCTTGGCAATGACACTGGAGTGGTTTGCCATTTTTCTTTTCCAGTTCATTTTATAATTCAGGAAACGTAAGCTAAACAGTGTTAAATGAATCATCCAGGGTCACAGCTAGTAACTGTCCAAGAACAGATTTGATTTCAGGATGAGTTTTTCTGACTCCAGGTCTGGTACTCAATCCATTGTGCCACCTAATTGTCCCCAAATTAAATCATAGTGAATTTAAACATGTATTTATTATCTCTCAAGAAGAAGTAAAGTATGGTTAGTCATCATTAATATCTGAGAGGAATAATCCCTCAGAATATTCCTCAAGATTGAGAGAAGTTTGTCAGTTTTAATCTGTGTATATGAACAGATTAATTGTGAGCTGTATAGAATGGGGCAGAACACACTGGGTATACTTTCTGGTTATAATTTCCAGGTATACACAGGATATACACTGGGTATTCTTTCAGGACAAATTTGAGTTCTCATCTCTTAACAATTACAAGTGTAACCTTGAGAAAATAATTTCTTGTCTAGGGGCTTGTTATTTTTACCTGAAAAATAAGGTTATCTTGGATAGTACTTCAGATTTTTTTTCTTTATGCATCTTTTTCTAATTCTTTAGGTCTCCAAGAATGAGCAGTATGATATTGTGGATATAGAGAACTGACCTCAAATTGAAGCAAGTCCTGGATACAAATGTCATATCTGTTTCACTGGTCATGTGACTCTGGGAAAATCACTTAGTTTCCCATTTCTGTAGGCAAATTTTACTTTATAACTTGCAGAGAAAGTGCAAGATTACATTTGTTAAACTGAGTTTCCACAATTGTAGCATGGAATTCACCTGCCCCAATCCTATCTAGGATCTCTGTTTTTAGTAGGTTGTGAAAATAGGATGTTGAGAAGAGAATTCAGTAGTATGGCAAACAGAAAAAACCAGGGAAGTTCAGAATAATAAGAAAATAAAAGAGAAAGATAAGCATTGATTTTTAAGAATGAGAATATTAAAAGGAAAAAATACAGGTGCATATTTCCATACTTTTCTAAAGTTAAACTAACTTAGCATTTAATGTCCTTTTTATTTTAAATTGTCTACATCTTCCAAAGAGGTGACTAGGTGGCTCAGTGGATAGAGTGCCAGGCTTGGAGTAGGGAAGATCTGAATTCTAATTCAGATACTTCATAGCTATGTGACCCAGGACAAGGGCTATTGTTTGCCTCATCTGTAAAATGACCTGGAGAAGGAAATGGCAGGCCATTCCATTATCTTTGTCAAGAAAACCCCAAATGGGATCACAAGGAATTGGACATTACTTAAAAAAAACACTGAACAGATATATCTTTCAGTTGTACAAGGCTTAAAGGTTGTTGTTGTTTTTGTATTTTCATGGACAGATTTTTGAACACCAAGCTCGGCATATCATTTAATTTTATATATGTGAAAACTAATAACTTCTGTTCTAGGAACTCCTTTCACCAAAGGAAGGTCACAAATTGTTCAGGTTAATGTCTTAGAGAGTTATAAGCCTCTCTTGGTTAAATGACTTGAGTTTGATCACATTTCATATCACTGGCCAGATTTCAACTCTGCTCTTCATACTTATGCAGTACTGCATCCTTTTATCGAGTTCTTGAGACTCAATTTATTTTGGTTTCTGTAGAGCAATTTAAATATCCCCTTAAATTTTTTTGCCACAAAGTTTATGATACCTTTAGCAAAATTGTCCTTTTTGATCATTTGTCAGTGATACATACTCAAATAATCTCCAAATTAAATTGCACAAATCCTTGTAAATATGATTGTTGATGAAAATTACATGTCTTTCTTCTGTTAGAGTACTCAGGGTTTTGTGAAAGAATATTTTGTGTGTACAAATTGGTTTCTTGTATTTGTCTACCTTATTAAGTATGGAAATTGCTAACATTGCGGTAGGTGCATTTAACATAAATTGTAACTAATTAAACATGGTGCCTTATTTTTGTTTTTTAGTGATTTAGTGAATAATCTGGGGATTCAAAAAGGGGGAAAATGCAGATTATGTGTTCTTTCATGAAAATGAGTTTATAAAGTTATAGTTTGAATGTAATTTGTACAACCAAGATGAATTTTTTTGCTTAAATAAGATTTTTCCTAGTGTTACTTGAATGAAATTGTTGATTCAATGTTATGAAAGAAAACTTACTTTTTTCCATCTCTACCTATCACTATACAATTCCAGTGTTTTAGTAACACTATTGTTATTTAACTTGATCTTCGCTGAGCAAAAGTAATAGATAAAAAATATAACTAATCTATGATCTTTGATTGAATGATTTTACTATGATTGTGGTTAAACTTCCTCTGAACTTCATTTAACAATATATTCACATGAAGGTGGTTACATCTGAATTAAGTGTTAGAGCAAGTTGTTCTGAAATTGAATACTTGCCTTTGGTAAAATCCCATTATTCATCTCTTATATAATATCTCAGATAGATATGAACATTTAGCAACTCAGTCATTTAGAGATCTGCTAACATCTATATATTTTTTCCAAAGGAATCCTTGCTACAGATTGATACAAAACTGTTAATATCTATTTTTCTTACAAAACAATGCTCTGGTGCAGAGTGATAGAGATCCTTATGAATGAATCAGAGGTTGGTTAACTGTGTGGCTATGTGACTCAAATATGCAAGTGAAAGATTTGAATTTGGGGCAGATCAATTCTAGAATATTAATTGAAACTAATGATTAGAATTGAGATTTCTGAGGGCAAGGACTATTTTTGCCTTTCTTTGTATTCTAGCCATCAATGCAGTAGTGGCATAAACTAGTAATTGGACTATTAATAGTAATTAGCATTTGGACATTACTTTAAGATTTCACATATATATCTCTTTTGATCCTCACTACATCCTAGGAGGTTCTATTGTTATTCCCATTTTACAGATGAGGAAACTGGGAGGTCTGGTATGCCCTTGTTCAGTTTCACAGTCTGATATAACTTCACTTTTTAATCATTATATCACCTATTAAGCTAGGTGGCACAATGGAGTACCTTGTCTGGAGTCAGAAAAACTCATATTCTGAGTTCAATATCAATTTCATACACTTAATGAGTTGTGTGCCTTTGGTCAAGTCATTTAATCCTGTTTGCCTCAGTTCCTTCAAGTGTAAAGTGCACTAGAGGGAAATGGCAAACCACTCCAGTATCTTTGCCAAGAAATACTAATATTGATACAGGGCTTCTGGTCATGGGGAACATTGTTATTAGAAACAAATTTTTGTAATCTTTTACACTGTTAAATTCTGTTTGAGTAGGCAATTTGTAGAAGTAATACTGAAGAGTATCTGTCTAGTAAGAAATGTTATCTGCACCTGTCCTGTAAATTGACTCCTATTGTTCCATTGTTCAATATAAATTTGCAACTTTATCTCATTTTCTGTCCCCCCCCCCCCCCCCCCCAGCTTCCAGCCTTTTACCAGATTTCAGTCAAGAAGAAGGGGAGGGATTTCCCTCTTTGCTCTTATTCTCCAGACACTCCTATACCCAGGGAGTGAGCAAGACTATAAAGTCTGACCTGGATTCCTCTTGTGGTATGCAGACTCACTTGAGTCTCAGCCCAGTCAGTTCTCTTAGTGCTCTCAGGCTTGCTTTCTTCTTGCTCTCTGGCTCTCACTTGCTTTCAAGACTGGTCTGGCCTTTTGTTGTTCATCCTGCCCTCAGTGTGCTTGCGATTCTGCTAGGAGGAGAAAAACTGAATCTGTACACTTTTCAGGTTTGTATAATAAATCCCAAGTGGTTTTAAATCTCCAGGGCTATATGTGAATTCTTTCACCTTCACGACCTCTTGATCTTAAATTGGTGACACCAATCCTTTGGCAACAACATGGGGTATGAAGAGTTAGATAAGAGTGGAAATAACTTTTAGCAACTACAACAAAAAAAGGAAACATGCCCTAGCCATTGGGAATCTTACAATCTAGACCAGGACTGTCCAAATTACAGCCCACAGGCCCCTGAAGGTTTACTAAATGCTTAGCAAACACAGCCCAGAGCTCTCACTAAAATGGAAAATCATAATATTGTCTATTGTTTCAATAAAAACTTTTAACAGTAAGGTTGGACAGCCCTGATCTAGACAACAAGGTTCTTAATAAATGCTATTGACTTGATTTGAATTGACTAATGATCTAGGATTGAGATGGACCAGTCAGCTAAACAGTGTAAATAGAAGAAAATTTATGCATTTGATCATTCCCCCCCCTCCTTCAGACATTAGTCATGGCATTCTTTATTCATTTCTATGCACTGCTCAGAGAGGTTTCTGTGTATTGTTAAACAACATCATTATATTTCAATCATTGAGCCTTCATAATTGAAGATGATGCCAGTGTTGTTATTACTGATGTAAGCAAGCACTGCTCTGCTTGTTCACTCTATTTTGCCTGATTACAAAAGAGATGCTGTGTGCTTAAATTGTACTTTAGTGTATTTGTACATATTACTTTTTCTTTCCATTTGGATTCTAGTCCCCACTCATTAGAGTATTTGGCATAGTGCATGGCATGTACCAGTGAGTAATTTATGGTTATTGATTAATTGACTGACTATTCAGACAGATATTGAGGACTGTGATCCTCCATTCTTCACAAGTCTTGCTCAGAAAAGCAAGTGTTGCCTTTATTTATACTTGTTTCCACTTTAATTTTGCATAGTTTTAATATTGACTATCTTCTAAAGATTTTATTTTCTTCTTGATGTTTTAATGACCAAGACTTTGCCACAGTGAAAGTCACTGAAGTTAGAAACTTTAGTTATGAGTGGGGGAGTTGTTTATTTTAGTTGGCCACATAGGAAGGGATCACTACACTAGGAATGGATTTATCATTATATGTTTTCTATGTGTTTTGACTACTAAATGTACAAAGCTCCTTTCTTAAAAAAAAAACAAAAACAAACCAGGTTTATATGTGGTGACTGTTTTATTTAGCAAACATTGCTTATTGTGTATGTAGCTCTGTTGTACCAGGGAAAAACACCTGGATTCGTTTCAGTGAACATTTAATATGTTTACTACTAGCTTGCCTTAAAGCCTCTATATAGATGTATAAAACTGGAGCTGGAAAGAGATCTAGGAGGAATTTAATCATTAAAATCTTGCTTCTTTACAACTTCAATATCTGTTCCCAATATTGTCTTCTCAGGTCTATGAAAAAGTCTAATCCCTTCTCAACTTGATAGTGGTGAAGAAACAAGTCATTTCCTTGTACAATTCATTGTATTTATTTAATCATAATGGGCTTATCCCTGAAACAATGGCCTGTATTGTTTAACATCAAAAGAATTCTCATTATTTTTAGGGTTACAAGAAATGAGACCTAAAGAAATCAATGGAGATGGGGCGGCTAGGTGGCAGTGGATAGAGCACCGGCCTGCCCTGGGGTCAGGAGTACCTGAGTTCAAATCCAGCCTCAGACACTTAATAATTACCTAGCTGTATGGCCTTGGGCAAGCCACTTAACCCTATTTGCCTTGCAAATTTCTACCAAAAAAAAAAGAGTCAATGGAGATGTCGGTAGTGGGTGTGAGCAACTGGCAAAAAGTTATAAAAGATAGATGACCCAGGAGAAGCACCATAAATGATGTGAATAGACAAATGAAAGAGCAGGAAAACTCATACAGGCAAAACGCCCACATAGCAGGATGAGAGGGTTAGTCAAGGAATTACCCATGTATTCTCATGTAATATGATAAGTCTAGGAAGATCACTAGCACATTTGTGGCCCTCCCTGTAGTAGCTGTATGGGAGAACATAAAAAAAAGTTGCAGGTTGGGTAGGCATCAGATAAATTGATCTTCTTGTTTGTAGGAATAACATACATCATGGAAGGAATCAACTATTTTTATTCAAATATTCTCATGCAAGGCATTGTGCAGGGCTCAGGTTATAAAACATAGACAAAGAAACAAATGAAACCAATCCATGTCCTTCAGGAACTCACAGTTCATTTTGAGATAAGAGTGCACAGATGGGCAGAATGAATAGAGTGAAGTCACGATTGAAAAAATCACATGTAAAGGACAATTTTTTGGAGTTGAACTATGAATTGAATTTTGAAGGGAGTTCTAGATTCTAAGAAAAAGATAAGCAAAAGTTGCTGTCCTAATGGATCTTTGCAATCTAAATCACAAATTGGAGAACTTAGGCTGATGAAGAGATTTCTTTTGCAAAATGTGTTTTTTTTTTATTTTTTTAAAATTAAATTAAATTGCTTGCTGCATTCTAAGTTCCAAGCTGTCTCTTTCCCTTCATTCCTTCCGCTCTCACTAGAGAAGGCCATCATTCACAGGCATCCACACTCATATATAGAAATATTTAGCTAGCTAGCTAGCTTATATATTAGTTCTTATTCTGGAGTTGAATAGCATCATCCTTCATAGAGCCTTTGTATATTTTATAATATTTTGAATATTTTTATAATACTAAGTTATAAATAACTTAGTCATTCACTTGTTCTTTGAACAATATCATGCACTTGGTATTGCTCATTTCACTTTGCATTATTATATACATCTTTTCATTATTTCTAAAGTCTACCTGTTCATGATTCCTTACAGTATAGTAGTATTCCATCACATTCATATACCACAACTTTTTTTAACCATCCTCCAACTGATAGGCATTCTCTCATTTTTCCAGTTCTTTGCTATCACAAAGAAAACTGCTAGAAGTATTTTAGAATATAAAGGCTCCTTTCCCTTTTATGCTGATCACTTTAGGAAACAGACCTCATAGTATTCTGGAGCAATGGTATATACAATTTTTAAAATTTTCTTAATTTAAGGCAATGGGATTAAGTGATTTGCCCAAGGTCACACAGCTAGGTAATTATTAAGTGTCCCAGATGGAACTTGAACTCAGGTACTCCTGACTCCAGGGCCCATGCTCATTCACTGCGCCACCTAGCTGCCTCAGGTATATATAATTTTATAACTCTTTGATTATAATTCTAGATTATTCTCCAAAATGGTTGGATTCATCCACAGTTCCACCAACATTGTATTATGTCCCGGTTTTTCCATATCCTCTCCAACAGTTTTCATTTTCCCCTTCTAACATTTTAGCAAATTGAATGGGTTTGAGATGATATTTCAAAGTTGTTTTCTTTTTCATTTCTCTAATCTATAATAATTTAGAGAATTCTTTCATATGATTTAGAGTTTTTTTTTTTTTGAAAGATACTTTTTAAAATCAGTATTGTCCTCTCAAAGTCTCCCATGTGGTTTTTGGTATATAGGAGGTAAAGTTCCAGTTCTTTCAATTAATTCTTAAGTCTGAGTCAGAGGGAGCAGCAAGAAGGGTGCTGTGGTGGTGTCCCTGCTATCATTCATCTCTTACTAGGGATCTAGGGAGTGGGCTGTCTCAGGAAATGGAGAACTGAAGACTCAAGACTTAGATGCCTTTAATCACCTTGGAATGGGGAGACTTGCCCATGTATTGTTAGGGAAGGCACTGGACAAAGAGGCAGTCTGGAGCCTGCTTTTTTGTGGAGGAGGTAAAGGAGGAGGAATAAGGTGGGCTTCTGGAAACTTTTCTATCAGGAAGATGGGGGGGGTGAGGAGAGGAGTGAGTCTTTCTCCAGGAATTTTGGAACACAAGAGCATTAAAGAGTAGAGAGTTCACATCCTAGAATTCATTCCCTTTCCTCTTAATTTATTTTTATTTTTGGTAATGAGGTTTTAAATAACAACAGTATGCCACTGGAATGCATCCTCATTATTTAAATGAGGAATATTTTAGCAACTTATTTCTAATGAGACTGGCATTTTCAATCAGAAATCACAACTTCTCCCCTCCCCTCCAAATTGAAAATTGTTGTCAGAAGTTTTCTTGTAGGGTAGACAGAATCTACTGTGAAGCTTAGGAAAATGATACCTAAAATATTGGAGAATTTTTGAGTTATAGAGTAGACTCAACCACATATTTTGAATATAGATAGCTTCCTACAGAGCAGTAAGAAGAGACTAAATTTCTTGGTGTGTGTTTGAGTGTCAGTCAGTGCTTTTTTAAGGGGAGAAGGTCTGGGGGATAGTGTTGAATGAAAGTGGGTATTCAAATAAGTGTTTGGGTGACTTCCCTCTAGAAAGAGCCTCAGGCAAATTCATATGAGTTGTTATTGTTAAAAAAAAAAGCATTCTTCAGTGCCAAATACACCCTTCTGTTTGATTTTTGCCCAGTCCCTGAATGCATAGCTCTCTTTAATTGTTTGATTTCCTTTTGAAAAGATGAGCAGAAATCTTCTAAGCTTTTCTTTGTCTTGCATTCCAATTCCCTTTCCTTTCTTTTTGTGCTCTTTTCCAATTTTATTGTCTGGCTTTTGGGAGAGGGAGGTGGAAAATGTCAAAATCATAAATTTTTCACTACTGAATATAAAATTAATCTTATAATTTTCCTCTTAAAAATTTGAATTCTTTGTTTAAATTTGATAATTAGGAAGAGGGGAGAAGGAAGGAAAAAATAAGGATATGAATTTGGTTGTATCTAATGGTAAACAATTATTGAGCTAAATGATTCTTCTTAGTATTAATTTGAACTTTTACTTCAAGAACTCTACTTTGGTGACATAGGGAATTTTGTTGTACAGTTGTGTCTGAATCTTCATGATCCCATAGATAGCAGTATAATAATCCTAGAGTATGTAATTCAAATTATGCCTCAGACATTTTATAGCTAAAGGACCCTGAGCAAGTCTCTTAACCCACTCTAAATTTATTAGTTTTACCATTGGTAATAGTAATAGCATCTGCCTCACTTGGCTATTTTGTAAATCAATTTAGGTAATACATGTAAAGTGCTACTGAAATCTTAAAGCATTACATAAATGTTGGGTAATATAAAAATTATAATAGCAACAGTAGTGGTCTAGTTCTGATGACTTTAATTCCTATAGTGACAATTTATCTTTTTTCAAACACTTTTGTAACTAGATAGATAAAATTTTATTAACCATTTTACTATGAGAGGGGCTGTACTCATGTTTGGAAATGGTTGATAGGAGGTAACATGGTTTTGTTCACAAGAAAATCAATTAATCAATTAAAAAGCAATATATTTTACTATTACTATATACCTCTTTGAGAACGAAGGGCAAATATCATATGCCAAGCACTGTGGATAGAAAAAAAAAACAATCTCTGCTCAGGAAGCCTATGTTTCGGTGGGTCATTTAGATACTTGCAAGTTACTTAGAGAGTAGGTGGAAGGTAACCATAGAGGGGGAGGCTCTAATGTTACTCATCAACATTTTGTTTATTAATTGAGGAGTGGAGCTTAGGCTAGGATGAGATGCAAATTGCTTGGGTGGTTTTTATGTCATTCTCTATGGAAATAAACTACAGCATTAGTATTTCTTTTGAATTCTAATGAGTGTGTCTGGACCATTAAGCTGCTTTCTCCTAGTTAAATGACAGCATCAGGTAAAGAAGTTTAAAGATCTTTTGAGAATTAGCTATCCTGAGGAAGGTAGTACATTTTGGGGGTAGCTAGAGCTGCTATCGATAAGATGCTGTTAAAGTGAACCGGACTTTGGATCATTATGTGAATGAATAAATTGAATAGAAAAATTTTAGAAATGGGCTAGCTTTAAAATCTTTTTTTTATGGTAAGGCAATGGGGTTAAGTGGTCAGGGCCAGTGCACTATCCACTGCACCACCTAGTTGCCCCCTTTGAACTCTTTTTAAGGTTACTTTCTCACTAGCCATTTTCACATTTTCCTAACTATCATAAAAATCATGGTGGATGGAGGGCTAACCATATGGTCAGCATCTTTGTTTATTAACTACATGTTTGATTTGCTCAAGGGACAGCCCTGTGCCCACCAATTCAGAATAAATAAATAAATGCATTTAAAAATTTTGTGTGGGAATTTGCCATTTTTCTGTTCAGATAGAGAAATGTATCTTGTAAAGAATGTATTGAACTTGGAATCAGTTGGATACATTATCTGTTGTTGTTGGTTGGTTATATGTGACTTTCCATGACCACATTTTGGATTTTCTTGGCAGAAAAGCTAGAGTTGTTTGCCATTCCCTTTTCCAGTTCATTTTACACATGAGGAAACTGAAGCAAACTGGCTTAAATTACTTGCTCAGGTCATACAGCTCATAAGTGGCCAAAGCTGTATTAAAAAATAGTCTTATTGACTCTAAGCCTGTCACTCTTGTCTACTATACCACCTTATTGCCCCTGCATATTATGTGTAACCCATAGAAAATCTATCAATATCTAATCTTCAGGTTCTTCTGTAAATGGGTATGATACTACCGAGACTGCCCATTTTACAGGATTTTGAAAAGAAGTTTTTATGTTTCTTAAAGCTCTGTATTTGTGTAAGTTATTATGACTTATTTCTATCTTTGTATCTATCTAACATCTTCCTTGTATGTACAGACATAGGCAATATTCATGGTACAATGACTTAATGGATAGAAAGTTGGACCTGGAGTTAGGAAAACCTGAATTCAAATTTGGTCTAAGGGATCACTTTCTTCAATTCTAATGAAAATGACGGTAATGATAGACTCCATCTTACAGGTTGTTACTAGGATCATATAAAATAATATTTGTGAAAGGAATTTAGCATAATGGTTGCCTTTATAGTAGGTTCTGCAAAAATACTTCTTCCTTTCCATTCCTGTCCAAAATTATAGCATAGGTTATAGGTGAAGCTTTAGCTGTGGTCAGCCATTTTGGGCACTCTCACCATGTTTACCATTCCCTCCAGGGAGGCTGGTTTGAATAGACATCATCACTGCCTTAAATTAAATTAGATGTCATGTCTTAAATTTTATCCATTGTCTATGTTTTATCTCCTTTATGTCACTGATCACTCCATTCTCTGATAATTTTATAGTCTTTTTTAGACATAGGATTTTCACTGACTTCATAAAAATGTATGTAAAATTGTATGAATTTGCTTTATTAAATTTTTTCTGTATTTTTATATTAAGTGCTATATAAATTAGAGTATTGTGGTGTAGACCAATTTAAGATTTGAAAAAAAGATGATGCATTGATGTTTCATAGTATTACATTATCTCAAATGTAAAGTATTCATATTCATATAGAGATAGAAACAATTTTACTTGCTAGCTAGACTAGTAATGATTCCCTTAAAATTTTTTAAGTGTGACATTTAGCATTCTCAAGATATATTTCAGAGATTTCACAATATTTACATTTTTACCTTATTTTCATGAGAGGATTTTTGTTCAACTTCTGAGAAGCATTTATTTCATTTCAAAATTCAATTTGATTATTTTTTATTACCTTTCAACCTATTTCCTATGAATATCACTTTCTGCTTTTTTGGATGAAAGTTACTTTAATTATTATTGATTTTATTGTTATCATGATCTCTTGATTCTTTTAAGTTTACATATATGAAGAGTCCTCATGACTTTTACTTTTAAAATGATTTTTAATGATTATAAAAGTTTATAATAATTAGAGTAATATCACTAAAAGAAAACCTATGGCATATGCCCCAAATAGCTGTTACAATTTTGCCACATTGATTTATTTTCAACAGGTTTCTATTTAAGAAGAAAGGAAAATTTCTTGGCACAAAAAGTAGAAAGGTTTTTGCATTTGTACTTTAAAAAACAAACCAAAGACTCAAACCCTTTTATAATCCTTGAATATTTTATATTATTTAAATAGAATCTTTGAGGTTTTATTAAGATCTGTTTGAATTGCTTTCTTCCCTTTTTCTTGTGTGTGTGTGTGTGTGTGTGTGTGTGTGTGTGTGTGTGCGTGTTTTGTTTTGTTTTTTTGCCCAGTAGGATCAATACTTTTGCCAGATGAACTTTAGCCAAAAGAAAATGCAACTTAGGAAGCTCATAGGTTACGTTTAATGTTATTGGATCTTGATCTTACTAATGTTGATTTTTCTTTTACAAGAATGTCTTCCTTCTTCTCCTCTTTGATTCTTTTGCTTCTGCCATAAATCCTTCAAAGGTTATCGTGCCATGTTATTAAGGCTTCCCTAAAGACTTTTTGCCTATTCTAGGAAAATGTATGGGTTCCACTGGAACACTTGAACTCTAGCAAACTGTAGTAAAAGCCTCCTTATCTTTAGTGCTCAGTCGAGATCTCATGCCCTAGTACATGGTCAATTTTTGTGTAAGTGCCATGTGCTGCAGAAAATAAAAAGTATATTCCTTTCTATCCCCATTCAGTTTCCTCCATAAGTCTATTATGTCTAGGTTTTCTAACAATCTATTTACCTCCCTAACTTCCTTCTTGTTTATTTTATGATTAGATGTATCTAAATCTGAGAGTGGGAGGTTGAGATCTCCCATTAGTTTATGTCTTCCTATAGCTCTTCCAACTTCTCTAAGAATTTGGATGCTATTCCATTGGGTGCATACATATTTAGTGTTGAAATTACTTTATTGTCTATGTTACCTTTTAGGAGGATATACTTTCCTTCTTTATCTCTTTTAACACTATCTATTTTTGCAGCTGCTTTGTCTAGGATAAGGATTGCTACCCCTGCTTTTTTCACTTCAGCTGAACCAAAATGAATTTTCCTCCAACCTTTAACCTTTACTCTAAATGTATCTCTCTGCTTCAAATGAATTTCTTATAAACAACATACTTAAGGATCTTTAGTTGTGATTTGGAAAAAAGCTTTGGAATCTAAGGAGGAAAATTTGCCTTGATTCTTCTATCAGACAAGAACCAATGGAGGAAAAAAACAATGAAAAAAAGTCCCAACACTTTATTGAACCAATCATTCAATCAATCAAGCCTTTAGACCATGAAGAATCTTTGATTACTTTTTTCTTTATTAGACATGTTGGAAAAAAAAGGTAAAATGCTTCAATCTGCACTTTTGTTCATCAGGTCTCTCTGTCTCCCTGTCTCTCTCTCGATAACATTTTTTCCATTGAGTTCTTTGGAATTGTTTTGGCTCATTGATCAAAAGAGCTGTAGCCTTTCATAGTTGATTATTGTTTCAATATTGCTGCTACTGTGAACAATGTTCCCTTGATTCTACCCACTTCATTTTGTATCAGTTCATCTAAATCTTCCAGGCTTACCTGAATTATTCCCTTCCTCATTTCGTATAGCACAATTGCATTCTATTGCAGTTCTATACTACAACTTATTTAGGCATCCCCCTCAATTTCCAATTCTAATCTACACCCACATCCTAATACAGAGGCAAATACACAAAACTACTATAAATACTTTTGTACATTTGAGTCCTTCTATTTTTTCTTTGATTTCTTTGGGATACAAACCTAGTAGGACATATTGATGAGTGTTATAGCTCTTTAGGCATAGTTCCAAATTGTTCTCCAGAATGTTTGTATCACATCAGAACTTCTCCAACAGTGCATCAGTGTGCTTATTTACCCACAAATTTACAACATTTATCATATTAGCAAAACTGATAGGTGTGAAGTAGCATTACAGGGTTATTTAAACTTTCATTTTTCTAATCACAAGATCATTTTTTCATAAGACTATTGAAAGTTTTGATTCTTTTACTGAAAACTACTTGTTCATGTAATTGATCATTTATTAAATGTGCTATTATTTTGATATATTTTTAGTTCAATCCTATATATGTATATATATATATGTATATATATATATACATATATATATATATATATATATATATATATATTTGTGAAATAAGACCTTTATCAGAGAAAATTGGTGTAATCTCCCCCACTCCAGTTTCATATATTCTTTCTAATTTTGGTTATGCTGGTTATACCTTGATGACCACTGGGTGATATTGCAAAAAAAGAGATTATTTGAATTGGTTGAAGAGATTTGATCTCACCCTGTGGGCTTTCCAGAAAATAATTTGAATTCCAGGTTTTTGATTGTCTGGTAGTAGAGATGAGATAATCATTCTTTTGAAGCCTCCAAAAAGAAAGTGTTGAAGTGGAATGGAGCCCAACTTTGTACTCAATCTCACTCTATTGAACAGAGGAAAAGCTTATAAACTACAGAAGGTTAAAGGATTTGGACTTTTCCATTCTAATAAGCAGTGAAAAAGTGTCATTGTCTTTATAGGGAGCTAAGGACAAATTAAACACTAGAAAAAAGGCAACTTCAAAACACTATAAAGAGTTCAGTAGAAAAGATATGCAATACCTAAGGGGAAATCCATGACAGGGAAGAAAGATGAATTATGAGTTGTTCTTTTTCCCTGCATTCTTTAAGTTTTAGTCCACTTTCCCCTGGACTTTGTATTACAGTTATAGATTTTTTTTTGTTGTGATGTTTTGTAGACTCTGTTCTTCATATACCATCTCAGCAAATTCTCTTTTCTGAAAGCTATTCAATTCTAGCTAATTTTTATCAACTGATAATCCTGGGGGAAAGGCTATAGACAAAAAACAATTGGAGTCATGTTAGCTTTGACACTAGAAACACACTCCCAAATCCCTCAAGGATATCCATAGAACAAGTGAAAAACTAAAGCAGTTGTTCTTTGGGAATCCAATAGGTTGCTATAATTCATGGCAGGGGGAAAGTAACTCCAGAGCTATGTTTCTATATATATTTACATATATATATATATATATATATATATATATATATATATATATATGTATATATAATTATTACTAGATACATACACACACACACTCAAACCCACCACCCAACCCTGTCCTCTCTTCTCCCTCCCCCCCCCCCCCCCATACTTGGATAGAAGTATAAAAGATGGGGAAACGAATGCTGTATCTGTAAAGTACATCAAGGAGATCAGTTTGACTGGATCATAGAAGGAATGATGATAGCCTGGGTAATACAGTATACAACTGGAAGACTGAGTATACAATCAAGTTGGGAAAGGCTTTAAATAACAGACAGGATTTTGCATTTTATCCTAGAGTTAAATGGTGTTATAGGAGCTTATTGAGCACATTAAAATACAGATTTGTGTTTCAAAAATATTGTTGTTAGAATTTGACTTTCTTTTTAGTATTCTTTTTGTTAATTTTTTGGTAAATGATTGTGATTGTGATAATCTCTGTATTGTGTTAACTATTCTGAGTATTTTAATTTGTATTAATTCTTTATATTTTCCTTTGCGTTCCTCATATATCTCACTCTATACTCCATACGTACTTCAGTAATATTCCATTATGTTCGTACCAAACTACTGTTGACATTCACTTTGTTTCTTGGTTCTAGTGTCAATCAGTCAATAACATTTATTCAGCACATATATGCCACATAATATGCAAAACAGTATAAAAAAGAGAAAGAAAATCATTCCTTGCTTTTTAGGAGTTTACAATCTAATCAGAAAAACAATACAAAAAAGAAGCAGAAAAGTTGGGAGAGGAGGAGAAAGTGCCCTATGCCTGGGCATAATGGAGAAGTTCAAAAGCAGTACAGTTTGTACAAAATGATGAGTTGACTGTGCTTGGTCTTGTCCTAAAATGGAGGCTTTGTAGTTCACAGCTCCAAACACTAATCAGAGGATACAATCAGAGAACACTGATGAGATATGAGTATCAATCAAGGTTGATTTGATTTCTAGATGATTAAGTATCCAACTGAAGACATTCCTGACATTTTGAAGTTCAACAAAATCCAAAAATAATGCAGTTGATGCTCTTTTCTTTTTTATATTGCCTTTCATCTTAAGTAAGCCAGTATTATTTGAAGACAGCTCATAAAGACTAGATTTTGGATTCTGATGAATGTTCTGCTTATGAGTTTTTGCTCAAAAAAAAAATCCAACCTGTTTTGGTAGTACATGTAAACAGATTTATTCAGTACTCACCACTCAACTATCTAACTCTTTTATCTCTTTGAGTTAAATCAACCTCATAAATATGAATAATGCTTTGTATACAATTTGCTAACAGTGGCTAAAAGAAATTTTGAATAGGAATGTAGATATGTAGACTTGGTGTGCTATTTGCATAAAAAGCTAATTAAAGCATTGCTTTGGAAACATGCAGTATTTGGTTGAGAAGCAATTTGGCTGTGAAAAGCAAAGTAGTAGATATCATCATTTTAATGACAAATGCCAATGACATACAATATTTTTGTCTGAACACACTGTGTCTTCTGTTCTTTCCCCACCCCCACCTCATTACTACTGGAAATAAATGTACATATATTTTTCATATAAACATATTTCTTTTTTTGTGGTCATAGATGACTGATGGAAAATCAAGTAAGAATTGTACTTCTGATGCAACAGATGGCAACCACTGCATTCTTTCTGAGGGGGTCGGGGATCAAAAAACAAGATGGGAGAGAGAGAGAGAGAGAGAGAGAGAGAGAGAGAGAAAAGAGAAAACTGATAACCCAGACTGTCAGCAATGTTTTTTGAAAGTCTTATTAATATTTTTTATAAAAATCCAAACTCCAGTACCTTAAAACACATGAACATCACTTCCACAAACTTTTAATTTCTCAGTGTCACTACTCAATAGTGTTTTCTTCTAAAACAGTTTTAAAACATAGCGGCAGCTAGGTGGCACAGTGGATAGAGCATTAGCCTTGCAGTCAGGAGTACTTGAGTTCAAATCCAGCCTCAGACACTTAATAAATGCCTAGCTGTGTGACCTTGGGCAAGTCATTTAACCCCATAACCTTGCAAACTCCCTCAACCCCCCCCATAGTTAAAAAATAAAGGATGTACTATGGATGCGATTCTGTATAGATCTATGTCTGTCTATCTATCTATCTATCCATCTATCTATCTATCTATCATCTGTCTATCTACATATACATTACCATAGGAAAATATGTGAATCATGATGAGAAGCAAATAGCTTATGCTAGTTGTGGACTTTGACATACCTTTTTCATACCTAGACACGTCTAAAAACAGATAAACAAAAGAAAGTAAAGGACCTGAATACAGTTGTAGAAAAGTTGCTAGATATGCTAGATCTCTTATAATTACCAAATGGGAATAAGAAAAGAATATGTATATATTTCCTTATTTTTAGCAGCATATACCAAAAAGTTGATTATGTGGTAAGGCATAATATTTTATAAGCAAGAACATCTTTTATTGTAAAGGACCTTTGAATGGCAAAAGAACTTAAGCTAAATGAAGATGAAATCATTTAGTCCTAAAGAATAGGAATCAAAGATCAGATTGTATGTAATTTAATCAAAGAAAATGACAGCAATGAGAAAATATACTAATATTGAGGGTTACAAAGTAATATTTAGGCAAAATGAGTATCTTTAGATTTTTAGCAACACAGAGAATAGATCAATGAATATAGTATTACTAAAAATATTGATAAAGTGGGAAATGAAAAACAAAGTTTTGTTGTGCTCTGTTATTGAATTAATCTGGGTTACAAACTCACATTTGAGACTGGGACAAAATGAGACATTTTTGAACTTGTGACAATTCCTAAAAAAGAAATTTACTTAGCTATTCCAGGCCTAATACAAGTTTTTTCAAGTGTTATTACAAAATGGGTATTCGTAGGTCTTTGAAGTTATAAAGGGAAGTTCACCTTGCCATTACCTAGCAAAGATTGACAACAATGAAACAGTGGTACTTAGCTTCAAAAGATATAGCTTTTCTCCTCTCATTGCCCACTTCTTTTATAAATTCATATGATCTTGAGAATAGCATGTGACAATTCTTGTCTTTAGTCAACTACCAAGTTTTACGGGCTTTGCCCTCATGTTGGTGTTACCTTTTTTTTTATGTCTTGGTGACCAGGTAACCAGTAGGAAAGTGTGATAAGACAAGAACATCCTCAAGACTTAACTAAGCCCCAAGGTCAATCAAGACCTATTTTTATTGTGGTTTCCTAACCAATGTTAAGAGAGGGTGAGATTACCCTGATAAACCATTGTTTCATTTGGGAACAGTATCCTTAGCACTATATTGGTCAAAAATAGTAAGCCAGTCGAATCCTGAGGGAAATGCTAATGATTTATTTCTTATGTTTATAGATTAAACTGTTTTTTTTAAGAAAAAAAACAATTAAGGAAAAAGAGCAGAAAATCAGTTTTCCAATATCTAAGAGGAAAAAAATAGGGAATATTCAAAAATGAAGAGTAAATAGAGGAATTTATATATAAAGATCTAACTCAATATTACAAAGAGAAGTTGATGAATATTTTAAAATATATTTATATATTTATTATATAAATATGTATTTATAATTATATTTTCATATTTTATATGTAATATGTAACAAAATTAAATAAAAATACATTTTAAATAAAATATTTTAAAATATATAAAATGTACAGATTGACAGAACAAAAAATATAGAACTTAAGTAATTACTCACAAAGAAAATGAACAGGGGCAGCTAAGTGGAGACTGACCTGGAGTCAGGAGGACTTCAGTTCAAATGCAGACTCAGTCTCTTAATACTTTACTATGTGGTCTTGGGCTAGTCAGTTAACCCCATTGCCCTGCAAAAAACAAACAAAAAAACAAACAAAAAAAAGAAAATCAATATAAATGAATTTAAAAAGAAAAAAATGCCCTAGAGCAGGGAGATTAACATGCGTTCTAATAACTATGTAAGAATCATTAATTCCTGTAGTCATGTCTGTTATTTATATGCATATATATTTATGTATTCACAAAATAATAGTCTAAGTATAAAAAATAACAATACTACTTAAATTAATTAGTTTCATACCACACTAATCAAACTATCAAAGGTTTACTTTATAGATTACTTTGTAGAACTAGAAAAAATTATTCTGAAGGGGAAAAGTCAAGAATATCAAGGGAAATGATGAAAAAACCAACCAGGAAGGAGATCAAGAAATACAAATCTCAAATTATTTTAAAAAGCAATAATTATCAAACCTATCTGGTACTGGTTAATAAATAGAATAGTTAGGGGTGGCTAGTTGGTGCAGTGAAATAAGCACCAGACTTGGAGTCAGGAGTACCTGAGTTCAGATCTGACCTCAGACAATAATTACCTAGCCATGTGGCCTTGGGTAAGCCACTTAACCCCATTGCCTTGAAAAATCTAAAAATAAATAAATAAATAGAATAGTTTAGTAGTAGAATATAATAGTTTCACAATATTAAAGTGCAAATTAATGTAGTAATATGGTGTTTGATTAACCCCATCCACTTAAAATCTGCTGAATTGGAATTCAGTTCACCTAAAATTGAGTTTATACTTATGCCATATGCACAATAAAATATAAGTAGTTAAAAGTGCCATGATTGAAACCTCATATCATAAAAACATCAGATGAGGAGGACAGTAGATTCTCTTGCTTAAACAAAGGATATAAAATGAATAATTTAGATTATAAAAAAATGAAAAAAATTATGCAAATAAAATAAATGAAGTTAAAATGAGGACAATTAACTGAAAAAAATTTTGTAATAAATTTCTCCAATTAAGATTTAAATATGTAGAGAATTAATATGTCTTTTCAAGAGACCTATAATTTCTCATTACCATCCTTACCCCAATAGAATCCCATTTTAAAACAATGACATGGTTAAGCCAATTGGTACCATTCATTAAATAGTTTAACTATATAAATTTTTGCCTCTGTAACTATGTTCTAGCTCCTCTTTGCTGAAAAGAGAGTTATTTTTTTCACCATTTTAATTTGACTTCTTTGAAGTCAGGGACAATTTCATTGTTTTTCTCTGCATCCCATTAGGGAACCTGTAATTATTTAATGTTATTTTAGTAATCATTTTACATGTTCTTTTGGTCCTACTTGCTTTACTTTTAGTCAGGGTTTTTAACATGAGGGCAGTCAACTTCAAAATTTCATAACTACTTAAAAGTTCCATTTCAAATCATTTCAGTTTTATGTTGAAAAAATCACTCTATGATGAAATTTGTCAACACATAACAATCATCAAAGCACACAACAATCTCTGCACTATGTCATTTCATACTAATTTTCTTCTTTTTTCCTATTATTTTACATTTACTTTTTCTAATGGCAAAAGAATATTCCTTTATGTTATATTTCTTTGCTCATTGCCTAATCATTGTAATTTCTGTTTATTTTGTTATTACTATTTGTGGTATCACAAGGAATACTACTATCAATATTCTTTCTATTATTCACCTTCTTGGAGTATATACCCCTTAGTGAAATTGCTAAGTCAAAGGGTATAAAGTGTTTTGTAAAATTTTGGACATATTCATAAACTGTTTTCCAGAGTAAGTAAAAGCTTCACCAACATTATATAATGTAATAAGTAATTTGGTTAACAAAACCATTTAAAAAATATTCTTCCATTTGATTCTTGTAATAATTGAGTGAGAGAACTATCCTTATTAATAAATAAGGAAATATATCCATGCCTTTATTTCCTTATTTTATAGATAAATATAGACATACATACATATATGCACACACACATATATATTAAATATATATGTATAGCTACATATTGGTAGCAAGATGGTACAGTAGATAGAGTGTGGGGCTTGAGTTCTAAAGTGGCCTCAGCCACTTACTAAATGTGTGACTCTAGATATAGTTTCCTCATCAGTAAAGTGAGCTGGAGAAGGAAATGGCATAGCACTTCAGTATCTTTGCCAAGAAAACAATAAATGGGGTTAAAAGGAGTTATATATGAATAAAATGACTGAACACCACCACCAAACACATATGTAAAACTAAAAATATGTCTTTATAAGAAAGTTTTATATAATTTATATGAGACTTGTTTTGGGTCAAATAGCTCATATATGTTTGAAGTAGGATTTGAACCTTGGTGTTCCTAAGGTCCAGATGCAGCATTCTTCTATTTTACAAATTAAATACAATCCACTATACCTCATTGCTTTTATCAACATTATTTTTCAGTAAGCATTTTTGTTTGCCAAAGAAGAAAGAACTATGTGTTGTACTTTCTGATGAAATATTTTTATGGCTTTATTTTTTCATATGCTTTTTCCCCCTTTTAAAATTCATTTCTTGATATTTCTATTTAACTATATGCTATGATTATTTATGTTTTTATTGTAATAAGTCAGTTTCAACTTTGGGGCATTATATTCAATCATAAATGACAGTAAACAGTATTGCTATTGTATGTGCATCTAGATTTGCAATTAGTCTAAGCACAATGTAAAAAAGGTTACTCTTGATTCATTTTTTAAAATGGTTCATCAATTATTTACCTGGCATTTAAACAATTTTTTTGAACTAATAAAATGGATAAAAGATCTGTTACAAAAAATATTGTGCAAACTAAAGTCTTTAGCCAAGTAATTTAGTGTTCATACATATACTTTTTCTTATTTTGCTACATTTTTTCTAGCTAGACTTTTCTCCTTATCATACTCTCTGCATCCAGTTTTTTACAATTTATATTCTATGCCTTCATTATCTTTTTCTGTATTCCACATTTCCAAATTTTAAAATTCCTACCTTCCATAAGAACTTTTCTTTGAGCAACCTGATCACATGTTGATTACTGCTTGACCTGATGTTCAGACCAGGTATGGTGATGTGACTTAACGAAGAGAATACATCCCCAAAACACATTTCATTGGCAGAAAATTTGTTTCTACAACTGAATGTACTGAAGTACTCTGTCCTTATCTATATTCTAGTATATGGTTTTAATAATGACTATTATGATGACATGCAAAAGATATTCTTTTCAAATTTGTAGATGACAAAAAGTGTGATAATTAATATGACAGAATGGGGATATAATAAGATCTTGATGAACTAGATCAATGGTATTGAATCAATAGATACCATCTTTTGATGGTAACAAAGTGACTAAATAAACTGAATGACAAGAAAAAGAAGTATTTTTCTGGCTACTGGCTTAGAATGATTCATCAGAATGACATGTTTGATCCCACACTATCCAAAATTAATGGAATCTTTCTTTTGGGGTAGGGAGGAAGGTTCTGTGCTTTATTAGTTGGTTTCAGTAATTCTTGGTGTGCAACTTCTACTTTTTGAACCTGGAATTTGCTGATCAATTTATAGTGTTAGATAGTTGCTCACAGTACTTAAAGATTAAGTAATTTGCCCTGAAATAGACCTAAACTCAATATTTGCCAAAAATAGGACTTGATTCTTCCTGGGTCAATTCTTTTTCTGATGTGCCATACTGGGTTATTTCCCATCCTAACTTAGATTGTTTAAAGAAGGAGAAAGCAATTGATCCTTGTCTTGGTCAGGCCATAACTTGGTAAATTGTCTTCTGTTCTGGACATCTTATTTTGGAACTCAGCCTCTTGAGCTGGAGTATACTTAGAAAATACGTCTATAAGGAAGAGTAGAATCACCTAAAAGAGGGAAGATTGAATAGCATGGAGAAGGTAAGGCTTAGGGAAGATATGATCATTGTCTAGATATTTGAAGAGCTGTCATGTGGAAAAGGAATTTGATCCATTTTCTGATCTCCAAAAGATAGAGTATAAATTATAGGGAGACAGATTATTCTCCATGTATTAGTTATAGGGAGATAGGTTTTATATAGAGGTTAAATATGGAGTGTGAGAGAGTGTGCAAAATAATTACAGGTCTTGTGTAATAAAATTTTTAATGATGTTTGCCTGGTTAATCACTTTGAGCAGAGAGTTGTAAGACCTTAAAAATGAGGTCATCTTCTTTATTTTTATTTCATTCTTTTTTTTGAGTTTAAATTTATTTCTTTTTTTATTCTCATTTTGTACAAATGTTTTTTTACATTAATAAAATATTCTTGTTTACAAGTAAACAAAATACCCCTCCCCCCCATGAATATGGATAGACTTGCTTGGGCAGAAAAATTAAAGGGGAGAGAAAAAAATGAAAATTAAAAGAAAATAGTAATAATTGTAGGTATAGCCAGGTGGCGCAATGGAAGAAGCACCAGCCCTGGAGCCACAAGCACCCGAGTCCATATCCAGCCTTGTAAACCCAACAATCACCCAGCTGTGTGACATGCAAGCCACCCGTTCCCCACTGCCCTGCAAAAACCAAAAAGAAAGAAAGAAAAAGACCCAAAATAAAATAAAATAGCAATAATAGTAGGGGTGGCTGGGTGGCAGACAGAGCATTGGCCCTTGAGCCAAGAGCACCTGGGTCCAAATCCGGCCCCAGACACCCAAAGATCACCCTGCTATGTGGCCCTAGGCAGGCCACCCAGCCCCACTTGCCCAGAACCCTCCCCCAAATAATAACAAAAAATATGCTTCAGTCTTTGTTCCAACACCAACAACTCTGTCACGGGTGGATCACATTGTTTATGATAAGTCCATCACGAAAGTTACTTCCATATTTTTTCCAACATTGCCATTGCTGATCGCAACTCCCTCCTTTCTTATTTCTCCACTACCATGTATTATATTTTCTCTCTCCTTTCACTCTGACTCTGCTGTAGGGTCGCTGAGTGGCGCAGCAGACAGATCCCTGGTCCTGGGGCCAAGAAGCCCTGAGCCCCCATACCACCCCTTAGGCCCAGAATCCACCTGGCCCTATGGTCCTGGGCAGGCCTTCCAATCCCAGCCCCTTGCAAGAAGTAAGAGAAAATGTGTTATATCTGACCACTCTCCCCCCATGGTCCATCCTCTCCTCCTTTATTCACATCCCCACCCCTTCCCCCTGCTCTCCCCTCCTTCTTACTCCAGTTGTCTATACCCCTTTGAGTATATATGCTGTTTCCTCTCCTAGCCATCTCTGATGAGAGCAAAGGTTCCCTCATTCCCCCTTGCCTCCCCACTTCCATATCATTGTAATAGCTCATTGTAACAAAAAAAATCTTATTATGTGAAATATCTTGGACTATTCCCCCTCTCCTTTTTCTTTCTCCCATTCCATTTCCCTTTTTTTTCCTATTGACTCCATATTTTATCTTCGAATTCAGCTTTCTCCTGTGCTTCAACTATAAAAGCTCCCTCTACCTGCACTATTAACTGAGAAGGTTCATATGAGTATTATCAGTGTCATTTTTCTATGCAGGAATGCATGCAGTTCATCCTCATTAAGTCCCTCATATTTCCCCCCTCTCCTCCAATCTCCATGCTTCTTCACCTGAGTCCTGTATCTGAAGATCAAACCTTCTGTTCAGCTCTGGCCATTCCAAAAGGAACATTTGAAATTCCCCTGGTTCATTCAAAGTCCATCTTTTTCCCTGGAAGAGAACATTCAGCCTTGCTGGGTAGGTCATTCTTGGCTGCATTCTAAGCTCTTTTGCCTTCCAGTATATTGTATTCCAAGCCCTACAAGCTTCCAATGTAGTTTGTGCTAAGTCCTGTGTGATCCTGACTGTAACTCCATGATATTTGAACTGTGTCCTTCTGGCTGTTTGTAATATTCTCTTTGACTTGAGAGTTCTGGAACTTGGCTATAATATTCCTAGGGGTTGGTTTTTTAGGATCTCTTTCTTGGGGGAATCAGTGGATTCCTCTCCATTTCTATTTTGCCCTCTGCTTCTAGAATTTCAGGGCAATTTTCCTGTAGTAATTCTTTGAAAATGATGTCAAGGCTCTTTTCCTGATCATGAATTTTGGGTATTCCAATAATTGTTAAATTATCTTTCCTAAGTCTGTTTTCCATATCAGTTGTTTTTTCAATGAGATATTTCACATTTTCTTCTAATTTTTCATTTTTTTGGTTTTGAAGTATTGATTCCTGATTTCTGGTAAATTCATCAATCTCCCTGAATTCTATTCTTTGTCTGAAGGATTTGTTCTCCTCAGAGAGTTTTCTTATCTCTTTTTCCATCTGGCCAATTTTGCTTTATTTATTTATTTATCCATTCATTCATTCATTCATTCATTCATTCGTTTGTTTGTTTATTTGTTTACTTATTCATTCATTCATTCATTCATTTATTTATTTTCTTCTTTTTTTTCAATTTTGCTTTTTAAAGCATTCTTCTCCTCAATAACTTTTTGAACTGTTTTATCCATTTGACCTAAGCTGGTTTTTAGCATTCTATTTTCTTCAGCATTTTTTTGGATTTCCTTGACTACGCTGCTGACTTCATTTTCATGTTTTTACTGCATCTCTCTCCTTTCTTTTCCCAGTTTTTCTTCCAACTGCATCATTTGATTTTCAAAGTCTTTTTTGAGCTCTGTCATAGCCTGAGCCTAATTTCTGTTTTTCTTGGAGTCTTTAGATGCAGGAGCTTGTGCTTCCTCATCTTCAGACTGAGTATTTTGATCCTTCTTGGGCTCATTTGCAAAATATTTCTCAATAGTCTTCCTTTTGTTTTTTTGCTTGCTCATTTTCCCAGCCTGGGCCTGGTTTGGGGGTGCTTCCTGAGCTTTTGGGTCTCAAGTGTGTGAGGCTCTGTTCTCCCTTCTGGTCTGTGAATGACCATATGCTCCCCCCTCTGCCACAGGGCTGAGGTGGGGGGGAACCCCTGCTGTTCTATGGGGGGGCCTAGACTGCAATCAGGATCTGAATGTGGTCAGAGCCCCAGAGTCCTGTTCCAGGGGCAGAGGACAGAGATATGCATTCTCTCTTCACTCCCCTCCCTCAGCTCAATGAGCTCAGGCCCTGGGGGCTCCTGCTTACCTGCTCAGCCTGCTTCTGTTTCTGTATCTGGGCTGCAGAAAGACCAAGCTGCTTGCTGTGTCCCCTGAGGGCTGGGCTCCATGTGCTTGCTTTAGCAGAGGTCCCCACTGTTCCCCCACTTTGTGCCTGGTGCTCCTCGGGGTGCAGCTCAGTAGACTCCCCTGCTGCTGTGAGCTGTGACTCCCAGCACCCTGGTGCTGCCCCCGGGAGGCTGAAGTTCTTTGGCTCTGGCAGGCCACCCCTCTGGAGGGTGACCCCTCCGACCTGGGGCGGGGATGGGGTGGGGGGGCAGAGCCTTTCTGCTCTTTTCCAGGTTACCTTGAGTAGGAGAACTGCCCCTCAGGGTCCCTTTGTGGGTCCTGTCTCTCGAAAATTTAGTTAGAGTCCTTAGTTTATTAGTTTTATCAGAGAGCTCCTAAGACTGGATCCCTCCTTGTTGCCATCTTGGCTCCACCCCCCATCTTCTTTATTTTTCAAAAAATATTCATTAACACAGTTATTGACTATTGATGTGATAATGATTAAATATCAAACAGAATGATCAATATTTAAGTATACTTTTTTGTCAAACATTTATTTGCATATTAGATACTATTGACCCCCTTTGTCTTTATGTCACATTAATTTCTAGAGGTAGTACCCCTGCTTCCAACTGAACCCTTCCTCTCATCTAACCAAGACATTTAAGAAAAAGAAATTTGATGCTATGACAGCTTTTGACTATACAAAATTATGTCCTAATAATCTTTTAGTTCTCCCTGGAGAACTAAAATTAAATAAAAAATAGATAAATAGCCTGAATGGGCCTAAGATCTATGGTACATCGCAGCTACTCAGTACTGATGGATCCATATTGATTAATGTTAGGGGTTCAATCCTAGAGAGATGGACTAAACTTTTCCATAGTGTTCTTAATAGACCATCATCAATCAGTACCTAAGCCATTGACCATTTGCCTCAAATTGAAGTCAATCTGTGTTTAGCTGAAGTTCCAACTGAAGAAAAGCTTTTGAATGTCATTAGGCTCCTTTTAAGTGACTGGTACTGATTCTATTCCAGCTGAGATGTAAGAGCTGAGGTGGGGGGTCCATTGCTCATCCAAAAATTGACTGAAATTTTCCAGCATATATAACATGAGGAAATTATTCCTCAAGAATTCAAGAATGCCTCCATTGTCATCTCTGTAATGGTAAGGAATACATTGTCTTGTCACAATTATAGAAATATTTCTCTTTTAGTCATTGCTGGTAAGATTCTTGTCAGTTTTTCTCAATAATCTGATCATTCACCTGGAAGGTGGTGGTCACCTTCCCAAGAGCCAGTGTGGCTTCAGAAGGATTGCAAAACAGTCAATATGGTGTTTGCTGCCCAACAACTCCAGGAAAAATTCCAGGAACAGAACAGAGGTCTGGAATACAACATTTTTAGATATGACCAAAGATCTTTGATATTATCAGTTGTGAGGTTTTATGGAAAATTATGTCAAAATTTGGTTGCCTGGAGAAGTTCATTAGTATTGTACATCAATTTCATGTTGGCATGCAGTCTTGGGTTCTGGAGAGTAAACTGCTTTCGAGATTTCCCAGTCACCAATGGAGTAAAACAAAAATGTGTCCTAGCTCCCATGCTTTTTAGCATGATGTTTTCCATCATTTTATCAAATGTCTTCACTGAGGGTGAACATGGCACTGATGACAAATTCTTCAACTTGAAAAGGCTACAAGCCAAGACTAAAGTGGAGGATGTATTTGTGCATGATCTGTTTGCAGATGATAGTGCACTCAATGTAGCTTCTGAAGCTGAGATGCAACAAAGTATGGATCAATTCTCTGCTGCTTGTGCTAGTCTATCAATTAACTCCAGGAAGATTCATGTACTCCATCAGCCAGTATCAAACTATCCATGTGTGGAAACTTTGATTATAGCAAATGGAGTTTTGAGTACTGTGGACAAATTCACTTACTTGACTGTGTTCTTTCCAAGTAGACATACATCGACAAAGACATCACACACATTGCTAGAACTAGTTCAGTATTTGGGAGACTCCAAAAGAAAGTATGGGAGAAAAGAGGTATTAGACTGACTACCAAACTGAAGGTCTACAGAGCTGTTGTGCTGACCTCATGGTGATATGCCTGTGAAACCTGGACAGTCTACCAGTACCATGTCAGGAAACTGAATTGCTTCCATTTAAATTGTCTTAGGGAGATTCTGAAGATCACCTCTCAGAAGATACCAGACACTGAGGTCCTTTCTCCAGCTAAACTACCTAGCATTCAAACATTCCTACAGACAGTACAACTATGATGGACTGGTCATGTTGTTGGAATGTCAGTACACTTGCCAAAAAAGACTATTCTATGGAGAACTCACACAGGTCAAGCATTCACAAAGGTCTTAGAAGAAGCAATACCAGGACACCCTAAAAGTCTCTCTTAAGAACTTTGGAGTTGATTGTATATACAGCAAGGGTGACACTGGCACAGCACTGCCCAGCATGGCGTGACCTCATCAGTGAGGGTGCTATGCTCAATGAGAAGGACAAATTTGAAGCAGTTCAATGGAAATGTGACATACAAAAGTTTAGAATACCCACCCCAGGTGTTTACATGAACTATTTATGCCTAATCTGTGGTGGTAGAGCATTCCAAGTTCAGATTGGACTGATCAGCCACAATTGGATAAACTGATAATTTGTCTCAAGCATAGTGATGTCATTTTGGTCTTCTTTGCTAACAAAGGACAACAACCAACCAACCTGTTCTTCCTGAAGAGAAATACACATTCTACTCCAGGAAAATATAATATTTTATATTGTTATAATTACAATATACACATGTAATATAAAATAATATTGAAATGAAAAAAATTTGAATGTATGTATGTAAATGTAAGGAAAATATAGCATTTTTCATTGTCATATAAACAGTTATACACATGTACTTTTTTCTTCTTGCAATCTTTCCAATTTTATATAGTTCTACTTTATGTTTTTGTTGCCAATTTGCTAGGTTTCAGGTGAAACCATTCATTGTTTTAATTTTTATTTCTATTTTTAATGTTTTGAATTGTTCAAAATGGACAATTTTCACAGTCACCATAATTTTAATGATGTAAACTTCTTACAATCTTTCTAAAATTTACTGTTCCCATTTTTTCTCATCTTTATCAATTTGCTAGACATGGGATGAAATCTTAATTTAATTAATCTTAATTTCTATTTGCATTGATAAACTTTATGAGTGGAGAAAATGTTTCCCTCTTACTATTTCCATTTTTAGGGCAGCTGATAGCTAAGTGCCATGATAGCTAAGTGCCAGTTAGAAAATCTTCTGTAGTTCAAATCATTTACTAGTTATGCGACCATGAGCAAGCCATTTATTTATTTTATTTATTTTTAAAATTACATGCAAAGGTAGTTTTCAACATTCATCCATTTGCAAGTTTATGAGTTCCATTTTTCTTTGACCCTTTTCCCTTCTTTCTCCCTATGGATCCCAAACAATCTGGTAAAAGTTGTACATGTACAATTATGTTTAAGATATTTCCACATAAGTCATATTGTAAAAGAGGAAACAGAACCAAGGAGACAAAAACCCATGAAAAAGAAAGAAAAAAATAAAAGAATTTTCAAAAAGTGAACATGATATGCTTTGCATTCAGACTTCATAGTTTCTTTGTTGTTTTTCTTCTGGATTGGGATGTCATTTTTCATAATAGGTCTCTCAGGATTATCTTTGATGATGAACGGGTGAGAGAAGATGAGTCCAGTATAATTGCTAATAATGTGCACAATAGTCAGTCTCCTGGTTCAACTCACTTCACTGAGCATCAATTCCTGCAAGCTTTTCCATGCTTTTCTTTTCTTTTTTTTCCACTGGAGATTTTTATTCATTCATTCATTCATTTATTTAGTTATTTATTCATTCATTCATTTTACTTATTTATTTATTTTAAAATTTGTTTACTTTTCCAACTACATGCAGGGATAGTTTTCAATGATCATTTTCTTTTCTTTCTTTTTAATTTTTTTATACTTTTTTTTGCAAGGCAAATGGGGTTAAGTGGCTTGTCCAAGGCCACACAGCTAGGTAATTATTAAGTGTCTGAGACCGGATTTGAACCCAGGTACTCCTGACTCCAAGGCCAGTGCTTTATCCACTACGCCACCTAGCTGCCCTCAATGATCAGTTTCTACAGGATTTTGAGTTTTAAATTTTTCTTCTTCCCTCCTTTATCTCCCCTGACAGAAAATGGTCTAATATAAGCTTTAAATATACATTTAAAGAAGAATCAAACCAAATTGGGAAAAAAGCATAGGAGTGGGAAAAAAAGAACATAATACATAAGGCACATTTTAAAAATTGAAGATAGTAATCTTTGGTCTGCATGTAAACTTCCCATTTCTTTCTCTGGATATCATGGTATTTTCTATCACAAGATTTTAGAATTCTATCACAAGATTTTTAGAATTATTGTGCTGCTGATGTGAATAAGCCCATCATAGCTGAAATTCTGCAAGGCTGCTGTTAGTGTGTATAGTGTTCTTTTGGTTCTGCTCACTTCTCTCAGCATCAGTTCTTTGGTCAGAGTTCCAAATTGTCTTCTAGAATGGTTGGAGCAGTTTACAACTCCATCAACAGTGTATTAGTATCCCAGTTTTCCCACATCCTCTCTAACATTGATCATTTTCCTTTTTAGAGTTTTTTTAATTTGCATTTCTCTAATCAATAATGATTTTGAGCACTTTTTCTGATGACTATAGATAGCTTTAATTTCTTCATCTGACAACTGCTTTTCTAAAGTCTGGCTACTCATGATCTCTTATTGAACAATAATAGTACTTCATAACATTCATATAACATAACTTGCTCAGTCAATTTCCAAATTATGGGCATTCCCTCAATTTTCAATTCTTTGCCTGGGCAAATCATTTAACCTTCTTTGCCTTGGTTTTATCATTTTTAAAATGAACTGGAGGAGGAAAAGGTTAACCATTCTAGGATCTTTTCCAAGAAAAACCCAAAATAGGGGTCACATAGTTGCACATCCTGAAACTACTGAACATTTGTATTGATGTAATTTTCTTACAAGACAGCTGTAACAACTAGACCTTCAATTTAATTGGTATGGAAAACTCCCAAAGTGAGGAAAACTCCCTCTACTAATGTAGGTTGGTCCCTTTTCAGCAACTTTTAGAAAATTATCTAAAATACTGAGAGATTACATATATAGAGAAATGGTACTTGAACCATGGTCTTCCTTGATTAGAGAATGCCTTTTTACCTATTCTATCAGAATGTTTTTCTTTCCTAGAAATAGGATTCACTATATCATTATATACATAGTTTTTTTTTTAGGTTTTTGGCAAGGCAAATGGGGTTAAGTGGCTTGCCCAAGGCCACAGAGCTAGGTAATTATTAAGTGTCTGAGACCGGATTTGAACCCAGGTACTCCTGACTCCAAGGTCGGTGCTTTATCCACTACGCCACCTAACTGCCCCTATATATAGTTTTAAGTACATGATCATATAACTTTTTTATCTACTTTCCTTATGTATATCTCATATATATATAAGATTTCTCTAGAGCAAGGATCATAGTCTTATCTTTTTCTTTGTAATTAGTATTTTCATGAATATATCTTCATTCAATAAACACCTTTCTAATTGAATAGATTACAACACTAAATCAGAAAATAATTTCTGAAGTTTTAAGGAATCAAGGAAATCTTCCTGTGATGTTAGTTCCAGTGATTGGGGGCATAAAAAGCCCAAATTTGGGTAATTGATTTCAATAAGCAATTTCCATGTTTGTGAGGAAGGTTTGTCTGACTTAGAATTCACTGGTAGAGAATAAGAAGGGAACTAGTGTGTATTTTTTGAGTTGTGTATCATTTTATTCCTATTGTAAATAAATGTTTTTATTGAATTGTGCTCCTTTTCCCTGTATGAATCATTGAACTGGCCAAGAACTGGTCTTGAACCAGTATACTTTCAAAGGTCCCTTAAGATCTATAATGTTTACTCTTAAATAGACAATACAGTAGTGGTTATTCAGTGACAGTTTTGATGCTGTTGGAGTTATAGTGAAGTTGACATTTTATGGTACTATATTCTAAGATGATAATGCCATTAGGTTTGTAAAGTTGTATGGAGTCTTTGACCAAGATATAGTGTAATCTTTAAAATACTTAGCAGATGCAGTTCCCATTAGGACTCTTTGTATTTTAATTAGACATAGTCTCACAAGAACTCAGTGGTAGTCCACCCTTCTTGAGGTGTAAGACAAAGTGTCACTCTAGACATAACACCATCTCCTGCATTGATTCTATTTCTCCCTTTTCTATAATCTTCTATTGACAGGAGCTTTCCATGCTTACAAACTTCTTTTTCTTGGTCTAACTTACAAATTAATGCCTTACTTTTTTGGATATGCTTCCCACCAGAACATTATTTAAGTTCTATATTGAGTTGAGTCATTGAACAGTTAACAAAATGTGATTTCCTTTATCCTAATACAGCAAGGATATGCAGCAAGGATAATGGTGATACTTAACCTTTCTGATCTTGCCTCCTGTTGTTTCTATATAGAAATATATTTAAGTCACAGAGCATTGAATGATTTGAGTCATCATCAGAAACTCCTTGGATTAGAAGGCCCCTCTTCCTTACGGTTGGAAATTTTTATTCTCTTAGGAAACCCAGAAACGGTGCCTATTAAATCTAACTCAGCTTTGCTGCTTTTTAAAAGAAAAGTAATCTGTTTTGTGACAAATGGGGGAACTATGGTCTTAACACACTTCCTTTCTGGGATAGAAAGGTCAAGAAACAACATTAAGATTTATGTGGAGTCTTCGCCCTTCTTTAATTGTTCTAATGCTTGGAGCAGCAGGGAATATAGATATTTCACTCATTAAACTGGAAGGAATAGGGGAAAAATGATGGAGACATATAGTCATTCCAGGTCTACAGACTGACACTTCACTGAACCCTATTAGCTCTTCTTCCTTCCTTGTCTGAAGATTATCTGCTCTGATGATATCAATATACATATTCCATTGCCCTTTCCTTCTTTGAAAACGTCACCTAGGGGCAGTTAGGTGACACAGTGCATAGAGCACCATCCCTGGAGTCAGGAGTACCTGAGTTCAAATCTGGCCTCAGACAATTAATAATTACCTAGTTGCGTGGCCCTGGGCAAGCCACTTAACCCTATTGCCTTGCCAAAAAACCTTAAAAAAAAAAAAAAAAGAAAATGTCACCTATTTCTCCTAGTCTGAGAGAATGGGGACTGCCCTGATGTTCTGCCCCTAATGTTGCTGGAACTAATTGTACAGTGTAGGTAGAATAATATCATTATGTCCATTTTACAGGTATGCTTTAGTGAGAAGTTGTGACTTACTCTAATTTGTACAATCAATCAGCAAACATTTCTTAAGTCCTTTCTTTTTGCCTGGTCCTAACGGGGATAAAAAACAAAATGAAACAATCCCTACTCTTTGGAAGTTGTGTTCTGTTGGGGGAATCTAAGTTTACATATATATGTATATCTATTTAGAAGAATAAATTCATGTGGAATAGAGAACAAAAAATACCCAAATAACCATAGGTAATTAAAGAGGGAGGGCATTAAATTGAAATGGCTTCTATAGAAGGTGGTGCTTGAGCTGTGTCTCAAAGAAAGTCAGGGATTATGTGAGATAGAGGTGAAGAAAGGTGGTATTCCTGTCATGAAGGAAGATCAGTGCAAATTCATGGACATGGAAGGTCATGTTTCATTAACTACCAACTGACCTTAATTTCAGGTAAACTATAGAGTATGTGAAAGGGAGAAATGTATAATGAAGTTGCCTAAGTTGAGAAGGGTATTAAAAGCCCTTTTAAAAAAAATCTGGAGGTAGTAGGAAGCTACCATACTGTATTAAACAGAAGGAAATGACTGTGATGAAATGTATTCATGAAGAATCACCTTTGGCAGCTCTATTGAGTAGAGTTTTGAGGCAGAAGGATGAATTAGGATGTCATTGAAATAGTCCACAAAAAAGATAAAAAGCTGTGCCCTAAAAAGGACTCTAGAATGAGAAAGAATTGGTATTTTAATACAGATCTCTCTATATTTCTTTCATTATACTATACTAATAAACTGCCAGTCTTTTATCTATTTATTTATCCATTCACCTATTAACTTATTTATTTATTTATCTGTTTGTTTGTTTGTTTATTTATTTATCCATCCATCCATTCATTCATTCATTCATTCATTCATTCATTCATTCATTTACTTACTTATCTATTTATTTATTCATTCATTTATTCACTCACTCATTCATTCATCCACCCACTCATTTATTTGCTTATTAGTTTATTTATTCATTTATTTACTTACTTACCTATTTATTTATTTATTTATTCATTCATTTATTTATTTGCTTTTTTTGAATAGAAAATACTTTCAAGTACTGTTTTCTTTATGATCTCTTTCTAGCATCATAGGATAAATAGTATATCAATAAATATTAACAATTTCATATTTATTTAAACCAAATATTTGGGAGGTTATAAATTAGATAGCCTTCTAGATCTAACTTATTTGCTATTCAGTAAGATTAGTGTTCCAGAATTATGCTTCACCTCCTGTTATATGGCTGGAAAACTTTATAAATGTCATCCAAATTGCATATAGCCCATATAGAGGGTCAATACATATTTCCTTCTGATGTTTTAGATAAACCAAGCTTGCTTTCAGTAAGTATTGTCTCATCTTCTTTCTCTATCTATATTCATTCTACCTCTTCATTTTAAGAAGTTTTTTCCATAGCATTATTGATTTTAAGCTTAAAGAATCTTATGCTTGTCTGTATATTTTGTGTACCTGATGAGAAGTCTGAAATGCCAACTAGATGCATAAACTGAATTCCATAGATTAATGATTAATAATGCAATAAGAGTAGTTGGGAATGTTAAAGGCTTAATAATTATGTCCAAATGACCAACCTGAAGAAGAAAGTGATAAAAAATTATATTGGAACTGACATTATCTTGTGATTCCTCATATATCAGGAAAAGAAATCTTTTTATGAATTAAGGTTATTGAGATCCTGAAAGAAACATTCTCTTGAATCTATCTACTGTATTTATATTCTTAAAGATAGTCTACAAAGATATGTTTACCCTGTCTTTGAAAATAAATCATAAACTCATATGAGTTCATTAGGTTTTCTTTTATTATTAATACATTCAAAGTTCCTTCCCCTTTGGAGGATACAATAAAAACATTCTAGGTTGAAAAAAATTTTTCAGTTGTTGGCATTGGAGTACAACTTTTATTTTCATAGATTTTTTCCCTTTCATTTTAATGACAGAGGTCGTCTATGATTCATGAAGGAAAAAACCAATATTTTATTTTCTTCCATTTGATTAAAAATTTTTTATCTATATTCACAAACAGCAGACAAGATATAATGGTTTAAGGAGATGCTTATGAGAAACTTTCTCTGCAACAAAGCTGACCCAGGCAAAAATAAGTGATTTACACGGGGTCTCACAACCAATAAATGTCAGAAGAACAAAGTTCTTCACTTCAACTCTACCTATATATCCATTAGGCCATTATCTATATCTACCTGTCTCTCTATCTAGCTAGCTACTCATCCGTCTATGTACTTATGTATGTATGTATGTATGCTTGCATATATCTGTCTATTCATTTGGTCCATTTGATTCATCTTTCTCTTAGGACCTTTTAACTTTTCTGCAATTTAATAACTCTAGACTTTCTCCTTTGTTATTCAAAATAGTTTATTCTCTTTGAATGATGCTGTTTATTTTATGGAGCAAGTTCTTTAGGTTCCTAAACTCTCTTGACACTTAAAGTGGCCTAAAAAATGGAATGTTTATATGGATTAGTTTAGCATCTTTTGAGTTTATTTTGGAATAGAATTTTGATTGGAATAGTGTTAGCTCTTAAATTTTAATATTTACACTTCTAAGCTTAGATTCAGTTATTATTGTTTAGCACTGTTAGCTGATTATAAATTTTAAACTCATGCTTTCTTACTTTTTCCTATCTGAAAAAAATAAAAAAAATCAAAATTATCTTACTTTTGTTGAGGCTATTTTTGAAATTAAATTATTCACTTTCTAAGAACTGAATTGGATTTGTTGACCAAATACTTGCAATCAGCCAGTTTTCCAAAGTTCCTCAGAAATCGGCTTTATGCATATCTATTTCTTGTCAGAATTTTATTTTTCAGATTGAAATAGCAAATATGAATCCTTTTTTGTCACAATGTGTTTAGTAAACTTGGGAGAATATGCTACTATTCTCTTTAGCTTCTGTTTTCTCTGAGAGCTTTAATTTTCTAGCAACAAAATCTTTGACTAGAATACCTACTTCCCAAATCCAATTCCATACACATAATGGTAGGAAATCTAAATAAAATCAATTCTTATGAAAAATGAAACCTCATTTTAGCTAGTGGAAAGGAATTTCATGCACAAACAAGAGTAAGCCTGGGACCTATATATTAAAAAATGGCAAAATAATAAAAACTAGTTGATAAAAATGGGAATTTGCTATTTGGCAATGAAATGACTAATTTCAGATTACTATTCTTTTGTTTTTAGTTAAAGAGACTCTGTGAAATTATTGTGATAACTATTTGTCGAATCCATAAAGAAATCACTATACCCCTTTTCCCATATAAAGTGATCACTTAGCAAAAACATATTGAATAAAGTACCTCCCCAAAAAAACCCCAAACCATTCCATGACTTAATATTTAGCTTTATTTTCTAAAACCACTTGAAGATTTATACTTAATTCATTCCCAGTAGGTAAATTAGCTCAGTTTTTCTTGTTTCTGCATTTATGCAACATATATTCCAAATGATTTGTAAGTTCTATTTATGAAGATTCATATCCTGCATATATGTCTGTGATTACTTGGAAATTAGGATCAAATTAACCAATTTTCTTGGTATGTTGGTGGCTCAAATCTTTTGTAAAAGGAGTTTTATTCTTCTTGTGCTCTATGTGCTCTAATATAGAATTGTCTTCCCTTGAATATTCAATAGCAATAATCCATTAAACAGTTTAAAATGACTCAAATATTTATTGCAGCCAGAACTTAAGCTTTTATGACTACAAGACAAGACTTTAAAAAAAGCATTTCTTTAAAATTTTGTAACTTTTAAATCAAAAGTAAAGTTCATTTGTAGTTAATTATGCAAAAAAGGGGAGAAAGACAATCAGTATACATTTAGTGTTGGGATCAATTAATAAGATTTAAAAAAAATTTCCAAGGCTGAATGCTTTGATTTACCTTACTCTAGTCATTAACCATGGCAAGCTTAACTATTAAGCCCTTGTTATTGCAATGTATTTGTTTATTCTCTTAGACAGCTAGGTAATATATAGAGCATTATTCCTTGGAGACAGGAAGAACTTAGTTCAAATCTGCTCTTATATTTAGCTGTGTAACCCTGGGGAAGTTATTTTAATCTCTGTTTGCCTCAATTTTCTTTTCTATAAAATGGATATAACAATGGCACCTATTTAGATATTTGTGAGCATCAAATGAAATAATAAATTTAAGTCATTTAGCTTAGCAGGCATTCTAAATGCTAGACAAATGTTAGCAGCTATCATTATCATGTGTATCATCCCTATTGTTTCTAATAAGTACAATAAGAACTCAACATGAGAGACAGAAGACCCATTTCTTCTAGGTAGCACAAATCTATAAGAATAAGAAAATAAGTAAGACTCGTAAATCAATTATTTGTCATTCACACCATCAACTATGAGTGGTATATGCAAATCAAAATGTTATAAAATATTTAGGTTCATATGAACCTTTAGAGATTGTTTAGTCCAAACCTTTTGCACTGGAGGAAACTGAGACCTACAGAGTACAAATGACTTTCTTGCGATTATACAGATTGTTCATAGAAGAGTAAGGGTTATAGTGTTGGTCACCTAATGCTACTTGTAGCATTTTTCCCACTATGTATCTTGGCTTTCCCATTATGTAGTTTTCTCACAGAATATTTTTTTTTATCTAAGGCTACCCTTACCTGTGTTGTAAAACAATTCCTAGTTTTAAGTCCCCAGAGCTACATGGTAGCCCAAAGCTTTTCCCCTTATAACCTTGTTTCTACCGAGACTCTAATCAGTTTCACTCATTTAATTTACCTTCTAGTCCATAAATAATACTCTTCTCGTATTACTTCCAGAGATTTGTTTTCATATACTTAAAACATGCTTTTTATAATTCTTAGAAGGATTGAATTCCTAATCTATTTCTATGTAATATATATTTTATTTATATAATGTACAATTTTTTGTACATATGTTATGTATATTAATATATTTTATAATAATTTTACATTGTATATAATATACAATTCTTATATATGACCTATAACCTAACTCAAATACTGTCTTATCTATGAAGCCTTCCTTGTTCTTTTCTAGTTGGGAGGATACAAAACATCACCTCTTATGTATTTCTCTGTCATTTTAATATTATAATTATTTATGAATGTGTCATATCTCCCTGGACAATTAAAACTTTCATGAGGACAAGCACTAAATTTCATTTAAACTTTGTAGTTATCTGCCACCAATTCCAGCGACACACTCACAACAAACCAAATAAATATAGAAAATAAGAAAGAATATTTGAGTGGATCAGTGAGTTAGCACTGCTATCTATGTCATATTAAGAGAATTGGAGGAGAAGCTTTAGTGTCTTGTGTAGATCCACTGTGAAAGACTTTTGGAAACATAATCTTTAAGCCCTCAGGATGAGAATCTTATGGGTGCTATTTCAATGGTGTGGTTATTTACTTACTTAATTTTCTTCACTTTAAGTAAGTCATAATATGCCCATTAAATCAATCATTCTAATAGGCCTTAGATTAAGAATGAAAAATCCTTCCAACAGTAATGATATAGTACAAGAGTTGTGTGGGGGTAGGCCATGAAAACCTTGTTATATCCCAGAGGTTTTCTATAAATGATGAAGAAAGATCCATATTTCTTTGAGAGGTTAGATCAATCAAGACTGGCTTCTTAGTACAACCCTGAATAGCAAAGTAGGACTGAGCTGTATTTGGAAGAAAAATTTTCAAGTGGAATATGAGTTCTAAAATCATCCTAGAGAAGACCCAATCTGAGGGAATTAACAAAAACTCTAATCTTTCCCTAGCTTCCTTTACTAGTGTTTGTGCAGAGAAACTATAAAATAATATACTGTTCTATTACCCAACATTTATGATAAACTGAATTTTGCTACAACCTCAAAGGGGATAAGAGTTAGTTTAGAGATAGAGTTAAAATATAGTTAGGCAGAGAGCCCAGCCTTGCTGTAAATGTTAGGAATTTGTTTAACTAAGGATTCAGAATAATTGTAAATGAACTCATGACTTTTCTTAGAGAAAAAAAAATTCCCTATGGAAGAAACTATGTGGACCTTAAGGGTATTATTGAATTTTAAAGTAAGCTAATTATTATGACAATCTAATAATACATTTTGAGCCCTATATGAAAGATTACAGATTTTAACTTTTAGCTTCAAGGAACTTTTGATAATATAAGTTATAGGAAAATAATTTCTAGTTCTCTATAAAGCTTCAAACATAAAGAACATTAAAAATATCTAATTTATTTTCCTATTGCCTCTAGGGATATCTTATAACTTCCTGGAAATTACTTGGAATATGTGGGGCTTCTTTTCTCCACACATTTTTCAATTGGAATATCTGAGTTCCACTGTAGCTGCTATGATGTGATGTAAGAAGGAAAATTTGCACTCCCACTTTAGAAGCAGATATATTTTTGACATCTCTAATTATAACTTGGGATCAAATTTCATGTATAAATGACAGTTATATTAACATCAAAAATTATTCTAACACTGTAGTTTATTGAGTGTTTTATATTCAACAAAACTGTGAAGTAGGTCATATATATAAAATAAACCATCTATCTACTATACAGATTTAATCAATTAATGAAATCTTATATAAATATGTATTTTTCAGAATGGTACCTACATTAGATCATAATTTAGGATATTCCAGCATATTGTTGAAAAATGCTTTCTCATTGGTTTCTTTTTTCCAGTGTTTGATTCATAGGCAGCTCTTGAATTCTTTTTTCTCTTTGTGGTTTTTTGATCGGGTATTCTTTATTCTTCCTTATGTTTAATCATATATCTACTTGTATCTTCACATTTACTGTTTACAATACATGTTGATCTTAGTTCTAACTCTATTTCAACTGTAGTACTTTTTTTCCTACTTGTGAGGTCTAACAGCTAAATCATCCATGTCTATCTTTGCACAGAATTCTTTCCCTAGGAACTCTGTAAGGCACAATGTGAAGCTGATTAGGATTTTACAGTCCTGGTGATTTTCCTTCTGCTCTATTACCTAGGATATGCTGTGATACAAGGAGCTGATGAATCATTTTGTTGGTTTTCTTTCCCCCATCTGCTGTGCTTATTGAAATACTGATTGGTTGTGGAAACCCCACCTGATTCTGTGGGTACCAAAATGGTACTACATTTTCTGTGGTGGTAGTTGGGGCTGGGAGTTAACAGGAGGAAAAAGGGGAATTAAATTAAGTCTTTTTTATCTTAATAGTATCGTTTTCCAATTACATGTAAAGATAGTTTTCATATTTATGTTTGTAAACTTTTGAGTTCCAAATTCTTCTGCTTCTTTCCTTTCCCTCTCCCTTCCCCAAGATAGAAAGCAATCTGATATAGGTTATGCAACATATTAAACATATGTCCATATTAGTTATTTTGTGAAAGAATTTGGAAAAAAAGGGAAAAATCATGAGAAAGGAAAAAACCAACCAATTAAAAGAGTGAAAATAGTATGCTTTTTGATCTGCATTCAGACTCCCTAGTTATTTTTTTTATAGATTTATTTTTCAATTACATGCTATGGTAGTTTTTCAACATTCATCCAATTGTAAATTTATAAGTTACACATTTTTCTGTGACCCTCCCTTCCCTCTTCTTGGTGACAAAGTCTGGTAAAAGTTGTACATGTACATTTGTGTTTAACATATTTACATATTAGTCATTTTGTGTAAGAAGAATTAGAACTAAGGGAAAAAGAAAGAAAACCCTGATCTAGGAAGGAAAAATCATTTAGATTCTGTAGTCTTGCTTTTTTTTTTCTCTAGATGTGATGGCATTGTCCATAACAGATCTCCTAGGGTTGTCTTTGATCTTTGAATTGCTTGTATCCATCATAGCTGATCAACTCACAATGTTGTTCTTAATGTATACAATGTTCTCTTAGTTCTGCTCCCTTTGCTCAGCATCCGTTAATGTAATTCTTTCCATGTTTCTTAAAGTTCATGGTTTCTTATAGAGCAATAGTAGTCCTTAACATTCATATACCATAGCTTGTTCAGCCATTCTCCAATTGATGGGCAACCCCTCAATTTCCAATGTACAAAAATATTTATAGCAGCTCTTTTTGTAGTGGCAAGGAATTAGAAACAGACACCATAGTTCTTTCTCTAGTTGTGGATGGTATTTCCCATTAAAAGTCTTTTATAATTGTCTTTGGTCTCTGTTATTGCTGAGAAGAGCTAAGTCTATCAGAGTTGTATCACATAATGTTACTATTACTGTATTCAATGTTCTCCTGGTTCTGTATACTTCACTCAGCATACATTCATGTAAATCATTCTAGGTTTTCCTGAAATCTACCTGCTCATCATTTCTTATAGAAAAATGGTATTCAATTAAGATTTTTAAAAATTAATGTAGATAATTATACAAAAAGGAAAAAATAGTGCATTTCTTCAGGTAGTATAAAATTCATGTAAGATTTCACTTTTGTCTATTTTATCTTTTTCCACATCCATACTTGAAGGTTGGAATGTATTAAGACAAATGGGCATGGGTCAAAAGGTTAAAAAGGAAAAGAAGGGAATATGTTTTCCTTTCTATGATATATTATTTATACTTATAACTTTTATAGTGTTATTTTATTTTGTAGATGTTTCTCTATCTAATCTAGCTATCTTCTCTATAATTCAGCCTATAAGTCTCTCTATAAGGAGTCTGATTGGTTGGAATATTGCAGACCTGTTAATGAGTGATGGGTAGGATAGAATAATTTTTTTTTGGTTCAATCCTCATCCCTTTTCAATCAGACTTATTTGCTTCTAATCAGATCAAGAACTAGAACTGAACGATAGTAACCCTTCCAAAACACTAGCTAGAAACAATTTTTCGATATTGATTTTTCTAGGTTGAAGCCTGTTTTGAATTTTAGAAACTCACCATAGTAAAGTAGTTTCTCAGATTTACAAATAACCTCTGCTGCCTGTAATTCAAACTGTGCTTGAGGAAGAATTTTGCGTAGATCATTCTTGAAAAGTTACCTTTACATGAAGTGATTGCTTAAAACTTCCAATGAAAAGAATATATTTTTTGGCAAGGCAATGGGGTTAAATTACTTGCCCAAGAACACAGAGCTAGGAAATTATTAAATGTTTGAGACTGGATTTGAACTCAGGTCAGGTCCTCCTGACTCCAGAAATAGTGCTCTATCCACTGCACCACCTAGCTGTCCCAAGAATATTCTTCATATCACATGCCAACATATTTTCTCTTAACAGCAATGATACAAAAAAGGAACCCACTTCACCAAGTCAAATCTACAACTCCATCCATTGTTCTTAGTTCTTCTGTCCAGTAGAGAAGAACAAGACTAAGCTCTTTCAAATGAGAGTCCTTCAAATTATATAAAGGGTTATTGGGATTCTCTCTAATTTTAAGGTCTAATAGTTCAATAAATGAATTAACAAGGGCCCCTGTAGGGGCCTTAATTAGACCCCTATGTAGCATTCTCTCTACTGGGTATTAGGGATATAAGGGCAAAAATAAAATAACCCCTATCTACTCTCTAGGAGATGATATTCTGGGAAGGAGATAAAATTTACATAAAATAGCATGTGCAAATAGATAATAAATAATTTTGAAGTTTTGAGGGTCCTACAATCAGAGCAAGTAGAAAAGTCTTCATTTAAAAGTGTTGCTTGAACAAAGATGAGAGTGATTTTCTTTGGATCCAATTCTGTCATTTAATATACATCAAAGTTCTTGTCTGGTCATTCAAAACATTCTGAAGTTCCATCAATTAGGCCATATCACTCCAAGTGCTTCACAAAGATATACTTACCTACTTTGCTTTGTCTAAAAATAAGCATCATCATGAGAAAAGCACTGGATTTGGATTCAGAAGAATTGGGTTTATATCCTACCCTCTTACTTGCTTACAGTATGGACCTTGAGCAAGCCCTTAAAATTCTTGTGGACTCTGTTCTTAATCTATAAAATGAAAAACTCCTCCTATCTCTAAATCAATGGTGTTGTCTAGAGAATTCCCTTGATTTGACTGTCCGGGTAGTTATTATTTCAAAATAGGAAATGAGGTTTAACAGATATGCTTTGTTTTTTCATGGATCCATGATCATTCACTTGTTTACAATCATGCCTGACCACTTCCACTTTCTAAGTGCTCACAGACCACAACTTTAATAATGTGGTCTGGAATTGTCCCAGGAATTAGTCAAGATAATTGACTTAGGAAAATATCCGACTTGTTCCACTTTTTTTTAATGGGAGCTTTTCTTCATCTTTTTTACCTAAATTACCACTCCTATCCTTAATATTTTTGCAAATCTACTTCCAGTAGTTCTGTATGCAACAGAGATAACTTTATTCTTGCTATTCAAATGGAAGATACTTGAGAACTTAGTTTTTATATACGTATTGTTTTCTCCACAGAAATATAATATGATTATGAATCATCTTTCCCTTTTTTTGTGTCTCTGCTTATCTCAGTATCTCAGTAATAGTAGACTATTAATAATGGTTGATAAATTGACTGAAAGATTTTTCAAAATTAGCAGCAGTGGTTCAGCACTCAAATTTGCATATGCTTTTATGCTTAGTGTCTTGAAATTGTTTCATTGCTGTGTTTGTCTGAGAGTAAGCACCAACTTGCTATTTTATTTGTTCACTTGAGTTTTAATTGTCTATTTTTTATGGTTTATTTTTGTTTCATACAAAGCATTATGAGAGTCATTTTCTTTCACAAAGAAAGCGTAAACGAATTCCTTTCTGTTAATTGTTGCATTATCCCCCAAATCAATGATCACATTCCTTCTCGAGCTTTTTTTTTCTTCCTCCCAACAATAACTAATAAAAAAACCCTCTTTATTGACCTTTGCATTGATTGCAAGCATCAGTTCATTCCCAACTTTAGAATTCTTGATATCATCCTTTGCTACCTATCCTTGTTTGAATCTTATCTGTACATTTTTAACCTGTTAGTGAGATTCCAATAGAGGCCCTAATTCACAATATAACCAAATAGGAGAATAGAAGACCTGCTTTGGCCTGACCCAAACCAATTTCACATTCCTCTCTACCATCTCTATAGAAAACACTACATTTAATTACTTGGTTATATAGTTACTTCGAGTTACTCTTGTTCATATCATCAGATCACTTGAAGTAATGTTATAAATGTTCATATTGACATAATTGTGTATTAATGTAGAGATATTCACAAATTCAAAGCCATTATTTTTTGCCTCCTATTCCCTGATTTAGATGACTCATACCTTGACTCTTTAATCTCCTCTCTGTTAACTCCTTCCTTCTGTGATTGGACTCTATCTCACAGATTTTGCTTTAACCTTGTTGTGATATCTTAAATTTTTGCTTTCTTCTCAACTTTTGACATGAATTCTTGGGCTAGTTCTTTTTCAGAACATCTCTACTTAGATGTTCTTATCTAAATTAATTTCCAATCAAAACCAGCTTACCTCCTAATTTCCCATGCTGCTCATTATTCTCTGTTACCTTAATTTCAATTCTCCATCATTTAGAGTATTTATTCAATCCATTACCAAATTCTTTCTCTAAAATAACTCAGCAATATTTCTTTAGTCTTTCATGTACACCATGAACCTGCTTTTATCACCTCTTATCTGGAGTACTCTAAGGAGTGTTTTTTCCTTCAATTGGTGTCCATGTGTGAGGGGCAATGTCATGTTAGTATATGGAAATATAAATAGAGGTTCAGTTGAGAAATAAAAAGGTGAGTAGAATTAATGAATTAGGAAGGCAAGAACATTAATGGAAAAGAGTAAAAAGACTGATTACTGTGTGAAGAAAGTCAGGTGAAACAAGTACCTAGATGCTTGCCCATTACTGGGTTAATTTCTGAGAGAATAGATTAATGTATGGGTAGAAAAATGTATGAGTATTGACATTGATCAAATAAGATTTTTATTTAGAATTTGTCAAATTTAAAATATTGAAACATATAAAAAAGCCAATAAATCCTCTTAATGAGAGTAAATGAAAGCTTAGTTAGTTTAGTTGATATATCCCATTACAGTAATTGCATTCTTTTAAAAATTTTATGTAAAAAAATTAAATTAAATTCTATTTTGTGTTTCAATTTTTTCCTTCTTTTCTTCCTTTCCCTCATCCTTTGAGAAGGCAAGAAAAAAGAAAGCCCATTACATATGTGCAGTCAAACAAAACAAATGACCATAATAACTATGTCCAAAATGAAAAAAGAGGGAAAAAAAAAGAATTAGAGGAAGAAACATGCATCAATCTGTATTTTGAAAACACTTGCTCATTAGATGTGGATAGCAAGTTTTAGGGAATCCCTTTGGAATTGATGTTGATCATTGTGTTGCTCAGTCTTTAATAAAGTTGACTATCTTTATAATATCCTTGTTATTGTATAATTATTTTCCTGATTCTGCCTACTTAAGTCTATATCAGCTTGTACAGGCCTTCCTAAATTTCTCATCCCCTTCATCATTTCTTAGAGGACAATAGTATTCCATCGCATTCATATACCATGGCTTATTATTCATCCATTCCCCAATTCCTGGCCACCCTCCCTATTTTATGTGTGTGTGTGTGTGTGTGTGTGTATGTGTGGTGTTTGTGTGTGTGCATGTGTGTGTGTGTGTGTGTGTGTGTGTGTGTGTGTGTATGTGTGTGAGAGAGAGAGAGAGAGAGAGAGAGAGAGAGAGAGAGAAAATGAACACTTATGAGCTGATATTTTTGTGGATTTGAGGAGTAGGAAGAAGAAATACTAAATTCAGTTTCCATCTTACACATATTGGTTGAATAGCCACTTTGGGCAAGTCACCTATCATTTTAGGTTTCTTATTCCATTTTCTAAGATTCCAATTTTTAGAGAAGATACTGATCTCTGCCAGAAGTTCTTTATGCAAATTATATAACATCTATTAAGTTTTGCATAATACAAATTCTGTGATCACACAGCCATTATATTTCACTCAACTGATATATTATCATGCTGCATCTTTTTATGTATTGGATGCATATTTTCTTAATAAGGGTATTTATTTCTTTTATTTTCTTTCTAATTCTTCACTAATGGCAAGGTTATATATACACATAAAATGAAAAATTTATTAGTCATATAAATCTAGACAAAGAAGGTTCTCAAAAATATTCTAGTGAATGATTTCATTTTTATGGATGAGACTAAGTGACTTTCCAAAGTCTCCTAGCAAGCCAGTGTCAGAGTTGAGTTTTGAACTCAAGGCTTTTACCTTCAGAATCATGCTAGACAATTTACATATGTGTGTATACACATATATGTATACATGTATGTAAATATATTAATAATATAACCATATTCTACTATATTAAAAGGACAGCTTGATGGCCAAGCATTGGATAAAGCACTGGCCTTCGAGTCAGGATGAAAGGAATTTGAATATCAGCTCAGATACTTGTAATTCACTAGCTTTGCGACCTTGGGCAAGTCACAGCCTAGATTGCCTCAATTTGAGGTTCCATCTCCGGTCCCCATGATTCATATCTGACCACTGAACTCAGATGACTTTGGATGAGAAAATGACGCTGATGACTTAGTAAAGCACCCCCTCACTCAAATTCAATTCATGTGCTTGTTATGGCATCACCTCCCTGATGTCATGGTCTTCGAGAATGAAGGACAAACATCATATCATCATCATCAACACTATGTTAAAAATAATGTGTGAAATTTAAAAGCGAATATAAAATATATTAAGTGGTATTTTTCTAATTAAGAAAATATGCCTGATAAAATAGATATAGTTAGTGCATGAAATCTTGCTTTTGCTTTTCTTAATGTATTAGGTCTTGTGATAAGATTGTTTCCATTCTGGACTACAGGTTAATATTGAGTCATTTATTATTGACTATATTATTTTCACTATATATGTATATGTATATATATAAAATAAGATAAATGATATAAATTCTGTAACATGATCTATCTTTGTTAAGATATCAGAATATTTATTTTCTTGATTGCAATTCATGTATGACTATTTTGAATGGATAATCTAGGGTTTTTGGAAAAAAATCAAGCAAGTCAACTTTGCAATATTTTGTTCACCTCTTTCTTTTTTTCTTTCTTGCAGTGTATCCTATTCGGTACATGTATCAGAAGATTATCCAGGTATAGTGCAATATTTTCACATATTAAATTTTACTACTTTTATTTGTCTAAAAAGGATTTTTTAAAAACTTTGGAAGTGACATCAATATTTAGGGTACTGTATCCTGAAATCTACTTTGGAGGACCCTGAAGAGATATGTTTCAAGTATTTTATGAATTGGTTAAATTAAAGTAACAGGAAGGAAGTGGAAAAAGGAAAAAAAGTATGTTTATTTTCTATTAGAAGCATGTCCTTGTAGATATAAAATAATTCCTCTAATACTCTGATCATATGAATAACTTTACATAACAGAGAGTTTATGAATATTTATTGCTTCTTTTTAATCTCCTAACTAAAAAACAAAATATTTCACATGGATTATGAATATACTACATTTAATATAGATCTGTCAGTGACCTTTGTATTTTTGTTTGCCTCCACAAATGCCACTTGTGCTTAAAAAAAATCTTTTTTTTTTCTATTCCTTTTTTGGGTCACTGTTTACCATACCATTATTTCTGCTTAATCTGCTTTGATGTCACCCTATTCTTATTGATTCTCTTACCTTCCTTGAATTGTTCTTTCTACTGCTGACTTTGAATGGTGACTGATATTTAAGTGGTTCATGGATTATTTTAATTTTCAAGAAAGAATATAATAATTGGATTTTATCATTTCACCCAAATAGTCTATTTAATAATTTGCAAGCATTTTTGTTACATCATTATAATTATGCCGATTAAAAAATTGATGAATATAATGCATTGTCAGTCAGTCCTACTGACATTCAAATATAGCATCACACAATAAGAACCCTAAGCATGTGTATCATATGATCATTACACTTAGTTTCCAAGGAATATCTTTAAATTGCATAATTCTGTTTTTTTATAATTTAATTATATGTACTGTTGAATGTGAAATATTTTCCTTTTATGATACAATAAACATTTAACATTTTCTTAGTAATTCTCAAATGTTCACTAGAAAATCAATTCTCTTACTCATTTTTAATAGAGAATAGAATTAATAAAATGATTCTAATACTTGTTTGCATTATATACATTCATGTGTTTGCATACATACATACATACATTCATGAATGCATATATAATACATATAACATTCACTATTTTGGATACAAAATTTTTTCCTTTCTCATAGCTCTTTACCCACATGTTGAGAGAGCAAGTAATATAATCTCCATTATACAGATGAAATCTTGTAAAGCATTCCTATTTTATCCATATTTTTTTTTAAAAGTTAAATACATGCTTCAAATTGTACACAGACTTCATCAGATCTATATTAAGTGCAGCATTTTTCGTTATTAAGTCCTTTGCCATTGCCTTGAATTATTATATTGATCAGAACAGCTAAGTCTGTCATAGTTTATCATCATTGAAATATTGCTATTACTGTGTACAATTGCTATTACTGTTCTTTTGATTCTGCTCATTTCACTTTGCATTAATTCATTTAAATCTCCCTAGGTTTTTGTTATATAATTCTATTTATTATTTCTTTTTAAAAAAAATTGATGAATCAGTTATGTTTAAGTACTTTTCCAGGTTACACAGCTACAAAATGTCAAGTCTTTGAGGTCATATTTGAACTCCTTCTTTGATTTCTTTGGGAAACAGGACCCAGCAATGGTATTATTTAGTCACATAACCTTTTGGACATAGTTCCAAATTGTTCTCCAGATTAGTCAGACCAGTTCACAATTCTACCAGCAGTGCATAAAGGTACATTATTTTCCCACTTTCCCTTCAACTTTTATTATTTTCATTTTCTGTCATTTTAGTTAGGGGCTTCAGAGTTCATTTAAGATTTTTTTCTATAATAATTAATGACAAAATCATTTTTACATGACTACTGATAGCTTTTATTTCTTGACTATCAAGAGGAGAATGGCTCTTATTTTTGAAAATTTGACTGAGTTCCTAATATATTTGAGAAATGAATCCTTTTTCAGAGACTCTTGCTATAAACGATTCTTCTCCAGTTTTCCTATTTTCCTTCTAATTCTAACTAAATTAATTTTGTTTGCCTTCAATTCTTTTAATTTCATGTAAACACGATTGTGTTTTTCTTTTCTTAATCCTCCCTATCTCTTCTGTGGTCATTCCTTATCCATAAATCTGACAGGTGCATTTTTTCATTCTCCTCTAATTTACTTATGTAACCTATTGTCTCTAAATTATTTATTCATGTTGATGTTATCTTGCTATATGATGTGAGATGTTGGTCTATGTCTCATTTCTGATAGCTTGATTTCAGTGTTCTCAGCAATTTTTGTCAAATCTTGAGTTCTTACCCCCCAAAGCTTGGAATTTTTTTGATCTGTCAAACACTAGATTACTATGGTCATTTACTACTGTATATTTTTGTACTTACGTGCTTTTGTACTACTGTATATTTTGTACCTATGCCACTGATCTCTCATTCTGTTTCTGTTCCAGTGCCTGATTATTTTGATGATTACTGCTTTATAATATGCTTTGATATTTGAAATTTCAAGACTGGCTTCCTTTGCGTTTTTTAATTGATTCCCTTGATATTCCAAAAAATTTTTTCTAAATGAATTATTTTTTTAGTTCTATAAAATAATTCTTTGGTTGATGTGGTACTGAATAGGTAATTATCTTAGATACACTTGTCATTTTTATATTAGTTCAGCCTACCCATGAACACTTAGATCTGTCTATGTGTGAAAGATTTTCTGTAATTATGTTCATATGATCTCTTAGTTTGTCTTGGCAGGTAGACTCTGAAGTATGTTGTATTGTCTGTAGTAGTTTTAAATGGAATTTCCCTTTTCACTTTTTCTTGCTGGATTTTTTGATTTCATATACATACATACATATATATATATATATATATATATATATATATATATATATAAAACTGCTGATTAATTTTATGGATTTATTTCACATCTTGCACTTTGCTAAAGTTAATTGTTTCAGCTAGATTTTTTTATTGATTTCCTAGAAATCTCCAATTCCCATCATATCATTTGAAAAGAATCATTTTTGTTGTCTTGATGCCTATTCTTATTCTTTCAACTTACTTTTCTCATATTTTTCCAATATAATATTGAATAATAGTGGTGATAATGGATATCCTTGCTTAACCCAGATCTTATTGGAAAGGCTTTTAGTTTGTCCTCCATTACAAATAATGCTTGCTCTTTTCTTTCAATAGATACTGCTTATAAATTTGGAAAAATTTCCATTTATTTCTAAATTTTTTAGCTTTTTAATAGAAATGGTATTACATCTTTGTTAAAGGCTTTTCCTTTACCTATTGATATCTGATTTTTGTTTTTATGTTGATATGACAAATTATGCTTAACTTTCCTAATATTGAAGCAACTCACATTACTGATATAAATCCCAAATGCTCATAGTAAAAGATCTTTGTAATATATTGCTGCAATCTCTTTGATGGTATTTCATTTAAAATCTTTGCAACAATATTGTTAGTCTCTAGTTTTTTTTTTCCATTTTGCTCTCCTTGGCTTAGGTGTATAAATCATATCTGTGTTATGAAAGAGGACTTTTTCTTTTCCTATTTTTAAAAACAGTTTATATAATTTGGTATTAATTGTTCCTTAAATGTTTGATAAGTTTCACTTGTGAATTCATCTCATGCTGGAAATTTTTTTCCTTAGAAAGGATATTAATGTATTATTCATTTTTTTTCTCAGATAGGCTTATTTAAGTATCCTATTTCTTCTTCTGTTAATCTGCACAATTTATGTTTTCTAAATATTCATCCTTTATTTAAACTGGCAGTTTTATTGGGATGTAATTGGATAAAATAACATAATAATTGCTTTAATTTCATCTTTATTGGTAATGTATTCACCCTTTTCATTTTGGATACTAGTCAATTAACTAATTAATTAAATTAACCAATGATTTGTATTTTTTTCATAAAACCAACTCCTAATTCTTTAGTTCATTTTAAAAAGATTATCAACTTTGATTTTCAGGGTTTACATTTGATTATTTAACTGGAGATTTTAAAAATTTTATTTATTTTGAATTTTACAATTATTCCCCTAATCTCACTTCCTCCCCCCCAAAAGCAGTCTGTTAGTGTTTACATTGTTTCTATGATATACATTGATCTAAGTTGAATGTGATGAGAGAGAAATCATATCCTTAGGGGAAAAAAATAAAGTATAAGAGATAGCAAAATTACATAATAAGCTAATGGGCTTTTTTAAAAATTAAAGGTAGTCTTCTTTGGCCTTTGTTTAAACTCTATAATTCTTTCTCTGGATACAGATGGTAGTCTCCATCACAGATATCCCAAAATTGTGCCTGATTGTTGCATTGATGGAACAAGCAAGTTCATTAAGTTTGATCATCACCCCCATGTTGCTATTAGGGTGTACAATGTTTTTCTGGTTCTGCTCATCTCACTCAGCATCAGTTCATGCAAATTCTTCCAGGCTTCCCTGAATTCCATCCCTCCTGGTTTCTAATAGAACAATAGTGTTCTATCACATACCTATACCATTTAACTGGATATTTTTAATTTGTTCTTTTTCTTTTCCTTTTTTTAATTGCATGTCCTTTTATCTCTTACATTGATGTATACATTCAAAGATATAAATAAAGTAAAAGAGTATTTCTTTGACTACTTCCCATAAATTTTGGGATAGTTTCTGATTGTTACCATTTTCTTTAACTAAATTATTGCTTTTTCTTTTCTCTTTTTTTGAATCTACTCTTTAGGTGGATCATATTTTATAACTTTTAATCTAGGTTTTCACTGCCTTTTATTAATTATAATTATTATTGTGTTAAGATCTGAGCATGCATTTAGTATTTCTGTTTTTCTGAATTTTCTTGTGAGATTTTTATATCCTAATATATTTATCCTACTCTGAGAGAAAAAGTTGAGGTCCCTGCATGAGATTATTAGTATTGTTCTATTGCCTCATTACTCTTGTATTTCATTTAATTCTTTCTTTTACATTTTGGACGCCATATGTTCTAGTACATATGTTTAATATTAAACAAAATATTGAATGGGGATAGAAAAGAATATACCTTATTATCTGTAATGCTTGACACCTATATCAAAAACAGAAGCTTTGATAAGTCAAAGAAATCTTACAATCAAATGCAAAAAGGTAGAAATATTAGATGCCTCCTTTTCAGATAATGATGTATTATAAATTACATGTAATAAGGAGTGGATCAGACAACAATTCATAGTAATAATCAACAGTTCCATCCAGAACAATGATAGCAATGAGATCTGATATCAGAATTTATAGGATCCAGCCAAAGCAGTTAACAGGGGAAATTTTATATCTCTGAATGCTTATATAAATAAAATACAGAGACAATCAATGACTTGGGCATACAGTTAAAAAAGCTAGAATAAATTAAAAATCTCTAGTTAGAAATTACTAAATTATCTATGTTACCATTTAGTAAGATATAGTTCCCTACTTATCCCCTTTTAATTAGGCATACTTTGAGAGATTATGCCTTTTTTTCAGTTGAAGTGTAATAGATTTTGTTCCAGCAACTGATTTTAACTAGTGTGTGTGACTCTCTGTTTGAAGTATATTTCTTATAAACAATATTTTTTTTGGATACAGTTTTCTAAACCAATTTTCTATCTTCCTTTGTTTTAAAGTTAAGTTCATTCCATTCACACTCACAGTAAGATTACTAACTCTGCATTTTCCTCCATCCCATTTTTTTCTGCTCATCTTTCTCTCTTTTTTTTTTTTCCATCTTGTCCCTCCTCTAAAGTCTATTTTGTTTTGGAGCATTGCCTTCTTTTATCTGCCTTTCCTTTTACTGACTCCCAACTTTTATGCCCTTCCCTTCCCACTTCTTGTTGGGTAAAATAGATTTCTATTACTCATTGAATGTATATGTGTATATGCATGTGTTTGTGTGTATATAAATATGTACGCATATGTGTGTGTATTTATATATTCCCCTCTCTAAACCAATTTAGATATAAATGGATTCAGTCACTGCCTGACCTCTCTTTTCTCCTTCCACTATAAAAAATCTACTTTGCATGACTCCTTTATGAAAATAATTTTCTTTATCCTTCCTTTCTCCTTTTCCCAGGGCATTCCTTTTTCTTATCCATCCATTTTTTTAACATCATCCTGACATAATCATCTCACTTTGGTAGACTCTTTCTGTGTAGCATCCTTCTAATTGCCCTTAAAAGATACATGTACATCTTCTCAGAGAGGCAAACAATTTAGCCTTATTGAGTCCCTTATGATTTCTCTTTTCTTTACTGTTTTTATGCATCCCTTGAAATCAAAAGTTAAATTCTGTGCCAGGTAGGTGGTGCTGGAGTCAGGAGGACCTGAGTTTAAATGTGACCTCAGACACTTGGTGCAAACCAGCTCTGTGACCTTGGGCGAGTCACTTAATAACATTGTTTCATCAAAAAAAAAATTATATTTCCTATTCAGTTATGGACTTTTCACTAGGAATCTTTGAAATTCCTCTTTTTTTTAAACTAAATGTTCTTTATTGTTTATGAAAGTTTATACTTAGTTTTCTTAGGTGTGTTATTCTTGGTGCAATCTCAGCTTTTTTTTTTTCTTTTTGAATATCTTAGTCTAAGCATGCCATTCCTTTAATATGGTAGCTACCAAATCTTATGTGATCCTGCTTTTGGTTCCATGGCATCTATCTATCCATCTATCTATCTCTATCTATCTATCTATCTATCTATCTATCTATCTATCTGTTTATTTATGTTTTGTTTATTTGTTCATTTGTTCATTCATTCATTCATTCATTCATTTAGGTTTTTTGCAAGGCAATAGGTTTAAGTGGCTTGCCCAAGCCCAAGCCCATGCAGCTAGGTAATTATTAAGTGTCTGAGGTTGGATTTGAACTCAGGTCCTCCTGAGTCCAGGGCCAGTGCTCTATCCACTGCACCACCTAGCCGCCCCGGTTCCATGGTATTTAAATGATTTCTTTTTGGCTTCTTTAATTATTTTTCACTGCTAGCACAGTGGTGTCCTGTGATGATCACTTGCCAACTATACATTTTTCTCCATTCTATTTTCTTTTGTTTATCTTTCTCTTTTTTCCTTGTCCCTCCTCTAAAGTCTGTTTTGTTTTGAACCACTGCCTTCCTTTACCTGCACTTCCACTTCTTGACTCCCAACTTTTAGACTCTTCCCTTCTCACTTCTTACTGGGTAAGATAGATTTCTATTACCCATTGAGTGTGTGTGTGTGTGTGTGTGTGTGTGTGTGTGTGTGTGTGTGTGTTTTAATGTTTTAATGTTCCTGAAGGTGCTGCTGCTTCTCTCCATCACTATCTAGTGACTTTCCTAGTGTTTTGTCCCTGTGGGCCCTGGACCAATGTCCACCTCTGTTGCAGATCTCTCTCTTTTTTCCTTCCTAAGTTCTCCTAAGCTAGAAGAATAATGTATACTTACCTTTTGTTGGCTCTGTCTCCTGCAAATTGGTTTGAAGTATTATTTTAAAGTTGTTTCAAATGGAATATTGGGAAAATCTGAATGCTTTGGTACTCTGTCATCCTAGCTTCATCACCTTGTTTTATTGCTGTAGCTAGAATTTCTAGTACAAGACTGAATAATAGTGGTGATTATGCACATCCTTGCTTCACCTCTGATCCAAATGAGATGGTTTCTATTTTATCCCAGTACAAGTAATGCTTGTTCTTGAATTTTTTTATTCCTGCAATCATTTCAGTTTTATCTGACTCTTTGTGACCACATTTTGTGTTTTCTTGGTAAACATTTTGAATTTGGGGCAGCTAGGTGGTACAGTGGATAGAGCACTATACCTGGAGTCAGGAGGACCTGAATTCAAATCCGTTCTCAGACACTTAATAATTACCTAGCTGTGTGACCTTGAGCAAGGTTGCCCCATTGCCTTACCCCCTCCCTCAAATTGAAGTGCTTTGTTATTTTATTTTGCAGATTAGTTTATAGATGGGGAAACTGAGGTGAAGAAGGTTAAGTAACTTACCCAGGGTCACACAGCTAGTGTCTGAGACTGTATTTGAACTCATCCTTTTCTTAATTCCAAACCCAATACTCTGTCTACTGTACCACCTAGCTCCCCATCTTGATTTTAGTTAGACAATACTTTTTTTTAAGAAATTCTCCATTGATTCTTCTGTTTTCCATAATTTTAATAGAAATTGGTGTTATATTTTGTCATAAACCCCTTCTGCATTTGTTGATATAAGCATATGACTTTTAATTCTTTTTTATGTGATCAGTTATGCTTGAAGACATACTAATATTGAAGTAGTTCTGCCTTCCAGTCATAAATCCCATTTGTTCATCATCTTATATTATCTTTGTAATATAGTATTATAGTCTTCTTGTTGGTATTTTATTTAACATTTTTTACTTGACTCTTCATTAGAGAAATTGGTCTCTGGTTTTCATTTTTGTTTTAGCCCTTCCTTGTTTAGGTACATATTTTTGTCATAGAAGGAATTTGGTAGGGGTCTTTCTTCATCTTCTCCCCTACTCCCCCTAAATTGTTCATATAGTAAAGGAATTAATTGTTTGATCTGGTTCTGGGATTTTTTTTCTATAGGGAGTTCATTTACTTGTTTAATTTACTTCTTTCTAAGGTTTATTTAAATATTTTATTTCTTCTTTTACTAATCCAGGTAATTTATATCTATGTTAATGTTCATACTTTTAATTTAGTTTGCCAGCTTTCTTGGCACAAAATTGAACAAAATAGCTCTTAATAAAATTTCATTTTAATTTATTGTTTATTCATTCCTGTAATTTTTGTTTATGATATTTTTTTAGGTTTTTGCAAGGCAAATGAGGTTAAGTGGCTTGCCCAAGGCCACAAAGCTAGATAATTATTAAGTGTCTGAGACCGGATTTGAACTCAGGTACTCCTGACTCCAGGGCCGGTGCTCTATCCACTATGCCACCTAGCTGCTCCTTCTTTTCTTTTAAATGAAAAGAATCAATAGTTTATCTTTTTGCATCAAACAAGCTAATAGTTTTATAGTTATTTTTTTACTTTCACTTTTATTAGATTATCTTTTGGGTTATTGGGGAATTTCTATTTTGCTGTTTAATGGGAGATTTTTAACTTGTTTTATATTATTATTATTATTAGTTGCATGCTCAATTTATTGATTTGCTCTTTATCTCTTATTGATGTGTTTAGAGATAAAATTTCTTCTAAGTATTTCTTTGGCTTCTTCTCACCAATATTTGCTATGTCTCATTTTCTCATTATTGAAATTATTGTTTCAATATTCTTTGACCCACTCTCTTTAGAAGTAGATCATTTATTTTCCAATTAACCAAATATTTCTTTAAGTATTCACTGGTTGACCAAAACTGCAAGAAGTTGAAGATTAAGTAAATTAATATTTTTATTTTTCTGTTAAAGTTTATTTCCTGTTATTATTTTTCAACTCATATGGAAATTATTAGTTTTATGACTTTGTGTATCAATGCTGTATTTGATATTGTTAGAAAATTTATAGTGAAAGTGTTTGAAAAATTATAAACCATTAAAATTGAATTCTTTTCCTTCTTATACTTGGGTAATCCTGTTAATATGTTTTGTGTTGTATCTGAGCCTAATTATATATACATTTTTTAAACGTTTAATGGTGGGATACATCAGTAGGCATTATTCGTCCTTAGAAATTATGTGCCTATAATGATATAATAACACAGCAAGTGTACTAGAAAGATTCAATTGGTGGAACCAAGAACTATGCTTGATAGGACTTGACAGCTCCTTTGCATTCTAATTTTCTGCCCACTGCTTGGAGTACTCTTTAGAGATCCATAAAGCATTTTGCTTCAGAGATGTTATAAAAATAAAATCAGTAATTAGGATATGATTTAGTCACTGAGCATGGCATGATAGTTATATTAATCATCAGTGTGCACACACCTCTTGTATATATGCATTTAAGTAGTCACATTTTATATCTTTTGAGTTGTTTAAAGAATTGAGGGTGTTTTTTCCCTCTAGTAAGTGGAAAATCAGCTTTACTCCTCATCCTCTTTGAAAAGAAAATACTTTGTAAGCAGTAAAGCACTTTATATAGATAAATATATGTTATGATAATGACAGTGGTGGTGCCTGATAGTGAATAATTCATTGATATATAGCTAGGGAAAATTATCTCAATAGCTACTATGGACAGGACAGTAATCATCCTGTCAGTTGTCATCAGAAGGCACTGCTACATGTGTATTTCCTTCTATAGTGGGCTACAAGCATGAATAGCACAGGTTGGTCCTGAAATGACTCTGATGATAAGGGTCACAAAGCAAGGCTACTTGGTCACAGCAAGAACCATGAGTCTAACCCATTATCTCCTAATCAGGTGTCCTTAGATAAAAGGGACACATGCTTGATCCTTCTCTCCCCTACCTAGGATGGTTCTGGGTCAAAGAAAGTTCTGGAACTTTTCCCCCATTTATAGGGGTATTCCTCTTAAAATTTCAGTTGATAAAATTCCAAGATAAAAAATCAAGGGGGTGATTTTATTCTCAAAAAGAATATTTAATTTTATATTGATTTTAAAAGGATACTTTCTTTGTTCAGATTTTTAGAGAAGCCGAAACGTTAATGCATTTAGGTTATCCTAATAGATATTATATACTCTAAAATCAGATTTCTAAGTTTTAATTCCCTTATTATTTTACAGTTAATGACTTCAAGAACAAAACTTATAAGCAAAAAAACTAGGTTCTCTATTTTCAAAATCCAATTTTTTGTGTGATTTAGTTCCATTTCCCTTTCCAAAGTGTTTATGTGTGTGTGTGTGTGTGTGTGTGTGTGTGTGTGTGTGTGTGTGTGTGTGTGTATATATATATATATATATATATGTAACTTTTTGAAAACTCATCTCTTGGTTAAAGTGGAAATGACTATGCTAAGTTCCTTTTGGTATAATTGGTAGAGGATTAGGCTATCACTCAAAAGAGTTCGTGCAGTTCAAACAACACTGAATTTGTAGTCATTGGATCTGAATTCAATTCTATTCTCTGACATTACTTGTATGTGAACTAGAGCAAGTAGGTTAATCTTTCTCAGTATCACCTAAAAAAATTGTCTTTGATTATTGGACTGCTGAGAGGAAGTTCTGACATATTTGATCATTACACAATGTTGCCATTAGTGTGCAGTTTTTCTTGTTTTCTAAATGGACATTGGAGAGATAAGAGAAAGGGAATGCAGATCTGAAAAAAAATAAAATTGAATTTTGAAAAAGGAAACTAGAGAAGAAGAAAGCTCACATAGCTGGAATGGTGCAATTGCAGTATTGCATAATTGCAATACTTTACAATATCATTTAACATGATTGAATTGTTTATATGCTGTTAGAATATATATAAATATATGTATCTATAGTGATATAAATACACTTATAGTTTATATCACTGTATAGTGTATATCATTGTATATAGTGATAAGATAGAGTAACAGCTGTTTCTAATATCTAAATATATTTTACTCTTACATTTTATTTTCAAATTTTATTCACCAATATCTCAAGAATAGAATTTAGTTGTTCTTAGGAATAATAATGTTGTTAATAATCTTTTAAGCTTTTCACTTTCCTTATTTTCAGAGTGTGTTAAAATAGTATTTAAATGATGTATAGTCATTGTGCTATTAATTCATGATACAATTATATTTCTGTGATCTTAAGGATATTTTCAACTAGATGTCCTTTAAGTATCTCAAAAATAACAAGATTAAAACCCTTCTATCAAAGGTCTATCAAAGCCATGTCATTCAGGTCTGCAACTAGATATTATTGATTCCTTGTAAATTCTTTCTCAATCAAGTCATTTAGTTATATTCAATATTTGACCAAAGTTTTTCTTTTCTAACTTTGTAACCTCTTAAAATGTTGTCTTCTCTCCAGTTTTATATCAGTAATTCTAATTAACATCCTCATTACCTAGACTACTGAATTAGCTCTATAACTTTTTACCCTGTTGCAAATCTGTCTTCTCAGATTAGAATATGATTTTTCTAAAGTATTCATCCTATCAGTGCCACCACACTAAGTGAATCCAGTGGCTCCCTTTTTTTTGGCAAGGCAGTGAAATTAAGTGACTTGCCCAAGGTCACACAACTAAATATGAAGTATCTGAGGACAAATTTGAATTCAGGTCCTCCTGACTCCAGGTTCAATGCTCTATATACTGTGCCACCTAGCTGCCCGCTTAATGGCATCCTTTTATCTCCAAGGATCAAATCATTTTATAATAAATGACAATTTTAGAAACTCTATTTATAGAAGCTATAAATTCTTTAAATGATGACAAAATACTGTTGTTTACAAGGCTAGTCAAAGTGAATATTTATTTTGCTTGTCTATGTAGCAAAATTTATTTTTCTTGTATTCTTATTTTTAAATATTTATTTTTCCAAGTACATGCAAAGATAGCTTTCAGCAATCAATTTTTGTAAAGTTTTGAGTTTCACATTTTTCTTCATCCTTTCTCTGAGAGAAAGCAATTTATTATAGGTTATATGTATAATTGTTAAATATATATATATATATATATATATATATATATCCATATCAATCATATTTGAAAAAAGAATCAAGTCAAAAAAGGGAAAAGTCATGAGTGGGAGAAAATCCATAATAATATTAAACAAATTTAAAAAAATTGAAAATAGTAAGCTTTGATTCATAGTTCCTTCTCTGGATTTGGATTTTCCATCACATGTCCTTTAAAGTTGTCTTTGATTGGGCAGCTAGGTGGCGTAGTGGATAAAGCACCGACCTTGGAGTCAGGAATACCTGGGTTCAAATCTGGCCTCAGACACTTAATAATTACCTAGCTGTGTGACCTTGGGCAAGCCACTTAACCCCATTTGCCTTGCAAAAAACCTAAAAAAATTGTCTTTGATTATTGGACTGCTGAGAGGAAGTTCTGACATATTTGATCATTACACAATGTTGCCATTAGTGTGCAGTTTTTCTTGTTTTCTAAATGGACATTGGAGAGATAAGAGAAAGGGAATGCAGATCTGAAAAAAAATAAAATTGAATTTTGAAAAAGGAAACTAGAGAAGAAGAAAGCTCACATAGCTGGAATGGTGGAGAGAGAAATTTAATGAGTTCTTTTGGTCACTGAAGTTGTGTGACTAGCTATGGCACTTTTATTAACCAGTGATGGTGTTTGAATTACCTTGGAGAAGTGGTTCACACAAAATTTGTGGTTTGTCCTTCATTCTTTTTTTTTTTTTTTTTGCAAAGCAAATGGGGTTAAGTGGCTTGCCCAAGGCCACACAGCTAGGTAATTATTAAGTGTCTGAGACCGGATTTGAACCCAGGTACTCCTGACTCCAGGGCCAGGGCTTTATCCACTAAGCCACCTAGCCACCCAATGTCCTTCATTCTTGAAGAGGATAATGATATCAAGAAGGAATCTGGGTAAGCTATCCAGCTTACCTCTTAAAAAAGATCAGCAGACTTATTTTACATTACTTGCTTTCACTCTCTTTTCTAGAGTAATATAATTTGCTTCCCAAGGTTGACATCCCATCTTCTACAACTTTATAGCAGCCACGTCCTATACCTTTAATGGACTTCTCACTACTCATTTAGTGAGTAGAATACCTGGTTTTCTTTTATATCATAACCTATATCATAAAATCTTCTCTGATCTCTAGCCATTTTTTCTTTCTTGTTTTTCTCAAAACATTCTATGAATGGCTGTATTCCCATAGCAGAATTAAAAATGCTGAGTCTAGGGACTATTTCAGTTTAATCTTCACACCCTAGAACATAGAGGAGTATCTGTTACAATTGCAAACAGCTAATAAATATTTGTTGAATTAAATTATGCCCATTGATAACTGGTTTATCTAAAAAAAATATAATTGTTGAGAAGGGTTGATGTCAGCAATTTAGATAATAAATCTTTTTGAGAATAAAGGAACAAAACTGAATGCCAGTGTGATTTAGTGAATTGAGGGCTGGTTTGGAGTCAGGAATTCTCAGGTTCAGGTCTTGGTTTAGATATCATTGTTTCTATTGTAAGTCATTTGGAAAATGTGAATTTGTTCCAACATTAGTGGATATTTAAAGGAATAATTTGAATTAAATGTCAGTCTGAAGTTTGTTTATATTCAAATTTCCTTTCTTTTTTTTTAAAATTTGTATTTTATTTTATTTTTCCAATTACATGCAATGGTAGTTTTTCAACATTCATTCATTTGCAAATTTAAGAGTTTTTCTGAAAATTTCATCTGTTAAAAAAAGCAGTAAGAATGAAGAAATGTGTACTACTTCACATTAATTCACAAACCACAACACTTCTGCTTCCACAAGCAAACTTCAAGTCTTTTTTCAAGGTAAAGTGCCATATTTATTTTATTCTGACTCATTTAACCTCTCCACTCATCTTCTGCTGTTGTCATAACTATCACTCCTAGATGTGGGCCACTAACACCACCTGTTCACTCAAAGTCTCTATTTTTTCTGAACCTAGGGCACAGGTTTAGCAGCATATCAAGACAATTGAGATGGTCACAATATACTGTAATCTTTGTGTATTTTATGCTCATTTAATATGTATAAAACTATTGACATTTTTATTAGGTTTTTTTAATGTGTCAATAATAAAGTTTTTGAGCACTGAGTTAATAATACCATCCCCCCCCCCCCCCAAGTCTGGTGTGGTTTTTATTGTGAAATTTTCCATAGCATATTGGATGGAATACATATGTTACATTATAGCAGAATTGACTCTATAGTTTGGAGGAATGAAAGACCTCAGAGATATCTAATCCAAGTGAGTCATCTTACAAATGAGAAAACTGAAAACAAGTCAAAAAATGATTTGCCTGTGATTTCATAGGTATTGTCAGGGTTAAGTATTGAACATAGGATCTCTTACTTTGGAACTAGTGATCTTTCCACTATATAATACTTCTTCTCTTAAGCTCTAATTATGTGACTTTTATTGACTCACTTAATTTTGAGATTTGCTGGGGGTAACCATGTAATAACTGTATATAAATTGCCAATGAATTGCAAGTCTGATTTGGTAGAGGGAAATTCCATGTCAGAAACTGAATATATTACAAATCCACATCCTAAATATGGTTTAGGTAATATAGAGCACTCAGTTGCTGAGAACATTATTCTGACAATGACTTAATGCATTTGAGATCTATGATATTTACTACAAAAACAAAACAAACCATCTGACTTGCTTAGCCCACAAGAAATTAGTCTTATATAACCTGAGATTCATTATTTCATGGCATGGAAATTTAGTTAGTTATAAGCATTGTTATGTATCAGACATTGTACTAAGCTCTGCATATGCAAAGAAAGGTAAAATCCATGCAAAGCCCTAAGGAAGTGCATATTCTAATAGAAAAAAAAAACTAGTATTTCTATGCATAAGGTAATGTAAAAGGGGAAAAAATAAGCAGAGTTGGGGGAGGGGGAAGGGGTAGAAAAAGCCTCCTGTAGATAACAGTCCTGAAGGAAGCCATGGAAATTAAAGACTGAGGTGAGGGAACAAAGGATTCCAGGCACATGGGAAAATTAGCTAAAAGCTAGAAGAAAGATGGAGTTAGTTCAAGGAACTATAAGAGGGACAATCTAATTGGATCTTAGAGTGCATGGACAATAAAGGTGAGAAACTCAGAGAAGAGACAGCTTTTAATGACAACCTTTTAATGCTATATAGAACTTCATTTACTTTTTCCTTCCTTCCTTCCTTCCTTCCTTCCTTCCTTCCTTCCTTCCTTCCTTCCTTCCTTCCTTCCTACCAGGTCAAATAGGGTTTTTTTTTTGTCTTTCATTACAGAGACATTTGGAAGCCTATTTTTTTGAGGAGAGGATTAATATGACTACACCTATATTTTTAAGCTATTAATTTGAACAAATGTGTAGAATATAGAATGAAGAGATAATTGAAATGACGAATCAATCCAAAGTACCCTTTAGAGTCATAGCAACTCAAAACCATCAGAATATTTTATTATTGGTAGTGCAGACCAAGGATTCAATGAATTCAAAGCAATACATTTGATGAAATTTCCCCTGAACACAGTCTCCCTTGTAACATCATACTTTAAACCTGTGGTGCCTGCTAGATTTGATCAGCTGATAAATGATTGGGGCATCACTTTTTAGAGCTTGGAGGTGCCTCATAGCTATCTAGATTCTAGGAGAAAGTGAGGATTAGAGAGGTTGAGTGCATTTGTCACATAGCATTAAAATGGTAATAAAGCATAAAGTTGGGGTTTTGAACCCAGTTTCTTTTACTTCAAATTTAGTCACCTTTCTATTACCCCACCAATGCCTTTCAGATGAGATTTCTCCTTCAGCTTGTGCTCTTTGTTGCCTGTGACTCACTAAAGATTAGGACCATTTTGGTTTATCTAAGAAAAACTCTTGCATTCCATTGTTAAATATAAGTTTCTGTATTATCTTAGTTCAATGAGAGAATATTCCATCCATGTTCTTTCCCACAGTAGTGAAATTTTGATAGGAAACTCATTATTTAAAACTCTTCCAGGAACTTGAATACTTCCTGAAATCATAACTATATATGTACACAGAGATCATTGGGAGACTTTCAAGACTTGGAAAATTCTTATTCATTTTTCTTTTGACATTCATTGCTACTATTTCTTTAGTCGCCTTCCTAAATCATTCTTATATTTCCATCTTCAGAGAGAAAATGCAGACATTTTTTACTTTTACTAAAATAAATTGGAAAGGATTTTATTTAAAAGAATATAAGCATTGATTAGATTCCTAGAATTATAAAATATGTTTAGTATAATCAAATAATATGCCCTTTTCCACAAAAGGAATAGGTAAAATATAAAAAGGCATATTGCCAATGATTGATTGAATTGAGATTCCTATTTTAAGGCATCTTAGCTATTCTATTTTGTTTCTTGGATATTACACTTTTCTTGAAATTCAGAACCTTTTGTCTTTCAGTTTTGGTCAGAACTTATACAAAAGTTTAGACCCATTTAAATTAGACCCCAGAAAAATCTGGGATATATATATATATATATATATATATATATATATATATATATATATATATGCTAGAATCATTAAAGTTCAATTCTGACCCCAAATTTAAATGGTAAGGAATTCTTTTTTTCCCCCTTAAATAGATTGTCAATAGTGAGATTTAAAACTAGAAGGGACCTTGGACATATTTTTGTTCAATGCTCTTATTTTAAGATGGGGGAACTGAACCTAAGAGAATATAACTAATTCATCTGGTGGTCATTCAGTTAAGTTAAAGAAGTGGATCTACTTAATCCAGATCCAGTATTCATTCTTCTATAATCTGTTGATTTTTTTCCTCTGGTGCTCTAGGTTATGATAACGATGATAGTAAAAATTAACATTATAAATTAAGATTTTTCAATATATTCTTTCAGAAGTTTTATAGAGAATGAGATTCTTGAAGATCCAGAACCAAACCTAACTGAGCCTGCATTTTTTCAAAACATAAACTTGTTCATTTAAACTGATCCTTTTCCTTTCAGTGCCACTATTGGTTTTATTTTGACATTTTTTGTAGGATTTCTTTTAAAATCGTTTATCATTTCCTACCTTCTTGAATAGATCAACAAATGAATTCAAGGCCATCAGAGTCATCATTATGAATATACATTATCATATTATACACTATTACAGTTCTATATCTGCTTTCTAATTTTTTTCCTTCCTCTGCCCTTAATGTAAGACTTCCAGTTTCCATTACTTCTATGGTAATTGTACCTTCTTCTAACAGGCAGTTGCTTAGCTCCCCCTGTCTTTTTTTTATTGCTATTCCAATCTGCTATAGACTTGAGAATCACATAGTCAAGCTATGGCATGTTATGTTAAATCATTATCAATAAATCACTGAAGGAGGAGTACTTCAGGAACAGAATGTCCAGATCTAATAAAGGGAATTAAAAATTCTATATTTAGGGTTTTGATTTAAGGAATTGAGGTTATTGGAATGATGACCTCTGAATAAGTGGAATATTCTATTTCTTCTTTTTAACTAATTTTGAACTTAAAGCTCCAGTTTGATTCTTGGCCTTTTTCTTGATCAGAAATGTTTTTCTGTTAAAACAAATTGTTTATGTTACTCAAGATCTAAGACAGTACAGATGTTTGTGTGTGTTTTTTTTTGGAAAAAAAAAGTATTGACTTAGATGGCTATCAATTAAAACTCTTGTTCTCACTATACTGACATAATATTATGAGAAATGTTCTCCAGAAGGCTTGTGCTGGTATATTTAGCCAATCTGTATACTTGAGTAGCATTAGTGGAAATGGATACAGTATGCTATTATGATTTTGTGAAGAATGAATAATAATTGCTAATGAATATATATGTATACATGTACATTTATATGAAGCAGAGCAACAGAGAGACCTTTTAAGTTTTATAAGCACTTTATAATTATTTTCTCATTTTTTTTGTTTTCACAACTACCTAAGGATATAGGTGCTTTTATTATCCCCATTTTATATATGAGAAAACTAAGGTACAAAAATTTGCCTAGGTTTACACAGCTAGTAAGTATCTGAGATGGGAATTGAACTTAGGACATTTTGATTCCAAAATTTAGCAGTCTATCATCTATGCCATCATTTACATGAAATTCTTAGAAATAATAACAAATGCATAGCATAAATCCATGATAGAAAATGTAGATTATTAGAACTATATTGAGAGCATATAAGTACTGTTCCTAATAATACTGACCTAGTGTTCCCAAACTTGACCTGATCAACTATGTATGCAGTTTCTTTCCCTCTTGAATCTATCATGTGTCTGTTTACTCTTATATTTTGTGTCTACTTAGTAGAATGTAAATTTCTTTGAAACAGGAAGTTTCGTTTCATCTTGGCATAACCAATAACTAGCACAGTAGACATTCAAATATTACTTAGACCACATGTACACACTTTAAATGCTAACTGGATTTCTTTGGATTCTAATTTTCAAAATGTTGGAAAAAGGTGAGGGTGCTGAGGACTACTAAACATGTTTGGACTTCATTTTTAAATTAAAAAGAAATTGTGAGGCTACTCTACATTCTTATCAAGGGTATTTTAGATGAAAGTACTTATTTCTATAGTCATAGAATTGACTGAAATTTGCAGAAAATATGAAAATTCATCGTTGAGTTTTAAAATTGAACTGATGTAGAAAGGCATAACCTTAGAGACTCTCCTCTCATGGTCTATACTTAAAAACATTTCAAACAAGTTTTAAAATAATTTTTTAAACTTTACTTAAGGCAATGAGGTTAAGTGACTTCCCCAAGGTCACACAGCTAGGCAATTATTAAATGTTTGAGGTCAGATTTGAACTCAAGTTCCTCCTGACTCCAGGGCTGGTGTTCTATCCATTGCACCATCTTGCTACCCCCAATTCCAAACAATTTCTTCAAAGCTATAACACAATAAGGAATGTTGCTCTACATTGAATATTTCTATCAAACAAGGCATAAAACAGTGAGATATGCTTGTCAAAATGGTATCTGCTATTCTGGAAGTTATGAAATGCAAAGTTTAAATGGAAGAGTTATTTCATAGAAATACTGATTGATCTTTGATATGTTTTTGTTTTTGGTGAAACATGGTGGTTGCATCAAATTTTAATCTCAAATGAGGGCTGTGTTTTAAACATAGAAAAAATAAGTTCCAAACTTACTCATAGCTCCTTTTAAACATAACAATTGTCATTATTCACTAATTGTCTGAAGAAAAAGGGAAACATATTGGAATAAAATACATGTTGAATTTCTTTGAAAAAAAGAAAGAAATAGTGGAAAATGAAAGCAAAATTCTAAAATCTGATATGAGAATATTTTACTGTCATTTGCTAATTAAAAGGATTTGAATATCTGTTGTCTATTTTAGATTAAGTGGGAATTGAGTATGTTCTCTCTTAAATTATATAGCAATATAATAATTTTAGAAATTAGATTTAAAATAATTTCTTCATGTTCAATATGCTCAGTGCTCATTAACTTTTTTTTTTAACAATTGTGTTAATGGGCACTTTGGTATTCTTTCTAGATTACCAATTACTAGGGTCTCATGATCTTTCCTCCATGAGACATTAATAGTTGTGATAGCATATTTAGTAAGTCTGGGAAGCTAGTTTTTTTTTTTTAGGGGAAACATGTGGTTCATAAATGCTTAAAACTTAAGAAATACTGTTGGATCTCATAAAAGCTGAATTCTTTTTCTGTTAGCAATGCCAGCATTTTCAAAGTGGTTTTTCATCATTATTTCACACATGACCAGTCAACCTAGCTCAACCTAGTTGTAAATGGAACCATGATATATATTTCTGTTTATGCTTTAGCTAATAATAAAGAAATAAATTGAATGCTTTCAGAAAGTTATTCTGTACAGTAAAAGATATGCTGAAACTATATCTGTTAATTGATTTCTTAATAAATTAACTCTAGTCATGCCTTTAAGTCTAATAGAATTATCTTATTATTCACTTGGACTCACTGTTGAGTGTGGCTAAATTAGAGGTACTTTGTATTTGAAGTTCTTTTTTCCCTATTGCATTTTTTGGTGAAAATCTCTCTAGATTATTTTATAATTCTCATATTTATAGGTATTACTTACATTTTAGTATTCCATTGCATTATTGTGTTTCCCATTCACAAAAAAAATTTTTTTTGGACATTTAAGTTGCTTCCATTTTTTTTGGTGTTACATTTAACAATGCTAAAAATTAATTGAACAGATAACCTTTTGTTTTGACAATACCATATATCCCAATAATAATTATAGAAATGATTGTTAAGAGGCATTTTTTTAATTTTAAGTGATCCCTTTTATTGTGCAGATAATACATATGTTTCAAGTTCGGACAATGATGAAGATGTGCTAGTTACCACCGAGCCAATTCCTATAATTTTCCATCGAATAGCAACAGGTAATATTTTGAATAACTGATTAGTCATTTCCATTTTAATTCAAAATTCATATCAAGTAAAACTGTGAGCTGAGAATCTAGCTATACTTCCCTAATTTCTAGAAGTCATGATTTTAAAAGTAAATAAATTTAAATTCATAAATATAAAAGATGTCTCTGCATTTGTAATTATGCATGTTCTGTTCAAATTTAAGATATTTTGGTGTTGAGAAAAATGTTTACATGATACTTTTGATTGTAGCTTTTCCCCCTTTTTATAAAAACCTGATTTATATGCATTTTGAAAACCCTGCCAAAGAATATCTTGATCTAGATTGAAAAATATATACATAATTTTTCAGAAAATTTCTGTGCTTCTGCATTTATTTATATTTACTGATGTGTGTATGGTCTCTCTCTCTGAATAGATACACACATATTTGTTCAATATATATGTGTTCATTCATATCTTTGACTTAGTTCAGGAATAAATATGTGTGTATATATCTATACATATATATATATATATATTTCTGACTTTATCTGTATTCCTTTTCTTAAAAATAGTGACATATTTTGATATGTTTAGAATTCATAATTGGTCAATGTAGAAATTTAACTTTGGCTTTGTTTTAATGGAAACTTATGAAGCATCAGAAACAACCTACATATCTTATCCTTTTCTAACATGATACAATTTTATTTCTTTGCATAAGTGTATGTGACTGGATGTACTTTTTTAACTATAGAATTTGAACATAAAGATTTATTTCATAACCATAATTAAATTTTTATTTCAGAATTAAAAAAACCCAATGACATTCCATGTTGTTTATCCATAAAATCAAAATTACAAAAGGAAAATGGAGAGGTAAGTAGCTGGTAATTTATACATTTACTTTTTCCTTTAACCTATGCTTCATTTGACTTTCTTTAATTCTGTTAGTTGTTCTTTGATTGTCTTGCATTCCTTCATGTTTGTAGGTCTTACAGTAATTATCTTGGTTGCTTTAGGCTCCATTACTTCTCATTCTTAATCATTTCCCCATTCCTATTCCTTTCTATCTCCATAGCATCTCATTTGACATTTTCATTATCTCTCCATTACCATTATCTTCCTTACCACCGACCAGTAATTTTGCAGGAGCCTCATACATGGCCTTCTTTCTCCACCCTATCTGTTTCAATGGATATTCCAATAATGTTGCTTGAATTAATGTATCTTGAGCATGAATCTAGGCATGTTACCCAGTTGTCAAGATTCTTTTGCTCAACAGTCGCTGACAATGTCAGTCAGGGAGCATTTTTAATGCAGTTACTATGTGCTAAGACACTGGTTTAACAGTGAGATTACAAATAAAGGTAAAAAAAATCCTTACTCCCAAGTTGCTTATAGTCTAATCGGGAAGCACTAGTCCAAATATGTGCAAAATTAAATGGAGATAAGTAGCAGAGGGAAGGCACTAGATTTAAATGGGATCAGCAAGAGCTTTCTTGTAGAAAGCAATATTTTATTTGGCATTTGGAAAGAGCCAAGAAGCTAAGAAAAGGAAGGAGAGTATTTTAGGGATAGGGAATAGTCAGTCAAAATTCCCAGATTCAGTTGATGAAGTGTGTCCTGTTTGGGAAACATTAAGGGAGCCAATGGTCCTGGATTATTGAGTATATGCCATTGAATAAGTCTAGAAAGATCAAGGGTTGGGGATGTATTTAGAGGATTTTGAATATCAAATAGAATTTTTAATAAGCAATATTATTAAGAATATTAATAAGCAATAGGGAATCTCTGGAGTTCATTTAAAAAGCTGACCCTCCACAATCTGGAAAGCCTTCTCACATTAATTCTCTTAACATACTGTTCATTAGCTAACCTGTGCTGTTCTACCCCCCCCCCACATTTCTACAATAATTTCTGTACTCTGTGCAGTAACCTTTGTCTCCTTTACTGTAGAGTTGTTACCCATCCTCTAAACCCACAGTGAAATGCTTTATTGGGTACAAAATCCTTCTGGTCAACATATCCTTTTCTGTGCCCACACAGGACTTAAGTTTATTATGGGAGCCCGTGGATTTGCCTTAACTCATTTTGCTTAGTTATTATTAGCTTTCTTGTTTCTTACTTCACTGATTGAGAGACTGTTTCATTTCTAAACCTTGTATTATTTCTCAGTTACAGCACTGAATCATAAATGTTTGTTTAATGGATGGGTGGGTAAGATTCCATAGATGGAGATATTTGTAATATTGTTCAATGAAATGTATTTGTGTGTGTGTGTGTGTGTGTGTGTGTGTGTGTGTGTGTGTGTGTGACTGAGATAGATAGAGACATGGTAATACAGAAACAATCATACAGAGGGCATAGAGATAGAAGGTTGAGCAGAGTTTTTGTTCTGGTCTTGTTTTCAAGTTTATCCTCTGATTATATACTTATGCATTCTGTGACCCTTGTCAAGTCCGAGGCAGCTTTCTAGGTCTTTAATTTTAAATGCATATAGACATCTTAAACTAATTATATCCAAAAATATAATCCATTATTCCTCTCACCTCCTCCATATCCCTCCTCCTGCATCCACCCAAACTCTTCTCTCATCCTAATTTTGTCATTACTATAGAGGGCACTTCTGCCTCATGACCCCTAGGCTTTTTGTAATCCTTGACTTCTCACTTTCTCAGCCCTCCTCCTTTCAATCTATTGCTAACTAGTTAATTTCTCCTCTTTAATATTTCTATAAAATTTCTCCCATCTGTCAGTACTACCCCTTTTTCATCACCTCACACCTCAACTACTGCAATAGCATTTTGATGAGTCTCTTTATCTCCAGTCTCTAGCTAATCTAGCCCATCTACCATTTAGATTTCTAGTTAATCTTCAATATTTTCTTATAATTTCCAAGATTAAATATTAAATAAATAATGGCATGGAAAATCCTTCATAAAAAATGCTCCTTCTCTACAACACCTTTAGTCCTTTACCTGATTTTCCCTTTTATCCTTTGAGATCCAGAGACATTGGTCTCCCTGCTATTCCTTCCCGCAAGACATGCCATCTCCTCATTGGGCATTTTTTAGGGGATCTTTTTGCAAGGCAATGGGGTTAAGTGGCTTGCCCAAGGCCACATTGCTAGGTAATTATTAACTGTCTGAGACCGGATTTGAACTCAGGTAGTCCTGACTCCAGGGCCGGTGCTTTATCCACTGCACCATCTAGCCACCCCATCATTGGGCATTTTCACTGGCTGTTCCCCTTATGTGGAATGTACTCCTTCTTTAGCCTCTTGGGCTTTCTTCAAATCTTAACCCTAGGCTTTAGAAAAATCACTTTAGTAGCTACATACAGGTCCAAGGATTACTTCTTGCCAAAGGAAATTAGTAAAATTTTAATGGAAGAGTTTGCCTCAGAGGTAGACTTGGAAAGATGGGAAGAATTTCTTTCTTTTAGAAAAATATAAAAGAGAACCATTTTATTTTCCCCTTCCTTCCTTTACATCCTTTCTTCTCTCCAACTGGAAAGAAATTTGTAGAAAAAATGTCACTTATGCATAGTCAAACAGAATAAATTTTCAGATTGATCTTGTGTAAATATGTTTCTCTCACTTTATATGTTGAATCCATCTCTTTCTGGGGGTGTTTAGCAGCCTTCATCATTGTTTCACTGGTTAGTGAATTACCAAAAGTTCTTAGGTCTTTCAAACTTGATTTAACAATGTTGTTATTATATAGATTATTCTACTCATTTCTCTCACTTCCCTCACTTCCTTTCATCAAATCACTTCCCAGGTTTCTCTGAAACCCTCTTTTATATTTTTTATAATCATAAAATTTTAAATTTCACAAATTTTTAAGAATTTATAATCTTTAAGTAAAATTCCAAGTCAAGAGTCTTTAAGTACTTAATATGTACCTTTACTATGTTAAGTATTGTAAATGATCTGAATATGATACCATATATAATCCATAAAAAGCATATTTTCACATTATCCATTATATTTCCCTTCTTGCCCCCAAAAGAAAAGAAAATAAAGGCAGAAAATATGCTTTATTCCCAGACTTGAGACCATCAATTCTCTTATCTGTATGTGAGTCCTTTGGAGTAGTAGTAATCTATGTATACTTTGATACAGAGATATCACCATTAGTATCATAATCCCAAGGAAATTAGGGGGAAGGGGAAGTTCCAAAGGCACAAAATATTTATATCAGCTCTTTTTAAAGTATGTACCTGTATCAAGCAGACTTAATCTTCCTTGGTTAACACTTTATAATATTGCTCAAATTTAAATTGCACTTTATTTTCAGGTCACTTCACACACACACACACACACACACACACACACACACATATATTTTTTTCCCTGAAACTATCACCTTCATAATTTCTTATAGCTAAATAGTATTTTTCTCTCTAATAGAGCATAATTTGTTTAGCCATTCCTTAATGGATGGGTATTTCCTCAGTTTCCAACTCTTAGTCACCCAAAAACAAGCTGTTATATTTTTGTACATATGGGTCCCTTTTCCATTTCATCTTAATTGCTGAATTGAAGGCTATCTTAGTTGAATAATCCTTTGGACATTTTTCAATTTCTTCTCTATAACTGTTGGACCACAACTCTGTTAGCAGTTCATTATATGTTCCTACATTCCCCTCTAGCATTTGTCATTTTACTTTTCTATTATCTCATCTAAATTGATGGAAGTAATTTAGAATTGTTTTAATTTGCTTTTCTCTAATTATTAATGGTGTATGGAATTTTTTTGATAGCAGTAACTTTACTTTCTTCCTTAAAAACTACCTATTCACATGGTAGAATATATTTAAATAAGGGAAGACTATAAACGAAATAAATCTGAAAAGCAATGTCAGAAGAAGACAAGGTGGGAGGCAGAAATACAGTGATTCTGAAGAAGAATGAAGTTGTAAAACTTATTGTCCTGAACATTTTATGGAAAATAGAAGTTTTGAGAGAAAATGACTAATAAGAGAAAGATGTTGCAAAATGGAGTCATCTTCTAAGATGAGCAGTCTTCTGAGATAGAATGATCTAGAGAGAGAGAGATGGCTACTGAAACTTGGTGGGAAAAGAAGTCCAGAGAATCAGGAATAGATAAAAAAAGAATAAAAGATTGAACCTGCTTCATTTTAGCATTTATTAAAAATAGAGATTTCAGGTGACATTAAATTTATATGGCATAATTTTTTTTCAGCCATTTTACAACTGATGGGTTCCTTTTAGGTTCTTGTTCTTTGCCACTTTAAAAAGAGCTGATATAAATATCTTGTGCCTTTGGAATCCCCCCCCCCCAATTTCCTTGGGATTATGATACTAATGGTGCTATCTCTGTATCAAAGTATACATAGATTACTAACTTTGGGGACATAGTTACTGTTTCTTTTCAGAATGCCTCTACTACTTACAATTTCACCAATAGAGTATTCATGAGTATATTTTCATGCTGCCCCCCTCTGAAATTTGACCCTTTTGTGTTCTATTTAATCAATCTAGTGTATTTAATTTGTAATCTTTAGAGTTTTCATAATTCACAGTCCTCTAACTATTACTCATTTGGGAGATTTAAAAAAACTTTGGCTACTGATAGTTTAAAATTCTTTCACTAAAGCTACTTTTAACCATGTGTCAATTTGAGGAGCGGCTCTGTTTTTTTCTTAATTTAGATAACTTCCTAAAATGTGGTATTAGACCCTTTAAAACCTTTTAGTTTTAGGGTATTTTCTAACTCTAAGAACAAACATAATATATTAATCTGGGTTGTGTTCTTTTATTAACTAATCATGTATTCTTAGGATCTGTTGGTGATTTTGATTAATTTCATGATAATTTTTAGGCTAAAGGAAGTCATTGAATGATCTTGAGCAGGACAGTTCCATTCAGTCTTGCACTTACTTTTTGCTACATTTGGGAGATGTACAAAATTTAGAAAAACAAATATGTTGCTTTTAAGAAAATTATTTTGGGGGCAGCTAGGTGGCGCAGTGGATAGAGCACTGGCCCTGGAGTCAGGAGTACCTGAGTTCAAATCCACTTCAGACATTTAATAATTACCTAGCTGGGTGGCCTTGAGCAAGCCACTTAACCCCATTGCCTTCCAAAAACCTAAAGAAAAAAAAATTTAAAAAAAGCAAGTAATTACAAACAGTGGTCAATTAGTAATCTATTATCTACATAGTTGAAGTCTGAATTTGATTAATGGGAGTGTGAAAAGAAGGGGCAAAATAAGAGTCCTTTGGAGATAATTTCTTGATTATAAATCTACCAGAAAAAAAGAATTATTTTTATAATTAATGCATGAGCAAAATGGAGATATTGGAGGGAAAATCATGAATTAATTCAGGACTTGTTCTACCAGCAGATTCCTGAACATTTAAGTCAAAGTAACAGGTAGCTAGCTGGAAATTTGGTGTTCAAGAGTAAGATAAGCTCTAAATATAAAGATTTAGGAATCTCTCTCCATTGACCATTGAAGCAATGAACTTGGATTACATAGGTGGGGAATAAAGAGAATTAAGAACCAGAGTTGGGGTATGTCCAACACTATGCTGAGGCAGAAGTAGGAATAAAATAAGTCTCAATTTAAAAGTCAGGAGACTGAGAAAAAAGAAATCATAAAATTCAAATAAAGAGAAAATACCCAAGAGGAGATGTTGGGAATTGATTTCAAATGCTGCTGAAAGATTAAGAAAATGAAGAATTAGAAAAGAGCATTTACTCAGCTTTAGAAGATCATTAGTTAATTTGGTCAGAACATTTTCATTTGTATACTGATCATGGAAGATATTAGGAATTAATTGAATGGTTAGTGAAGAAATCATGTAGAAGGCAGTAAATACTGACAACTATTCTTTTTAGAAGTTTAGTAGTCAATAAGGACAGAAGATGATATACTGAGAGTTAAGAAAAAGTTTATGAAGAGTGTGTGTGTGTGTGTGTGTGTGTGTGTGTGCGCGCGCGTGTAGGTTCTTATGCTCACAATTGGATGTGTGTTTAAGTAATAGGGGAAATATGAGTATGTTCACCATAAAGAAAAGGAACCAATAGAGAAGAGATGAAAGATGAACGATGTAGTTGTAGATATTTCCAATTTTTATTTTGTAATGAATTAATTCAATGTCTGGTGCTTTGTAGAAGCTTAATAAATCTTTGATGAGTGATTGATCTTATCATTCATTGAGCTAGGTGGATCTATCCAAACAGATGTTTGGACTGAGTCACAAGAAAAAAAAATTGGAATAGATATTTTAGAATGACAGAAAAGGAATTAGATAGTAAAGAACAAATACTATAAGATTGAGTCTATACAAGGAAGATGGAAAAGGACCAGGGAGAGAGGGAAATGCCAAGTTGGATAAAAGGAGACTTCCCTTTGGCTGTCAGTGATTTAGGATGACAGGGATGAAAGAGGCAGGATGTTTGAAAGCAAATTTGGATATTCTAGTCATGAAGCATGAATAGGAAGGAGTAGAAAGAATCTTCCTGAATAAATCAAACCTAGGGTTCTAATTAGAATATAAGTGTGTTGAACTTCCATTAAGCCAGTCCCTTAGGTGGCATTCAGTGATTTGATAGAAACTTGATAGTGGCAGGGGTTACATTAAGCAAATGTTTTCTTATCACCTATCCTCATGAAAGCATTGAGGGGGATAGTACAGCTAGTATTTATACCAAGTTCTAGACTTTTAAAAATTAAAATTGTTCCAGACTTCACAAATGAGACAAAAAAGGAGCTAAACTATTAAATTAAGTATTTTCAGATGTTTAGGTAAGTTAATCACAAATATTTGTCTCTGAAATCTTCTGCTGCCATTTTAGATAAGTGCCCTAAGTTGCTGACCACATTTACCAGTAACCCATGAATGGAAACATTATTTTTTTCTAGAATATAGATAAGTAGAAGGACTAGATTTATGATTTCATAGATCAAAAGAAAAACTCCTACCTATGCAGATTGGCCCCTTTTATGACACCTGCAATGTTAGATTTGCCAACAGTAGTGATCCATTTAACTGACTTTTCTGGAATCAAATAGCCAGGATAGGCTCAGACACAGAAATTGAACCTAATTTACTTGGCTCTAATGTTAGATCTGTTGCTACTAATACCATGGCTACCATTTCTTTTTGGATCTGTCTCTGACTCTCCCCTTTTTTTTTTCTATCTATCTATAGTACTAAATTTTATTTTCAACAGGCAAAATGTGATTTCATTTCCATTATTCTTATTGTAATTATTATTTTTACCTAAGGAATCAAGACAAAGTAGTACAGTGGAAGAAGATTCAGAGGGAGACAATGATTCTGAAGAATTTTATTATGGAGGGCAGGTAAGCAATCCATTCTTTCAGATCCATGACTATTTTAGTGTCTTGGATCATATTCTTGAGTGTGTGAGTGGAAACATCACCGTATTTAGAGTTTTAAGTGCCTGGGATCCATTCTTGGACTGGCATAATCCTTCTATATAAGGCTTATGATCTTTTCCCTCTCTATGTGTTCCTAGGTCAATTGAATTAGAAGGAGAATGAGATAAATTCTTTTTCTTAAATCTTCAGTGTGAGAATTTGTTCCTTGGAAATTGGCTATCACTACAAATCAAGGATTGATTCATTATGTTAATTGTTTACAAATAAAGAAGTGATGGAAAAAATGTTGAGAAGGCAGATTAAACTTAAAAGTGTGTCTTCGGCAGCTAGGTGGCATAGTGGATAGAACACCAGCCATGGAGTCAGGAGTACATGAGTTCAAATTCAGCCTCAAACACTTAATAATTACCTAGCTGTGTGGCCTTGGGCAAGCCACTTAACCCCATTTGCCTTGCAAAAACCTAAAAAAAAAAAAGGCATTGAGCTCCACCCCTTTAAGATCTATTAGTCTCAGGATATTCTCCAGCTCTAAGAACAGATTCAATATATTAACCTGGGTTGCATTCTAGTTTGTTTCTTTTGTTAACTAATCAGGTATTCCTTTAAATTAGGGCCTCATCAGCTCACAATACCCTTTAGAATCTGTTAGAAAATTTGATTAATTTTGCAAGCGTGAATTCTACAATTTACCATTTCACCATCAATTCAGACTCCTTCACAATGTGCACAAATAAAGCTTGTAAATAGACTGGGATTGAATTTTAGCTAACAAATTATTGTCCTTAGAAACACAACTATGAAAAGAATATTAATTATAAATTTGCTTATTGCCTTTTATTTGTGCACTTTAACTGACTCCTATTATATCCTGCTCTATAATGTCATTGGTAAATATCTATTTTATAAATTCTTCAGTCACCTAAAATTAATGAAAGAAAAGCATGAAATTATTAAATACAGTATTTAAAATGCAATAAAATTTGGGAGAATATTCTTACAATTTGAGTCTTAGAACCTGATATAAAGATATTTCTGGAGTCTGGGATGGAAATGGTAGGATTTCAAAGTATAAAATTTTCTGATTTATGACCATGCAAAGACATAATTTATTGATGTTCTCTTGCTGAAAACAATAACTGCTTTAGCAAGTAAGTCAGGTTAAAGTATTGGTGTATCACAACTCAGTTTTCCCTTTTGAAAAAAAAATTAAAAATTGCATGACTGATACTTCTTTATATACATTTTGCAGAAAGGAAATGAAAATGCCTTCTTTTTATGTTTAGAGATTTGTGAAATGTTTCTGACATTGTTATACTCAGTGTTTTGCTTCCTCCTCAAATTCAACTTCTGGGGATAAAGTAATCTTATTTTTAATATTTTATAAAAAGTAATGAATTATTCTAGACCCTTTGTGACTTAAAAAAATTCAAGGCAAATATATTACTGAGTTATTTTCTACATCAAGCAGATGCGGAATGTTGAAGTAGATCCATAGTACATTGGGTTGACAAGGTGATTTGTCTAGCAAACCATTTTTATTCATGATTATTTTTCTTTCTTCAACATCCAAATACCAAGTAATTTCTAAGTCAGTCATTTTCACTAGGTGAACTATGATGGGGAACTTCACAAACACCCACAGTTGGAAGCTGATTTGACAGCAGTGAGAGAAATATATGGGCCTCATGCAGTTTCTCTCAGGTACATAATAATTTTATTGAATAAAATTGAAATTAATACTTGACTGAACATAGGGATTTTCTTCATGTTTTATATATGAAAATTTGCCTGGGGTGAACTTTTTAAGATGCTGTGTAATAAAACATTTTTAATACCATCTTCACAAATTCCTGAGACTTCATTTTGCTTTGAGACTACTCTTTGTGATCAGATATCCATCATCACAGTGTTCAAATGTTCATAATTTAGATTATTTCAATTGCTTAATACAATTAGTTATTAGATGCACTGACTTTGTGGGTCTTCAGGCCCAGGTTTGACAATAATGGATTATTGTAATGTACTTGGCAAATTGAACGTATACTGTTATCATAAATTAAGTTTTGTCTTACCTAAGCTATAAAAGTTAACAATATATAACAATTAGCAGCATATTTAATTGGATAGATATATGGTCTTGGTTGGAGTCAGTAAATAATAGAATTCAGTTCTTGCCTCAGAAAGGTAGTAAATATGTGATCATATGTACCTTAGTCCTTATGCAACTCTCTATGATTGTAAATGACCAGTCGACAAGTTTCATGGAGGGAATGTTCCCCATAAGATTTCCTATAGTGATATAATAGTCTGGACCATAACAAAAGCAATTTATATTTAAATTCCATTATTAAGGCTGATATAACAATTAAAGAAACACCTTTAAATAATGTATTTGGAAAATACCACAATTTGTTCTATGACTTATCAATACTGTTTTCCTCTTAATAGGAGTTAGACTGAATATTCATTCAACTTTCTGTTTCCATTTGTCAAAATGGTCTGATCTATTCAGAGAATAAAAGTAAAAAATAAATTTTCTTTTGTTTAGGTCATTTATTGACCTCAAATTAATTGTGAGGTTTCTGAAATACCCTGAACCATTGAGGTTTTTTCTCTTTTATATTTGGGCTAGGAAAGAAGAACATTATGGAACTAGATGCTGAAAAAGAACTCTTCATTTATATAAATTCCCTTCCCCCAAAACTCAGATTTTGATCATTTTTTCCCAGTAAAAGGAAATGCAGAATAATTAAAGCTACATATAACTCCAGTGCTAGACTGAGACTTTGGCAATGTGAAAATGTTTTGTTCAAGAAATCTCTCACCAAAGAAAACAACTTGCTATAATGTTAAGAGCAATGGATTTGGGATCAGAAGATCTGGGGTCAAATCCTAGTTCTGCTATTGATTCCCTTGATGACTTTTGGAAATTAATATAGCATGTTTAACAAGGAACTTGGACTAGATTATCTCTAGATAATCTTTTAGCTTTAAAATCCTCTGCCTCCTGTATGTGAGATTATGGCTTCTACTTAGCTAAGAATTCTTGGGAGAAATTTTTCTCCTAGGAAATCACTCCCACCCTGTGGTCAAAGGGACACTTGAATAGTAAGCAACTGATGAATCAATATAAATTGGTTAATTTGCCTATATGATAGTCACTGTTACAGTGACTGAACCTAGACTTGTCTTTCTCAGTTCCTCATTTGTGTAATAGGGATAATAATAATACCTACCTCCCAAGGCTGTTGTGCAGGTCAGATGAGATAATATTTTTAAGTACTTTGAAACACAAGGTGCTATATCAATGCTAGTTATTAATAATTTGGGGGCCTATTATATGTAATAGGGTCAAATGAAATGAAGAGTAGACAGATATAGAGGAAGAGATGGGAGTTATTGTTATGGGAGTAACTTCACTTTATCTAAAGCAGTCAAAGGAAGTTTGAACAAATACATCATACAGTTTGGACTATTCTGCACAAAAAACTTGACCAAGAAAAACAGATGATAATGGACAATCAAGAAATTAAGAGGGGAAGGCAAGATTGGTGAGAGAGTAATAAACTATAAGCAAAATATATCCTGAAAAGAGAATGCAGAATCTAAAGAAGGACTAAAGAGAAATAAAATTCTGTGATTGGGTCTGAAGTACACAATAAGATAAGATTGAAAGTGGAACAGAAACAGATTTCTTTGTTTATAGCTCTATTGTTTTCAATACATTTCCTTCACCATCTTCTTTATAAAGAGGGTAATGGGTAGTCAAAGAGATGAAAAAACTACAGGAGGATAGGATGAAGAGAAATACAAAATTATAATCATGAAGGTAAATGGAATGAATTCTCTAAAATAGAGAACAGGATTATAGAATGTATTAGAAAGCAGAATCAACAATAAGCCATTTAGAAGAAATTCTTGAAATATCAAGATTCACCCAGTTTAGATAAGGAGTTAGAACAAGATAATACATTATATGTTGGGTAAACTTGAAAAGAGCAGGAGAGGTGATCATCATTTCAGAAAAGTGATAAACAGAAATCTTGAATTATGCTTAAAGGTATCATAATTCAATCAGTATCAGCACTTAATATGTATGCCCTGAACTGCATAGCACCTAAATAATTAAAGGAAAAATGGACCTGAATTACCAGAAGAAATTCAAAGTAAAACTGTAATAATAGAGGACTTAAAGGCTAGACAGATTTAATAGAAAGATAAATAAAGTGAAGTTAAGGATCTGAATAGGACTTTAGAAATGTTAGAGATGATAGAACTGGTGATTAATCAATAATGAAAGAAAAGCATTGTTAAATTTTTCAATGACCAAAAAAGTTTGCAAAAATTGATTATATATATTAGAATATTAAAAATTTTAGAATCTAATTAGCAGAAATTTTTACCATATACTTTTTTCACCACAATGCAATAAAAGATTTTTTAAGCAGGGATTAAAATTGGTTTTACCCTATAATATATTCAATCATCTTGTCATCCCATTTCAAAAATCTTTGATTCTATTATCATTATTCTCTTCTCTTTGGGGGGGCTAAGAGAAGTTGTAACTGATTCTTAGTACTCATGAGCCAAGCGGAAGGAAAAATCTATGAGCAGTATGCAATAAAGGAATAACTGTCTTTCTTGTTTCATTAGAAAGTTGGATAGACCTGAAGTATTCCCTAGAATCTAAGATCAAACCCTCCCCCCCACATAGGTTTGAAAACAATTCTTTTCCTTTTATTCCTTTTTGTCAAAGGGAGGTAAAAGCTACTGAGTTAGGGATAAGAATCATAGTTGCATATTCACTGCCACAGTGATAGCTCTCTTTTAGTTGAATTTCTGTTCCACTACCTGATTTGTTATCAGTAGCACCAGGATTCCAAACAGTTTTTCGTATTTGCCAATTCAGCCATGTGGCTTTCTTTCTACTCTGGCATCATATAGAAGAAAAAATTCAATTTTATTTGAATACATTCCTTCTGTTCCTCACTGAAAAAGAAAGAAAAACAAAACTCTTTACCAAGATGTAAAGTCAAGCAAAACAAATTACTGCATTGTCTAGCCTCATTGAAAAAACAAAAAAGCAAACACAGAATTCTTTCATTATTTAGAAGACTTTATGGCATCTTTTTTGATATAGTTTCTAAAAATTGTCCTGTCTGCCAAGGATTTTTCCCTGCTTGCCTAATTTACATAATCCTTGGACCCACCATGAAATTTTCTCACAGACTGGGCACCAAAACACATATTTAGCGAGCACACAGAGACTTCTGAGCTTGAGGTGTCTGAGAACATAGACTGATTCTCTATACACTTCTGACCTGTTGATGTGGAAGTAACTACTTAATGAGAGCTGGTTGTCATCTGATATCTGTGTTTGTGGCATACTTTATCTTCAAGAAAATGTGGGAAGGCACAAGAAACTAAGGATTAGATAGTTAAAAAAAAAAAGCACAACTCCCCAAACCCTAAAAGCCTGGTATATTTAATCCTCAAATGAGAGAGAAAATTTTATTTTCAAAATGCAAGGTGTCAGCCACTCTTAAGAAATTAGAGGCAATGTGTAAGACTTTACATTTAAACAAGTGATGGTGAGTCATCCTTGTTTTGAGAGGAAAGAATTCCTGTAATTCCAGTCTACTGCTAGTAAATACTTGTTTACTAGAAGCATTTTGTACCCAAGTTTCCGGGGGAGGGGTAATCAAACCACAACTTTATATTTCCATATATTTATCTCACAGAGCTATTTTTGAAAACATTTAAATATATCTCCTTTAAAGTTAAAGACTTAAAGGATGGTTAAATTACTTGACCAAGGTCTTATGATGAATAGCAGAGGGGGCGATTCAGACTTAGGGTCTCTGATTTTAAATTCAGGAGTCTTTCCAGGACATTACTCTGAGCCACCCAGCTTTTAGACCTGCAATCCAGAACATAGATGTGGAACAGTTATTAAAATTTCTGAAGGCAGTTGCCTGAGCTCTTGGTTCCAGTGTGATAAAATATACAATATCTAGTTAGCCTACAATTTTATTTTCTTTTTTTCAAACATAGATTTGGTCAAAGTAATGTAAGCAATAATTTTAGTTATCATAAGCCTGTATGCTTTATTGTGTACAATCAGTTGTCTCTCTCCTCACTATTCAAGGTGTATTCATAATTCAGGCAGTCAATTTAATTCTGCCAATTGCTATGCACTCTCTCCATGTTGTGAGGCTACAGCGCCAAAGCTGATGACTGCAAAGGCTCCATCTGGGCAAACTGTAATCATGCTTTGTAACATCTCAGCATGAACGTGAAATTACTGGCATTATATGAAAATGGTATTCACAATGGAAATAGTTTTGCATATATACAATGGTATTTGTGAATTCTTTGAAGTGTTGCATAAAAACAAAAATGATGTAACTATTTACAGATCTACACCTGCAGAATCTAGTTAATTGCAGACCTTGTAAGGTCTTTGCCTCTTTACAATTCTTTGTGCATTCTACCGTGTCCTGCAATAAAATACTTGTATCTACTTATTCCTTTGAGTTGTACAGGAAGTAAATGGGGGATAAGAAAGATAAATTCAACTTGTAATGAAGAACAAAATATTTAACGTAGTATTTAAAATGGATTTGTTTATTATTAAAGGTCCAAATGAAAGGTGTTTCCATGTTCTTAATGTCTTAAAAGATCATTATGCAGCTCTTTCTCTGAGTGGCAAATTTATTTGAAAAGAAAGCACCTGAGTGTTCTCTTATTGATGTTTTTTCCTTATGTACAGGATTAGGTGAATGAGTCTTTTATGTCTTGGAAAGGTCAGAAGGAATGTTCCTTCCTTTCCCTTCTCCCAATTTTTAATATTAATGATGGTTTTACTTCTACTAGACATCAGCTCTGTGTGTGATACTCATATTATCACAGATCTGCTGAAAAACTTTCTTTGCTTACCATTTACCATCAAATAAATTAGAAATTCTTGTAAATTACCTTCAATCTGCTGTTCCATCCCAATCATAGAATATGACAGCCAGTTGACTCAGTGGACATGAAGTTAGGAAGACCTTTGTCCAAATCCTGTCTCAGATGCTTACTATGTAAGCCGCAACAATTCAATTAACCTCTGTCTACCTCAGTTGCTTCATCTATAATATGGGTTTAATAATACCCCTCCCCCAAATTGTAATTAGGAGAAAAGTATTTCAATAGAAATACATTATCATCATCATCATCATTATTATTAGCTTTTACACCCATTTGTATTTTCTAGATTATAGCCAAATTGGACCACTTCCTGACCATTGTTTCTATCTTTCCCATCTTTTGTTATTTTGTCTTTTGCTCAGAAATCACTTGTGAGGGATTGCAGAGTTCTAAAGGATACAATCTCCCTCACATCTCTTAATTAGACACTAATTAAGTCAGGGGTTCTTTACCTAGGAGCCATGAATATATGTGTTTTATTTGTGTGCTTGAGTACAGACATATTTTGATAACTACTTCATTATATTTCTTTTCCTTTATAATCCTATGGATTTTTATTGTTTATCTAAAGACTTTATTCCAAGGAGGGGGTTCATAAATTTCAACTGATGACCAAAGCAATCCATGACATAAAACAAGATTAAGAATACCAACTCTTGTCCAGAATTTTTAGTCTATAATGCCTATTTCCAGCTGCAACTTCTTTACTTTTTGCCTCTTTTCTCTATTCAGAAATTATTAAAAGATAGAACATTTCAGCTTGAGTGTAGACCCCCTGAGGGTTCATCTCCCCAGAGTTACAGAAAACATGAGCAGGAAATGCACAAGGGATTTACCTAAATCAGTTGAAGTAGTCATTAGCAATCGAAGAGGGACTCTGAGGATGAAAGTAGTTTTATTTCATCATGTTAAAATTCTATTAAAAGAAACAGATAACAATTTCTTTTAGCAATGTTTTTGGGGATTACTTTTTTTGGTGACTCTTAATTAGAAATGTCTAATAGCATTTAATTAGGCTGGCATCTTCTAGTCTTCAACAGTAGTTTGTGGAAATTTCAAAGAAGTTATATCAAAAGAAAAAAAAAGTCAGAAAAGTCAGTGTTCTATGAACAAATAGATTTTTATTGTTACACATTTTAAGGGAGGGCCAAGGCAAACATGAAATATCTCAAGAGTTGGATAGGACCAGTCCAATAAAATAGGAGGTCCTTGAAATCCTAAGTAGTCTTTATTCATGGGAGCAAATAGAAGTGGATCAGTGATGGTCTTAGGACAGACTCTCTTTAGACTTTACATATCTCTTACTCCTTCTGGCCAATAATATGGGGGATGCCTGCTTCAAAAAGTAGGTCAATGAATTGTTTGGGAAGAGACAGATTTTCACTCTGGCATGTTTAATTGGGTGGGCTGATAAGACTGTCTCTTTAAGGATCTATGATGTGAATTTTTTTGGCATGATATGACAGTTTCTAGGGAAAAGCATGTGGTGGGGTGTGTCAAGCCAGAAAAGGAAGTGAGGTCAGAGCAGAATTAGCCTTCCTCAAGTGCCCTCACACCGAAGCCCCATCCCCCACGTGTGTGTGTGTGTGTGTGTGTGTGTGTGTGTGTGTGTGTGTGTGTGTTTTAGGGCATTTCTTATCTTCCAAACAACAAATTTCCACTTTGAAATTGGAAGAATATATGCTTTTAGATAGATGTGTCATTGCTCCAATTCATATTTCCTTTAAATATTCTCTCCCATATTTGTCTCAGTCAGATAACATTATTTTTGTTCTTTTATTTAAAAAAGGAATTGCAATTTAAATTATTCTGTGCAATTTCTTATTTTAGGAAATACCAAAAGCACATTAAATTTGAAAAAAACAGTGTTAAAGGAACTTTGGCATATTCTCAGTAGTTTTATTAACAAATAGTGAAAAGATATTCAAGCAAAAACTCATTTGTTTAAATAAATATGAAAGTCCTTGTATTCCATTCATCTGGGAGGGTCTTGAACAAAGTTCTTATGATCATTAGGTTTATGTTCTTATGGTCTTTGGGTGATGGAATTGGGAAGGTGGGAGATAAGGAAGCGATTTTTTTTTCCAATTAGTGTTTCAGTGTTTTTTTAAAGACCTAGAAGTTTGATTAGAATTGAGGGTTTGTCATTTCCATTCAGCATTAGGGATCAATTTATTCACTTATCTAATAGGGCTTCACTTATGTAACTGGATAAAGTCAGTTTTGTCATTTCTGCCAGAATATTTCTTATGTTATTAAGTATTCTTTAGTGGTTCTATTAAAATTCAGGAATGGACTGCTAATATAATCCAATTTGAAGTATTTTGTTTATCAAAATTGAAAAACAAGATATTAATGTGTTTACCTATTCAGAAGCTCAAACTTCAGTAAAATCATATTGAAGTATTTACATATTAGATGTTGACGCCTTCAAGGGACAGCTAAGTTGCTCGGTGTGGCAGTGATGGCCCTGGAGTCAGGAGGACTTGAATTCAAATCTAACCTCAGACACTTAATAATAATTGCCTAGCTGTGTGACTTGGGCAGTCACTCTTCTTTTTTTTTTTTTGCAAGGCAGTGGGGTTAAGTGACTTGCCCAAGGCCAGCCACACAGCTAGGTAATTCTTAAGTGTCTGAGGCCAGATTTGAACTCAGGTCCTCCTGACTCCAGGGCCAGTGCTCTATCCACTACACCACCTAGCTGCCCCAAGGGCAAGTCACTCTTAACCCCATTGCCTTAAATAAATAAAATTTTAAAAAAAGATATTGACACCACACAAAATGAAACTGTATACAGAATAGCTGAATTTAGGATGTCTATATAAAGCTAATGGGTCACAGGATCATATATGTATAATTGATAGGACATTAAAGGCCATATAATCCAAACTCTTTATAAGCGAGAAAACTGAAATAAGCTCTTTTCCCAGGACATAGAGGCTTTTCGTGTTAAAAGTAAGTTTGAACTTAGGTTAAAGTGCACATGTTTCATGGTACTCCACTTCCCTAGACATGGAAAAACTCTCACATTGGGTGAACATCCAGTTAATATTCTGTATTTTAGAAAATCTACCAGAGCAGTCTCATTAAGCATATTTCTTCTTATTAACTAGCATACAAAAATTCCTTGAGTCTAAATGCCATCTGTTGATCAGTAAAGTATTTAATGAAGTATTTTATAAGTACCTATTCTTGTCACTTTGCCATTATGTATAAAAAATAAAAGAAATAATTGTGTCCTTAAACATATTATATTCTGTTATGGGAGATGATATGTACATATACGTACATTCTAAAAATAATGGAAGAAATGGACAAACAAACAAATAATTAAGCAAAGATAAATAAATAGGTACAAGGATTGTTGATGTTCATAACACTGGCTAACACTGTTCTAGGTGTTACAAATGAACAAAGTTTAGACACCACCCTCATGAAAATCTCATTTATCAAGGGGTATCTCACAGTACCTTACACTTACTAGGAAATTAATAAATATAGGCTTAATTTTTTGAATTTGTTGAAATTCTTCCTTTTAACAAAAAAAGGGTCATGGAGATAAGTAAAGGGAAAACCGAAGAAGGTATTTTAGTAAATTTGAAATGTCAGGTAAATTGTCTTCTAAATTAGTATTGGATCTTTGCTCTGATTCTGACTTCCCACTGGCACTTTTTTTTTAAATGGTGATTTTAGTATAAGCAACTTTTGGCCTTGTCCATATAATTTCTTATTTTCTTTTCTACATTCTGTTTCTACTTTTCTGATCTCTAGTGTCCTCAAATACAGCTTAAAATTCTCTATGACTTTACTTTTTTTAAAATGCTGTCTACAGTTACTTTATTTTTTTAAAGAAAGATTTTGTTTATTTTGAGTTTTCCTCCTATTCTTGCTTCCCTCCTCCCATCCCCCACAGAAGGTAGTCTGTTTTACATTGTTTCCATGGTATATATTGATCTAAGTTGAATGTGATGAAAGAGAAATCATAAGGAAGAGAAATAAATTATAAGAGATAGCAAAATTAAATAATAAGATATTGTTCTTTTTTCTAAATTGAAGATAATAGTCTTTGGTCTTTGTTCAAACCCCACAATTCTTTCTCTGGATACAGATGATATTCTTTATTACAGCCCAAAATTGTCCCTGATTGTTGCACTGATGGAATGAGCAAGTCTATCAAGGTTGATGATCACCCCTATGTTGCTGTTAGGGTGTATAATGTTTTTCTAGTCCTGATCATTTCACTCAGTGTCAGTTCATGCAAATCCCTTCAGGCTTCCCTGAAATCCCATTCCTCCTGGTTTTTAATAGAACAATAGTGTTTCATGACATACATTTACCACAGTTGGTTAAGCCTTTTCCCCAATTGAAGAACATTCACCCTATGACTTTTCAAAGTACCCTGACAACTGAGACATGTACCCTCATTCTAAAATGTCCTCTTTCTACTGTCAGTCTCATTTAAAATTCCCATTTATTGAGCTCTCTGATTGGTACAGCTAGATTGGCATAGTAGATAGTGCCCTGGGTCTGGATTCAGGAGAACCCAAGTTCAAATATGGCTCCAGATACTTAGTAGCCAAGGCTAACTAACTTATCCTATGACTGCTCGTTTCTTCATTTGTAAAGTTGTCAGGAAGATCAAATGGAATAATGATTATCTGGCACCTAGTAAGTATATGTGCATGTTAGCTATTATTTTTCTTAAAATTCTGATTATTATTACAGTTTTTGTATTTAATCAGAGTAATTCCAAGTGAAGATATGAGTGGAATTTATCTTTTACAGTGGACATTTGTATGTTTTTCTTTTTGTTCTTTAAGTGAATTATGGTGGATAGCACACCTCTGGAGATTCTTCTCCAATCCCTGTAAAAAGATTTTTTTCTAAAGCATCTTATCTACTTGTTCTTCTGTTCCAGTTTGTCTAGTAGTAAAGTACTTTTATTTGCATTACAGCAACAACACGCTTCTTACCCAAACAACCTTTGGAGTTTTCAGTGCTCACGCACACAAAAACCTTAATTAATAAGAAATAATTTGAATTTTTAAAGTTTAAATATTTGAAATTTCACATGAGAAATACTTTAATGTGACAAACATCTCTGTTATATTTTTGTAGAATATTTTTATGTATATATGAGTATAGATGTATAAAAACTAATTAATAAATAAATTAAAAATATACTTTATGTTTACTATTTACTGAGTCCTAGGGATACCAATACAAAAATTAGAGCTTAAAATCTTATTAGGGGAGACTTCATATCACTTTGAAAGTAATATTTCTAGTTTTAATTTTCCAAGAAAAATCCAACTTTTGGGAAGGCTGAACAATTTATGTTTATCTTTACTTTTAGGGAATATGGAGCCATTGATGATGTAGATATTGATCTGCATATTGATGTTAGCTTTCTTGATGTAAGTATCTGTAAAAGATTTGGCAAACTTTTGTATCTTGTCACTTTTTTGGAGCTTTGATTTTAGATGATCACACTATTCATTGATATGCCTTCATTTTTTAAAAATTCTGCATCATTGATGATCTGACATTCTGAATTATGTTTCCTTTGTGATCTGACATTCTGAGTTCTTTTTTTTAATTGAAATTTTATCTTATTTTTCTAATTACATGCAAAGGAAGTTTTTCAGCATTCATCTATTTGCAAATTTATGAGTTCCACATTTTTCTTCCAATCTTCCTTCCCTCCCCCTTCCCCATGGAAGCTGTCTGGTAAAAGTTGCACATGTAGGTTCTTGTTTAACATAGTTACATTTTAGACAAGTTGTAAAAAAAGGACTTAGAACTAAGGTAAGGAAAAACTATGAGAAAATATAAAAGAAATTTCCCAGAAGTAAACATAGAATGCATTCAGGCTCTGTAGTTTTTTCCTCCAGATGTGGATGGCATTGTTCATAGTGGGTCTTTTATGGTTGTCTTTGATCTCTGAACTGCATTTATCATAGTTATCATCTCACAATGTTGTTGATGTGTAGAATGTTCTCTTGGTTCTGTTCACTTCACTCAGCATCAGGTCATGTAATTCTTTTCATGCTTCTCCAAATTCTTACTGCTCATGGTTTCTTATGGAACAATAGTACTTTATTGCATTCATATGCCATAATTTGTTCAGCCATTCCCCAGTTGAAAGGCATCCCCTAAATTTCTAATTCTTTTCTAAAGAAGCAAAAAGAGCTATTCTAAATATTTTTTTAGACTTTTCCCATTTTTATGATTTCTTTAGTATATATAGACCTAGTATTGCTATTCTTGGGTCAAAGGATATGATCAGTTTTTTTTAACTCTCTCCAGAATGACTGGATCAGTTCACAACTCCATCAACAATGTATTAATGTCCTAAATTTCCTATATCCTCTCCAATAATGATCGTTTTCCTTTTTTGTCATCTTAGTCAATCTGATAGGGTGAGGTGGTTTCTTAAAGTTGTTTTAATTTGCATTACTCTAATCAATAATGATTTGGGGTATTTTTTTCATATTACATTATATAACTTTAATTTCTTCTTTTTGAAAACTGCCTGTTCATATTCTTTGACCATTTATTAATTGGGGAATGATTTATAATCTTATAAATTTGATTCAATTCTTTACATATTTCAGAAATGCATCTTTTATCAGAAACAGTGTAAAAATTGTTTTCTAATTTTCTGCCTTCCATTTAATCTTGTTGCAATGGTTTTATTAAATTATATATATAATATTTTATTTAAAAATTTGAAAAATATGTACTTCACTCCAATACATAGATTATGTGGTATTTGCTTTATCTTTCCTTGTTAAAATGACTTGTGGAGGGAAAAAATACACTGGTTGATGAGTAATAAAAATCTATACTTCTTTGTTGTGGTATTTTTAATAGCTTCTGAGATTTATAGGGATAATGTTGTAGCATTTCTGAATATTTTACGGTTTTTCTGTTTTACTGTGTAAGTAAAAAGTAAAGATTAAGAGTAATTTACTTTTTCCTTGACAGCATAGTAGACTTTCATGATATTTGTAGAATGTTATGATGTTTATACCTCTTACCATATAGAATAAATGAAGTTTTTTAAAAGGAAGAAAAAAATATTCATGGACTCTGGGAAGGTTGCTAATTTTTTTAAATCTTATTATAGGAAGAGATTGCTGTGGCCTGGGATGTGATTCGAACAGAGCCTATAATAGTCCGACTGCACTGCTCACTTACACAATATTTAAATGGCCCAGGTTGGTCTTATTTCTTTGCTTATTTTATTTTTTGAAGTGTTAATGAATAGTTTATGTGACAAGCAAATCATATTCTATTTCAATCTCTAAATGCTGAGTAACCAGTAATGATGTTTATAAATGTTAAGAGGCCTTAAAGTCGAAGCTTAATCTACCATAAGGTCATTGGAGTCAGATGATTGTGGTACTTCATCGTTTGGATTTTGAGAAGCCTCAGGATTCTGCTTGCCAAGTTTATGTACTTAGTCTTATTTTCCAATAAATGTTCATTGTTTGAGGAAAGGAATTCTTCTACCAGAGGATTCCAGTTTATAATTAGTACAAATGGCAAATAGGTCATTGTTTTACATTAGGCCTTCTTAACCTCTTGCATATTTTACTTATAGCCTCCCAATTGGGCTAAACTTTCTTCTATTTTCATCCCTCTTCTATACAGCATTTATATTGCTCTCAATCAGACACTAAGCATTTATTAAAGGCCTTTTATATGCCAGGCCATATGTACTAAGGGCTCTAGATGCAAAGTAAGGCAAATAAAAATACTGGTTCTACCAGACATTTTGGGAGAGGATGGGAAATGTAACTACATACAAAAGACCTGTTTTTATTCAAGATAAATTGGAGATAAAAAACAGAATGGAAGCACTAGAATTAAGGTGTTAGGAAAGTCTTCCTCTAAAAGGAACTGGAACCTGAAAAAAATCTGGGAAGTAAGAAAGAAAGGGAACAGTCACTGAAAATAACCTAGTCAGGAGAAACCGCAAAGAGGACAGTGTCACTGGATTGGTGGCAGGAGACGGAAGGGGAGTCTAATAGGATAATACTAGAAGGATTGGAGGAATCGAGGTTGTAAAGATCTTTGGAGTTCAAACAGGGGAGTTAATATTTAACCCTGGAAGTGACAGAGAGTCACTAGAATTTATCAAATAGAAGACAGCAACTTTGGTCAGATGTTTCCAAGTCATGGTTTGATTTTTATTTTCCTATAAAATGAAGGGGTTCTAAATCCTTCTATCCTAAACCATATCCCCCCCATAAAAACTTTTTTGGATCTTGTCATCTGTTCACAAAAAATTTCTTTCAGTCTTTGGGTACTATATAAATTATATTCATTTGACATATATTACATTTTATTTGGCCTGTACTCAGAAATGCAGAAATTCTAATTATTGGATTAGTCTGATTTTACTTTTAAATAATTAAACAAGGCAAAATTAGATTAGGTGGCAGATTAATATATTTCTTATAAAATCAAAAAATGCAGCAAAAATTTCACAAGAACATTTAAAAAGATCTGAGATTTCTTTTAGATTTAGTTGCTATATGTGATGTAACTCTTGACTAACTTGTTTGGGCATCAGGAGAATTTGGCTGCAATGTAATTTTGGGGAAATTACTTTTTTTTCTCAGTTTTGTGATATGGAAAAAAGAGGTATTGGATTAGATAATCTCCAAGGCCCATCTAACATTAAAATTGTATGAGTTTTTCATGAATTTTTTCTGTTTTCTTGAACTTACCTGTAATTGTAATCTATTCCCTTCTTAGGCTAAGGTATTTCATAGATTTGTGGATCTCACTTAGCTTTTCTTTCTAAATTGAATTCTTTTTATTGTTCCTTAAAGCCAGGAACAACAGTATATATGTATTGCATGCTCAATAAATATATATCTATTTGATATGGTTAATATTTTCAATGTAAAGTTATATTTTATTTGTCCAAAAATTCAACTTTCAGAGTATCTTTTTTCTTGGAATTGAAATATTATTTGATAAACAACTCCATCTCAACTCTGTTATGCTTTGAAACATTCTTAGTCATAATCACTCCCAGTCTCTGTTCTTCTAGATTAGAGTTCTTTATCTGAAGCCATGAAATAGAATTTTGGTTTTTATTTTTAATATTTTGATAACTATTTAATATAATTGTAATCTCTATAGATTTTGTTTTATGCATTTTAAAAAGTTGTTCTCAATGGGGTTACATCTCCTTAAGCAGTTAGTCAAATGGGTTCATAAACAAAAGTTTAAGAACCTCTGCTTTTAGTAAAGAAAAGCCTTTTGACAATGTTCCAAATCAATTTTTATTAAAAAAGTCTAAATATCATAGAAAACAATTATTTTGATTTCTTTACCTTAATACAGTAAATAACATGTTTCTAAATTCAAGAACAAAATTATACATAAAAGATTTTTTAAAAAATGTTCTAAATCAGCAGGAGTAAAAAAGATGCCCATTATCACCACTATCCTTTAGACATAATATAATAAAATGAGAAGAAATTGAGGAAATAAGCATAGGAAGAGGAACTAAAGGAATAATTTTTTGCAGATCTGATGATATACTTAAAGAATCTTTATTTGTCAACTAAAATTAATTGAAATAATTATAGAAGAAACATTAATTACTTTTAGGTAGATTAAGCCAGTAAAATAAACATGACATCTAAATTAATTTACTAAGTTCTACACAAATTAAATTTCTGAAGAATTAGAACTGAAAATAATGAAATTCACATTAACAAAAGCTCAAGAATTTCAAGGATGAAATAAGTGAGAAAGAAGGATGTCTATCATGATCCCATCTCAAACTGTATTGCAAAACAGTAACCATTAATTTAATTTGGTGAGAGAGGGGAAGTTATGTATACTACAAACATTAATAAATAGAGTAGCATAATGTTTAATAAATCCAAACATTTGCAACACTGGGGAAAGGACTAATTATTTGAGGAAAATGTTTTGCAAAAACTGGTTAGCCTTCTGGAAAAAAAAAGATAGGGACAAATACATTCCATCATAAACCAAGCTAAATTCTAAATAACTAGCTAACCTAAATACAGAAGATAGTATCATAAAAAAATTAGAAGTTCAGAGGAACCTAATGGCTCTATAAATTAGAGATTTCGTAACTAAATAAACAATGGAGAGAATCATTTAAAATGAATCATTTGATTATGTAAAATTAAAAAGATTTTGCTCATTCAGATCCCAATGTAGTGAAAATTGATAAATTGGGAAAATATCATTGACTTTCTCTTTAAAATGTCTCTTATCCAGGGTAGCTAGATTGGCACAGCTGATAGACCACTGACCGTGGACAATCCAGCCTCAGGTACTTAATAAGTGCCTAGCTATGGGACCTTGGGCAAGTCCCTTAATCCCAGTGCCTTAAATAAATAAAATTAAAGAAAAAAATTATTTTAAAAAGTCTCTTATCCACACTATATCAAGAATTGATTCAAATTTATATGACTAAAAACATCAAAGTAAATAATTCAATCTATCAACAATGATATGAAACTATATTCTAAATCATTAATACTTAAAGTGCAAATTAAAGCAACATTGAGGTTTAAGGTTTTTAGACTGGAAAAGAGGAAAGGGAAGTGACAAATATTAGGCTGTGGGAAAAATCCTGTGGAGGCATCATTTTGTCCAGTCATTCCAGTAAACATTTTGAACTACACTCGCAAATTTACTAAACTGCATATTTTTTGAGGTAACTATATCACAAGTGAGCTTATGCCTTCAAAGAAAGAGAACCATGCACACAAACATAAACACACACACATACTGACACAAATACATACATAGACACACAGAAATATATTAGTAGTTCTTTTTGTACAAAATACCAAAAATTTGAAACAACAGACATGGGATAGTGGTTAAATTAATCATAGTATACGAATATTATTGTGCCACAGTAAATGATACAATGATAAATACAAGTTTTCAAGGAAACTGAGAAGCCCTCTATAAACTGAAGCAAAGTGAATTGAATAGAATGGCAAAAATTTTACAATGATAAAATTCTGGACAATTTTGAAATATTTTAAACTCTAATTGATGTAACGATAGACTGTGAGTCCAAAAGAATGAGGATGAAAGACGTTGTTCACCTTCCATTTAAAATTTAGAAAGAGACACACATTTTCTGATATGGCCAATATGGAAATGTTATTTTTTCCTATATGTCAGATGTTTTATTTTTCCATTTGTGTTTGCTCATGGTAAAAGAGGAAGGGTACTGAGATCAACAAATGGTAATTTTTTTAAGGAGAATAAAGATCCCCTTTTTCAAATTTAAAGGTTCTGCAATTTCTTTTCTTCTCTTTCTTTTTTTTTTTTATTTAAGGCAATGGGGTTAAGTGTTTTGCCCAAGGCTACACAGCTAAGCTGTGTCTGAAGCTGGATTTGAACTCAGGTACTCCTGACTTCAGGGCTGGTACTCTATACATTGAGCCACCTAGCTGCCCCGGATTTTACAATTTCTTAATGTCCAAATGTATTCTTGAAGAGTTAAGGGGCTATTTGTGTGATTTATGTTTCTAGCATTTTATATTTATTTATTATACATTTTCTGTTGGATAAAATGGCATCTCCCCTGTACTCAGTATTCATGGTATACCATTTGCCTACACATCAGTTGCGGATCCAGTCATCCACAGCTGGGGAGGGCTGGACACAAATTATTCCTAAGCTCTCTTTTAGATGTCTACCTGGATAAACTCTAAGTAAGGGAAAAAAATCAGAAAGTGAAAATAATATTTTTATCTTCCCCAAGATCCAGACTGTTACATGCCTGTCCATTCAAAGAGAACTTGACACCCCTCTTGAGCATGTTTCTAGGATTAATCTATTGGCACCAGAGCAAAAGAACTGATTATGATTTGCCAGTTCAGTTCAGCAAACATCTATTAATTAGTTAGTGTATTCAGAGTTAGTACCCTGCCTGACTCCAGTGTCCCTGCTCTCATGGAGTATACAGTGGAGGAAGCTGGAGAACATTTTGGTCTGAAGGGGATAGACCCCATCTCATCCTGGATCTGTCTTATCTTTTATCTTCTTATTTTATGCTTTCCATTTGGATCAGATTCACAAATGCCCATTTTTGAACTTGGGTCTGTGGTTAGTCCTTGGGGTCCATATGATCCAGGCCAGTCTTAGAAAGTCTGTTCTGTGTTTAGGCCATTCTTGAAGCTCTGAATAACATCTGTACAATAAGTTCTGTGTCTTTATCTGATTGTAAGACACTAGGCCATGATCATTTAAAATGGAAGAGAATAAGCTCTGTGTTTCAAAACATAAAGGTTTTGATCATGATATTTTTTCTTTTTCAGTGCCCACTGTGGATGTATTTCAGATTTCCACAAAAGAAAGATTTGGATTGGGACATCAATTAAAAAAGTAAGTTTATAAAAGAGACAAATATCAGAAAGGATTTTATTAATGCTCATTTTTTAACTGGAAGTACTGTCATAAGGTCACAAATTTCATAAGAACCTTAAGAACACATGTACATGAATACACATGATAATACTTTATGGAACATATATTCACACAATAAATATACGTATGTGCATGCACATACACATATACACACTTTTACTCCCATTTCTTAAGAACTTCATTTTCAGGGACTTGGCTAGAATGTCTCTTGGTTCCCCTTTTTTTTTGAAAATCTTAAGTTTTGAACTAGTTCCTAGTTTTATATAAGCTTCAACAACTAGTATTACTGCCTCATCAAAAGCAACTTCTTACCATTTTCATTCCAGTTCACCTAATATTTTTGGTGTGTGTCAAACTTAGTCTATATTCTCTGGTTGCTTGATAAAAGACAGGGTATATATCTTTTCTTTGACCTCTGATTTAATTCATTTAATCAGGATGTATTCTCAGATGATAAAGGTATAAAAGCATAGGATTTTATCACTTACTTTAAAAGTGATAATAAATATGATAGATTAATTCTATGAGAATACCCTTATACATTTATCAGTATGAGGAATTCTTTATATGAAAGCTCCTTTAAATAATGTGCAATGAAAACTTATATGTAATATACAATCTTAACAAGTTGTTTAGGTGTCATTTCCCCTGGACTGCAAAATTCCCTCCCCGAGTTGTATTTAAATATAATTGGAAATATGTTAAAATAAATTAAAATACCACACAACAAAGATAATAATAATTTGTGGTTTTTTAAATCTATATGCAGTCTTCAAATATCCTTCCATTTCAGTTTGATGCCATCCATTTGGGACATTCAGCAGGAGGCACGAACCAATTCTCCTTGTTTCTTAGGTTTACTCACTGGGTCACATTGCCTTTCAATCCATTATCAACATTGTAAATAACACTCTTAATAATGAGAAATTCAATAGCTGGAAATTTTGATATCTTTCAAAGAGAAACCTTGGAAATAAGAATGTAAAAACCTCCTATTGTTTTGTAATAGAGATTTTAAATTAGAGCATATGGTCTCTTGTACCTTCACATCTAATGTGAATTTAGGAAAGGAAAGCACACTAATAGAGGTAGGTATTTTTGGCAGCTTGATAGCAAAGAAATAAATTTAAATATCATTAACCCTATGAATCTTCAGATGCAATGGACATTGTTTTACATTTGATACATTACAAGAATAGATATAAATAACAGTGACTTTGAGTCATCACTGAAATCTGTTCAATATATACTGTTTACAAAAGCAAAGCAAAAAAGTGTTCTGTTTTGCAAAGATTCTCATCTAAATGGTTAAGCTAAATTTTTTTCATGGAGGGATAAACATCATTGCTCTTTACCATTCACATATAGACTACTTTGCAGATGCCAGAAAAAGTTAAGCGGCATTCTCTTTGAATTATTTATGACAGAAATATTATTATATATTTATGGCTTCATATTTCCATATTGTTCCAAAGTGATGTGAGGCCTTGTGGTGAAGGGGAAAGAAAAGTCCTTGGCCCCTGAATTCCCAAATCCTGAGCTCCTCTAATCTTGACTGTCACTGATTGATCATTTTGATCCTGGATAGTTACCTCCATAATCTGTGGTGAAGTTTTCCCTTTTTGTAAAATGGATGTTGGATTTCATTGTTTCTAATTCCCTTCCTATTCTCAATGTATATGGCTTTCATTTTATATTCATAATAGTATATCAAAGAAAACAGTAATGCATAAAAGGTTGAGTTTGTCATATAGCACATTAATGATGAAAGCAGCATGAAAACTTAAGAATCCATTCTTCTTTGCAACTATGTGATTGTTATGTCCTTTATCAACCTACTGTCTTAGAAGGTGGAATTTATAAAAGATTATTTGATAATTCAGTGTTTTGTCTTTAGCATTAATCCTCTGTATAGACAGAACAGGTATAGTGGGATTCAAAAGTTGCTGAAATCTTCTTCCTCTCAACATGTCTGTCTCAGCCACCTATCAGGATGACTAATTTTTTTTCCATTAGTCACACTTTTGGGGCCCTCTGTTTAAATGTAAATGTTATTTAGGAGGGGAACATATTAAGCTGTTATCACTCTTTTACACTTGAGTTTATATTCATATGTCAATTAACAGGTTTTGTAACTTTGCCCCAAAAAAAGGGAACTAAAGAAAGGCCAGTTTGTATAGGAAAATGAGGTTTAAAAAAAGTCGTGGAAATAAGGGGAGTCCATTAAGACCCTATATGATAGGGCGGCTAGGTGGCGTAGTGGATAAAGCACCGTCCTTGGAGTCAGGAAGTACCTGGGTTCAAATCCGGTCTCAGACACTTAATAATTACCTAGCTGTGTGGCCTTGGGCAAGCCACTTAACCCCGTTTGCCTTGCAAAAAAAAAAAACTAAAAAAAAAAAGACTCTATATGATGGCAAGGAGCTTTTCAACCTCTATATTAGGAAGGATATAAATTCTGGATAAAAATGAAGTAAAAAAAATGAAACAAATCCTGCTTGTTTCAAAATTACTTAAGGCCTTCTTTTCATATGATATTTTTCCATATATGATTTTGACATATACTCCCCTCTCTATACATTAAAATGTAATTGATTCATTTCAGAGGCAATAAAACAAAGAAATTGTGACAAACTAAATCATCTATTTTTTAAAGTTAATTAGATTTATTAAAAATATGGCTTTTTAGTTGTACAACTACTGTTGATCCTTAAGTCTGTTCTGAAAATCTTAAGTTGATTGATTAGACACTTGCTATCTTTATTCTTTCCTTTCTTCTCTTCCTTCCTCCTTTCTGTCCTCCCTCCCTCTTCTCCCTCTTTCTATTTCTTCTTTTTTCTCTTGTTTCTTTCCTCATTTCCACCTGAGGTGTTATATCCAAATCCACTGAGAGCTTTTGTCACATAACTGACTTCAAAAATACATTGTGTGGTTCTCAAGTAGATAATACGCTGTGTTTCATGTTGCCCTTCTACCAATGTATCACTTTTCTATCCAAAGAGAAATCTTACCTTAAATTATCCTGGAACTATGATGACAGAACTTCTTTCATTTGACAGAATCATGCAGACATATGTTACTCAACAATGGAAACAGAGTAAAGAAAAATCCAACTGCACACACAATAAGAAGCTCTCAGAGAAGAAAGTGAAATCCCCTCTTCATATATTTTCTACCCTGCGCAGGTAATAGCAACCCCCTCCATCATTGTCTTGTTAAATTGCAAAGATGATAATAATGGCAATCTTTTTAAATTGTTCATTTCTCTTCTGATATCTTTAATGGAAGGGATACAATGATCAGTTTCTCTTCCTTTAAACTTCATCTCATTGACTCTTATCCCTTTTAACTCTTACAGTTGAGGGGGGTTGCTTATGTGCATGCAACATTAAAATTACCTTTAATTTGGGAGTAGAGATACATTAATTTTTTTTAATGAGTTTGTTGGGAAAAATACCTCCTAAGTTAGATGTTCTAGAATATTAGATAACAGGTCACATAACAATGTTGAAAATGCTTTTTCATCTCTTCCATCATTAAATTCCTTCTTTTTGGGGGGTGGGATGGAAGGGATGAGCAGAACACTGACCAATAAGTAGTATCTGAATGGTATTAGGTCAATCAGGTCCTTGTAAAGATTTTTTTTTTTAAGGTCGCCGAGTTATCCTCCCCCTGGTTGTGGTAAAAACAAATCCAAACTGAAACCAGAGCAAGATGGCATCTCCAAGACTCACAAGCTGCTGCGGAGGACTTGTTCCAGCACAGTTAAGGCTGACGATGTGTGTGGAACCAAATCCCACAGGACCTTTGGCCGCTCCCTGTCCAGCGACCCCCGGGCTGAGCAGGCTGTGACTATTAAATCGCACAAGCTGCTGAGCCGTCCCTGTGCTGCAGCTGTCAAACAGGAGGAGTGCATCACTCTAAAGCCACATAAATTATTGACTCGATCTTGTTCTGGGGACCCTCGATGTGAGCACAACAGTACTTTGAAGCCCCATAAACTACTAAGCAGGTCTTACTCCAGTAACCTGAGAATGGAGGAACTTGATGGGCTGAAGAATCACAAGTTACTCAGCAAGTCTCACCCCAGTGCCCCCAAGTCATCCAAAACGGAGCTTTTCAAGGAACCTATTGCAGAGGGCAGGAGACTCTCTCTTACCTCAGGGCTTATTGGTATCTTAACACCATCTACATCTTCATCGCCCCAAACTGCTGTGCGTAAATCTTTTTCATTTTAGACCATTAAATAAAATGGAAACCAAAGGTTCATGAGAATTAGAGTGGCAGAGTAACAGAAAATCTAGTTTTAGAATCAGAAAAACTTAAGGACAAAATCCAGCTTGTGACACTGACTAGTAAATTTGGATTAAGTTATTTAAGTTCTCACTTTCCCCCAGGTAACTTTCAAAAAGTGCTGGTTGCAGAAAAAATATATCTTGCTGTTGGATGAATAGACTGATCACTTAGAGCTCTCTGCAATGATAAAATCATTGGTCTTATGTCCCTTCCTGACCCCCTTCTACAAAGAAAAAGTTAAGGTGCAGTTTGTAGGCATTTTTTTGCAACTATAGGCAATAGGATTGGGGGGGGGTAGAAGAGAGTGGTGGTGCCTAAAACACCTGTAAATGTATGACCCAGGTTTTGGATTAGATTTCAAAAAGAAAAGTGCAGCCATTCATTTGAGATTTATAAACAATTCATGTGTCATGGAAATGTGTGAGTAGGAACTCCATTAATACTTATCATGGTAATATGTGAAGAAAAACTTGATAATATCCCCTCTTAAAATTCATATTTGATGTTATAACTTATAAAAGTATTTAAACTCTAATCTTCTCTTCTGACTTTTGTTTTATGGCTAAATTTCAGAGCCAGATCCTTCTTGGCAAGCATAATACTGATAGGCTGTATCTGAGCAGGATTAGTGTATAGATAGGCAGTATTTAAATTCTCACAGTAAAGCTATGTTCCAGGTCCATGTAATGAGATAATTACCTGATAATGAGGCCACTTGGCTACTTAGTAACTCTTCCAGATGCAATTCAAGACATCATCGCCTCAGACCAAGTATGTTTTTTCTAAAATGGGTAATCAGAGCAAAATTCTAATATTTGTTGTTTATAAAGAGTTAGTGGATGGTAATTTTAAAGAAATAGCTAGATGCAGTAAAATGCCAGTCTTGAAGTCTGAATGACTCATCTTTCTGAATTCGAATCTAACTTCAGATACTTAGTAGCTGTGTAATCCTGGGCAAAGGCACTTAACCTTTTTTTGCCTCAGGTTCCTCCTTTATAGAAGAAGATAGAGAAGGAAATGGCAAACCACTCCACTTTCTTTGCCAAGAAAACTCCACATGTGCTCATGAAGAGTCATCTATGACTAAAACAAAAAAAATGATATAAAACCCATTTCTCTTACTATCACATTTAAATTGGTATCCTGTTGAAAATGTTTGATTTAACATTCGTTGTTGATATCATTATAATCTCCTTTAGGAAAGACAGTTTCAGATACTGTGAAACCCTTTTATAAGTAACATTAGAAACTAGAAACCCCAGAATATGTTCCTAATGAAAAAGAGAGAAAACTTGTTTTTAGTTACTTGTTTTCCAGTAGTTTTATAATGTACTGTGAACATTTCTACTTTAAAAATAAAAAGCAGTGTTTAATTCTTGTTTATTTTATGAAAACTTCATTCTGTCCATTATATAGTTTATGTCAATGTTCTTAAAAGATGAATTTTATGAAAATGTGTTTGGGGTGAGATGGGCAAAGTTATTTTGGAGATAGTCAACAATAATCCTTTTTCATATATAAGTAAGATATTTTCAGAGACACAGAAGGGAAGGGGGTGTGAAAGACAATATTCAGAGAACAGTTATGCCATTTTCAGCATCTCCACAATCTGTTTTTTATAAGCAGATTCATAGATTTCAATGAGAATTTTAACAAATAGTGTGGAGCAAGATGTCTAGTTATAGTCTTCTAACTAGAGAGAAGTTGATTTGGAATTCCATAATAAGAGAGACAAATCATTATGCTACTCTTCTCATTAGAAGATATTTGGAAACTTAGCAAGTTTTTTTATTTGGGAAATGAGAACAAGTGATGGCAGAGACAATGAAGAATTGGTAAAAGAGAATTAATGAGTAAATATCAGTGTTATTTTTGTGATTTTGAATTAAAATGAAATTAAAGCTCTAATTTATGAAAGCATTAAAAAACTATCTTCAGTTTAATAATTTTCAAGAAAACTTTGAGTTTTTTCATTGATACTGTTTTCTTCAACATGCTCTTTCTTGTTTCTCCTTATAGCCAAATTATAATGCAAAATGCATTCCAGTACAAGACCGAGGATTTCTTATACAGGTATGATAGAATATTCCATGTATTATTGGTATTTTAGCTCTATACTTGCTCTTTGTAATCATTTGTGAATAGAACTTATTACTTTCATTTCTATTATCCTTAGACAATTGTGTTTGCCGAGCAGCGGATACCCGTACTAAATGAACACTGTGTAGTATGTGATGAACCCCATGTATTTCAAAATGGCCCCATGTTAAGGGTAAGTTCTAATTTCTGGAAATCTTAGTCTTAATTGAATAAACATATGAAAATAGGTTAGGATAAAGATGATTTCTTTTAGTATATGATCAGCATATATTCTCATTTATATGTTATCTATTCTACAGAGAATGGTAATGACCTAAAAATTCCATCTCAATACCCAACAGAGGACAGATTAGATATAATAAAAACATTCTTTTTGGATTTAACACAAAAGTAATTTCCCAAAAACACCAAAACTTAGGATATAAAGAAAGGGCTAAAGGGATGTGTAAATTGAGGACAGAGATTAGAGTATTGATAAATTACTAGCATTTTGGTTATCTACCAGATACTACTAGTGCTCAGTATTTTCAAACATGAAAGCCACAAATGCTATTTTGTGATAACATTTGGGAGAATAATTTTACTTTTTATCCTCTATAATGTTCTGATGAGTAGCTATGCTATTTTGATATTATATATCTATATCTTTCTCTATCATTTTCATAAGTTAATATGTCAGTAAGCACTACTAAGCAAATCAGGAAGTCAATAAACAAAATCCATAAGCAAAACACAGACTCTCCCCTCAATTAACTCCCAGTCTAATGGGTTGGAGGATGGAGGCAACTATAAATATGTACACACAGCTATATGTAGGAAAGAGGAAATGATTAACAGAGGGAAGATACTAGAATTGAGTGTTTGAAAAGAGCTTCTTGTAGGAAGGCATAATTTCAGGGATGAGGGGGAGAGAGAACATTGAAGTCTTGGAAAATTCCTGGGTCTAAAAAATGTTCAAGGGGAAAAAAAAACAAAAACATCAGCATCATTGTATCAAAGAGTAAATTGTGGGGAAAGGGGTATATAAAAAAAGACTGGAACAAGTAGGGTATATCATAGAGGACTTTAAATACCAAGTGGAATTTTCTGTGATCCTGGAAGCAATTGGGAAAAACTGGAATTTATTTATTGGTGTTTTGGGGGGTAAATGTGTGAGTGACATGGCTATATCTGTGCTTTAGGGAAATCACTTCACTGCTGAATCAAGGATGGATTTGAGTGAGAAGAAACTTGAGGACAGGTAGATCCATCTAGAAGACCATTCTAATAGTCTAATAATGATATGTTCAGGGATTACACAAAGTTGTTGCCAATATGAGATAACAGACAAAGTAATATTCAAGAAAGTTATAGAAATAGTTTAAATATAGTTGTGACAGAAAATGACAAGTTGAGAATGATCATAACCTAGGTACTCATGATACCTAGGTTATGAATCTGAGGAACTAGGAGGTTGATGGTATCTTCAGCAGGAATAGTAAAATTAGAAGTAGGAGAGAGTTTTACGGGAAAAGATTATGAGTTCAGTTTTATTCATGTTGAATTTAAGATATTTACTGGACATTTAGCTTGATGTCTGAAAGGCAGTTGGAGATGTGTTTGGTGATCAGGTAGAAAGGATAAAACAGGATAGATAGATTTGAGAATCATCAGCATAGATTAAATAATTAAATCCATGGAAACTGATGAGATCTTCAAGCAAAATAATAGAGTGAGAGAAAAGAAATGAACATATATATTTTTTTAAGCCAAGGTAAGGAATCCCATTTTAAAAACACCTGTCCTAAATAGTGTGAAGGATACAATATGTATGAGCCATGACCCCAATAAATTCATCATTTAATTGAAAAGAAATAAAATAGAAAGTTCAAAAACCCAAGGATTAGCTTAAGACAAATGTGTATGATTCATCACAATGTATTATATTTGTAATTGTTAGGTGAATATTGTATGTAAAGTTATCTCTTCTTAGGGACTTATTTAGCTGCATTCAGAGAAGGAATTGATTGGTCTCTTTCTGGACCTTTACTATCCTTCCCTTACGTATATTAGCGTTAGAATGTGTCTTTTTGCTACCTCTGTTTGTTCCTTATTCTCTTCCATGAGGGCAGATATATTGTCTAATGTAACCTTTTTATGATCCTTCCCACAGTACATTTCGGTGTTTGTTGTAGTCATCTCTGGTAAAAAGAATGCTGAGTATAAAAGAATTCATGCTTTGAATATTTTATTTTTTTCATTAATGTATTGCTTAAAGTTTCTTATGGCAACCACTTATTGTAAGGATAATAGAAGCATGTCATTTCATATGAATTTAACTTGTAATTTTTTTTGCCAAAATCTAGAAATTTCAAAATTTTACTGTGATGATTACTATGGTGGAAATATAATAAGGGGGCTAAATAAGAGATATTTGCATTTAAAAGGAGGACTGTGAGTAATACAAAAACATTTTGTAATGAAGTATATATTTGTATGTAACATGTAAATCTTCATTATAGGACATTAATATTTAAAATGTGTCCTAAATGTATTAGTTTAATCTTTAATAATTCATAAGCTTGCATGCTAGGAATTTATTTTTAAAAATCTAATTAGAAAATATTAGTAAAGCTAAAGTTAAAGTTACAACTTTAGTAAAGCTAAAGTTAAAGTTAAAATCATTTTGCCAGTTTATTTTAACCAAACATGGTATGCTGTTATTAAGCATTACATATATGGACAATTTCTGAATGAAACTTTCTCAGTCTGGTGGACCAGTAGAAGAGATCTTTTTTGCTTAGTCATCTTGGTTACCTGGAGCTATCTTCATTTGACTTTTTTCTTGTGAATTATTGTTAAAACTGTTATATATATACATGTATGTATATGCAAATTCCTTTCTTTCTGTGACCTTAATGCTAGAATGACAAAATGTAGTTAGCAGTTATTGATTAAAGTTTTAATCAAATCCAATAATTGCCTATATTACAAGAGACTGGTTATATGGAATTTTAACTAAGAAATATCATTTTTATATGCATATTACCTAAATTTTTTCATAAGTTGTACAATTTTTACCTCTGAAGTTATCAAAGTTAAAAATTATCATTTAGACTTTTGGGACAACTTATGACTATCTTGCTCTAGATTTTTACCCATTGACTTTATAATCTATTATGGAAAATACCTATATGCACACATTTATTGCTTTTTTGTTTTTATATCTATTAGTGCAGTGGGGTCCATGACTGAGAATCAGAGTCATAATTTGTACTGTATGAGCCTAATAAAAGTAGTACATGCATGTCCCCTTACATGAGGCAAATGTACTGAATACATCGCCTGTTTTTATAAGCTATAGTCAAGATTAGCAATACTAAATATCTTATTCACATATGTGAGTTGCATTATCCATGCTGTGGAAAATGGACATATGCAATAAAAACTTTAATTACACTGATGACCTCGAGAGAAAAAGCAACAGGCACACATTTATTGTATTGTGCACACTCAATTCATTTCTCAAGGGATTGCTCAAGCTAAGATGAGGGACAGCTCACTGCTGCCTCTCCTCACATCCCCATAATTCAGTCGCTCTTATCTATGAAAATGCCTGTAATCATACAGAACATATCACATAAATCAGTGAATAAGTATTAATATTTATTTTATTTTATCATTACTTTTTTTACTTTTTATGATGTCAGGGAGGCTCTACCTCTGTCTCCCCTGACTACACATTCCTGTTCTTTATGTATCTATCTATACATCTATCTATATGAATATATTTTTTTACACCTGCATATGTGCTTGCTGTTGATTATATCTCTCTCTGTCTCTTGTCCTAGAGTTCAGGCTGTAGCTTGCTTTGGATAGAAATTGGTGTCTCAGCCACTTTGTATTAATTTTCAATGCTGTTAAATTGCCCACTGATTATTTATTGAACTATTTGGAAATGGGCGGGGGTTGGAGGGTCCTAGTCTGACTTCCTAAATTTCACAAAATTGACTTGGATCTGGAACAAGTAATATGACTAGAAAAGTCACAAAGAATTCTACAGTAAATCAAAATAAGCTCTCTTAAAGAGGTGACCTTCTAGAATCAAAATATGTGAGATATAGGTGCTTTATCTGTTTGGCACTATTCAGTTGCTGCTTTTTAATTTGCAATCTCAGATGACAAGATTGATAAATTAGTTTGAGGCTTCTTTTAAAATACTGGAAAATGTTGTGTTGGTGGTATATTCTTTTGAGGTTTATTACTTGACAAGCAAATGAAATTTCATCACCTAGTTGAAGATTAAAATCTCTGATGTGAAATAAATCTTTGACTTTCTTCACAAACACTCTAGACTCTAGCTGTATCTGAGGGGATCTATTTTTCTTTTAGTTTCTGAACTGTCATCCTGTCTCTTCTCTGATGTTATTTCTAATTTTTGAGGCTTTTAGGTTAACTGGGTGCTTACGGTTCTGGAACAGGGAAAGGATTTAGAATTAGAGTGGGTGTCACAATAAACAAATTTATTGATTATATCGATTTGATAGTAGGGCATATCTCTCCCCTTTCCCCCCACCCAAGTCAGTACTCCAAACTTTCAATATACATACAAGAGTTATTATATCCTAATTATGTCATTCAGACAGAAATCCTCCTGTAACTTGGGTCCTGTCCCTTCTCCAACCGTACAGTAATTCCTGTTAAGGAAGAATCACCAAATAATGACATATTCCATATTTGGAGTATTCTCCAGAGAAATGCATGTCAGTCTGGTAGGATCTTGACTGTACAAATTTTAACTCTAGCTTGAGGCTATGGAATATAGAAAACCAGTTTTTACTCCAGATAAGCATGAGACTCAGTCTTTCTGAAAATCAACCAGAAGAAGCATTATGGTGGGGGCGGGGGGGGGGGGGGGGGAGTTTTCTTCCAGGTGCTATTTTCTTTTCCCAGAAATAGACCTGTTCCTGGAACCAAACTGCTGATCACTTTCTGTTTCTTAACTTTTGTTTTCTTTTCATCCTCTAAAGATTCCAATACTTAACTAAACACTCTGAGTTTCTGTTTTATCAACCCTCACTTTGAGCACTTTCCTGAAATGTGGAAAATAGATTTTTGTTCATCTACCGAATAAGCTTAGGTTTTTCCATGATGACCACAAAATTGTAAAAGTAATTTTAAAGTTTTCACACATATTTTCAATTTATATTACAATTGACATGTAACCTAGCACCTATGCAGAAATTTCAGAGCTCTTTTTTTTCCATTTTAGGGCATTGTTATTTGGTTGAAACTTGGGGAGGAACAATAAAGGAACAGAATATCCTTCAAAAATGTTTCTTTCTTTGTAGGGGGAAGAATTAAAAGAGAATAGGCCATACAAAGCTCTGGTACCAATGAAATGTGTTGAGATTTTTTACTCACTTAATGATTATAATAAACAGTTTCAAATGTCTTCTAAGTGAGTATAAAGTACTTGATTGCCAATATATTAGTCTTTTCTAAGATGTTTATATGACTATCATCACAGAAATATAACAAGTAGGCAAATTGGGAGAATAAGAGATAACCCAACAAGATTCTTATTCAATGCTAATTTTTATTTTTCTACAAGGTAGCATTCAATCCATTGGATAGACCTCAATTCCATATTTTTCCTTGGATATGGGCAAAAATTATAAAAAATTGGAAATAACAAAAAAGTTATATTTTTGAGGCAGTATCCACTTGGATAAGAATACAGATCTTTTAGGTTAATTGAATATTATTTTATGACTTAATTTCTTCTGTCCACTGTAACTCATACCAGTCATTTATCACTACTAATGCCAACGATAACCAAATTATTTCAGAATTTTACTTCAGACATTTACTAGCTTTTTGAGCCTAGGGAAGTCTACCTACTCTGGGTTTCAGTGTCTTCAATCTAAAAAGTTAGATTAAACTCTTTCTACAACTGAGCCTCTTTTTACATTAAGAATGATAAAGTTTGGGGCAGTTAGCTGGGGCAGTGTATAGAACACTGGTCCTAGAGTCAGGAGGACCTGAATGCAAAACCGACCTCAGACACTTAATTATTACCTAGCTGTGTGGCCTTGGGCAAGCCACTTAACCCCCATTGCCTTGCAAAAAAAAAGAAAGAAAGAAAGAATGATAAAGGTGAACTTTTTTCTAGCAGTATGATTTGCAAAAGCAAAACCAGATTTTTAGGTTAGGTGAAATTTTGCAAAGATTTTCTTGACATAGGTATATGTACATCTAACACAGGTGAGTGTGTGTGTGTGAGGATAAAAGATGTGTGTGTATATATATATATATATATATATATATATATATATATATATATATATAACTAAATAGACATATTCATTTAAATATAAATTTTTCTATATGTAAATATATAATATTTGAAAAAATTTTTCAATGTCAGCCATATTTTTTAAAATGACTATCAAAGTAAACTTAATACTTGTACACTGTTTATTGAACTCTACTTATAGCTGATGAGTCAGGTCTAAAAAAAGATCAATAACAAATGTGAACTTAGGTTGTATGTGATGAAAGTTTATTTGATTGAGCTCTCATAATTCTTTCTTAAAGATCAAATTTTTTAAATTGGTGGATTTGTTCTAAGAATCTAGGTTTTTTTTTTTTACTTTCAACACATGCTTTCTTGTCCTATGTACTAATTATTTCCTTTCACATTAGATAGGACACTCTAAGTTGCTTCAAATAACTCTCCAGAAATTTAATTTATTTTTCTTATTTAGTTCAACTTTATAATAATAGTTTTAAAGATTCCCCCTTTGGCCCCATGAAATCATAATTCTTTGATTAATATTTCCATTGTTTTTGTCATATTTTGGAGGCCTTTCTCAGAATTTGCTTTGTAACCGAATTCTTATTTAAAGTGCTACATAAGGGGCGGCCAGGTGGTACAGTGGATAGAGCACAGGCCCTGGAGTCAGGAGTACCTGAGTTCAAATACAGCCTCAGACACTTAATAATTACCTAACTGTGTGGCCTTGGGCAAGCCACTTAACCCCATAGCCTTGCAAAAAAAAACTAAAAAAATTCTATGTAAGTTTAAGTCTAATTTATTATTTTTTGGAATTTATTTTCTAATTATATGTAGAGATAATTTTCAACATTTATTTTGGAAAGTTTTTTTTCCTCTCATCCTTCCCTTTCCCCACTGAATGATAACAAGTAATCTGACATAGGTTATACATGTATAATCATGAGTTTAATTTATTATTGAAAAGTGTGAATTGGTGTTGTGATATCTGATACTTAGGTAGACTTAAGCAGTATAATGGTGTGTTAACTATTACCACATTATATATCTTCTCGTGTGGAATATTATATTATCTCTCTAATTTCTTATCTTCAAATAATAGAAATAATAATAATATTATAAATTATTTTTATAGTTTCAAGGGGTTTAAATATATTATCTTATTTTATTTTCACAGTAATTCAATGATATATTTGCTATTATTATTTTCACTTTACAAAAGGGGAAACTGAAACTAAGAGATTAAATGATTTGCCCAGGGTTTCATTTCTGAATTTTTGTTCTGAATAAACTGATCACTTTATTTACTACTAGAGAAGAAAACTATACAAGACAATCTTTTGGGCTTAGTTGCTAATGTTTTCCCCAAATATCTGTAGTATTATTAATGTTTAACATAGGATAATATTTCAAGGGCCTCATTGAGACTTTGAAATATTGTAAATCCAAATGAACTCAATTTGGATTACCAATTCACCTGTTGTAATTAATTAACTGGCTTAAAAGTCATTGAGGCATATTAGGAAAGTATTCATAATTACTTTATTTCCTAAATTTTTTGATTTTATTTTAAAAAAAGAAAAAAGGACGGGAAAACAGATTTTATAAATTACAGATAAGTGAATTAGACTTTGATTCCTGGAGAAATTCTATAATGCTTAATTAAATGATTAGGACATATATAGGAAAGGAAACAAGGAATTTGAAAGAGGCAACTAGGTTTCAAGACTACATGCCAAATTAGCCTCATTTCCTTTTCTAAGAGTTTTGCAATATTAGCAGAGCTGCTGTAGCTATAGTTTAAAATTTTTTTAACTCATTTGATAAAATATCTCATAATATTCTTGTAAAAATATGTAGAGATACAGGCTATAAAATAATACAACTGCATGATTTAGGAACGAAGTGAATGGCCAGATTGGGAAAGAGGTATCAGGAAAAATGCTCCCCAGTGGTCTTTGTTGTGTTCCCTACTATTTAATATGTGGAGGTAAATGACCCATATATATAATAATTTTCATAGAAGCACGATTTGTTGTAGGAAAAAGAAAGAGAAGCCAAATATTTGGAAGTGGCTAAACAAATTTTGGCAGAGGAATGAAACAGAATTTTATTTTGCCACAAAAATGGCAAATACGAATGATTTGGAGTAATTGGGAAGATTATCTGCCTGTCATCTATCTTTCTATCATCTATCACTGTATTTATGTCTTTCTTCAATGTTGTAGGAGAAAGAAAAGTTGAATTAGAAAGAGCTGAAGAGAAGTTGAGATGAAAATCTTTGGTTTTATGCTCCCAAAGTCTTGAAGGGGTGGGTAACAAAGCCTTCCAATCTTCCCCTTCCATCAGTTAGACTGCATGACTAAGAAAATAGCTCCTTGTTCTCATTTCAATTTTCCACATCTAGACTGGTGGCCTCACATTGGTGGTGTCAAACTTTATATTTTGTTACTCACTGCAGTGATCAGAATAGAGATTTGATGATTTTAGGGAATTTTAAAACACAGAAGATTTGACCAATTTCTCCTAGCATTTCATTTCCTTTGTCTGATTGCAAATGCCTCTCCAAAAGAGTGATTATGTGGCAAACTTTCATGCACAATAAAAAAAGGAAAAGGAAATCCACTCACAGTTGTTTTTTCTCCAGAATAAATTTGCTAAAGAATATTTACATTTGAATGAAAGTGGACATTAGATTCTGTTATACTCTGAACACCAGTTTTCCACCTTTCCCTTTTTTATGTTGGTAACATCTCTGATTTTATATACATATATGTATATAATTTATATTTCTGTGTATATATATATATATATATATATATATATATATATACATACATATTTAAAATCAGAGATATCTCACCTTTTCTGGAAGTTCTATTACCTAGTGAAGAGAAGGCACTATCCTTTAGATTGATGCTTGGGAATCTACCATGATTGAAAGACCATGATGACAGAATCTGAGATTGGAACATACATTTACTCAAGGTAAGCTGACAAGAGAGAGATATAGAGGATCTTTATTGTGATATCAAGTGCTATGGGACAATATGAATTCAGATGGAGAAATTATATATGAGAATATTATTGGGAAAAGAGAGTGAAAACTTCTTGGTTTTTTTAAGAGGTGATAGAAAAAGAAAAGAACAGTTGATTGCAATATATTCCAGTGGTCTGGCAATTGAAGAGAGAATGATTTTGGTTCACTCTAATTAGTAAAGAATCAAAGGCTTTTAATCAATAGTTATGTTTGTTTTTTTCTAATTCCACCCCTCTCTTTCCCCGACCTGTAGCCAATTTGAACTCTTCTCTATGAAATGCTATCTGTTCTAAAGAGGAAGGGATGAGATATAAACTTCTAATACACTCAAGACTTTTAGAGAGGGGATAATGCTATAGGTGTCTGTATCCTTGCATATATCCTATTAATTAATAGGGTAGCTATTATATATATCCTGTAATATAGCCTATTAATTAATTTCTGTTTCTCATAGAAAGAATTGCATTTATAGTCCCAAGATTCTCAGAAGCAAAAAACACATCATTATATACATAGGGGTGGGGGGGAGGTGTGGCAGGACTCTAGAGACTAGCCATTATGTAAATAACTTCAAGAATTAGTTTTCTTGTTCCTACATCAGTGATACATGTTATATTCATCCAGCCAAGAAAATCAGGTTTAGAACTCATGCACAAGAGTGAATTGTTAAGTTTATTTTCTTGATGAATTTTTTAGTGTCTTTTGCTATTGTTTTGATAAGGTGCATGTAGCTCATAAAATTCTGTGCTATGACCTGCCATTCATCATTATCTTAATTCCCTTATTTGTTCTATAGATGGTTTTGACTATTAAATTATAAGTTCCTTGAGAGCCTGCACTCTCTTTTGAGCCCCTTTTATATTTTTAGTGTTGGCAGTTTTCTTGACGTTTATTAGGTGGTTGATAAATCTTTACCAATTCCATGATTGACTGACCTCCAACAGGAGCATCATTCTTTTTTGCCAAGTTTTTTACAGATTCAGCTTTTCATCTGATCATAGGAGAGTGATCAGTGTCTATCTAGAAAAACTGCATGTGAGCCAAGCAATTTCCAAAAGAACTCTCAGTATGTCCCTCACAATATATAAATTCCTATTACCAAGTACCTGATATTTCTCTTCAGAAAAGAGTGAAGTTTCTTTTGTCTGTTAATAATATTTACCTGTCTTGAGAATCATCTCACTAGCCAAGGTCTATTGCTTCCTCATCATCTTATAGCTTATACTTAAGCTTCAATTTTAAAACTCCATGTGACCCCATGAGAAAGGGAAGCCCAGAAAAGAATATCAAATTATGAAAATTCATATCTTTTAAAGCAAAGATAGAGCCTCTGTAATTTGCTTTGTAAATATTAAGGCATGAGATCAATATCAGCCACTATGATTTATAAAGACATATAATAGAATTCCACTATTATGTTTATTTTAAAGAATAACATTTTATAGATGTGCTTTTATACTTTAAAAACTAGGCTAGTTGGTATGGGGGGGAAAGACTGTAGTAACTATGCTTTTATGGGCATATAAGTACAATATTTTAAAATCTTGGTTCTAATTATGTTGGATTGGAATTCCAATTTTAATGTTCTTTGCATTACCCCACTTGCAACATTAAAACAAGCTGTCAGTTCTCATATTTGTCTTCTGTTGGTCTTTTCATCTATTTTTTATTGTCTCCATCAGAGCTGTGTTAAACTTCACGTGATTAAAAATAATGTTTTCGATGTATTTTATTTATTTATTTAAGACAATGGGCTTAAGTGACTTGCTCAAGGTCACATAGCTAGGCAATTATTAAGTGTCCAAGGACTGATTTGAACTCAGTTACTCCTGACTCCAGGGCTGGTGCTCTATCCAGTGTACCACCTAGCTGCCCATCTGATAAAGATTTTTTAAAAAAAGTAATGCTAAGCCATAACTATATACAGAAGGATGCATCATACACACACACACACACACACATAAACACACACAAATTAAAGTGGTTGTTTCCATCTAAACTGAGTTCAGCAGTTCTGTAGAAGGCATATGAAATTCTGGGTAAAGTTATATGTAATTTGCTTCCTTTTCAAAGAGATGATTTTGAAAAAACTGCTTTTTTAAAATCATGCTTATTTCATTTCACTTAAATAAACATTTTTATGATCCACCTACATTTTAGGTATTCATCAGTTGTTGAAGATAGAAAACAAAAAATTAGTCTCTTTTCTACAGAAGCTTATAGCCTGATGTTAGTCCTTCATTTACTGAAGAAGACCATGACATTAGGGAGGTGATGCCATGACAAGCAATTGAAATGGAATTGAGTGAGGAGGTGCTGTGCCAAATCACCAGCCTCACTTTCTCCTCCAGAGCCATCTGGGTCCAGTGGCCAAATATGAATCAGGATAACTCAAGATGAGCCTGGAGATAAGGCAACTAAGGTTAAGTGACTTGCCCAAGGTACACGGTTACTGTCAAGTGTCTGAGGCTGGATTCAAATTCTCATCCTCCTAACTCCAAGGCCAGTACTCTAACCACTGGACCATTTAGCTGCCCTATAGCTTATATTCTAGCTATATAACTTATATTCTATTAGATGAAGGAAAGAGGGGAAAACAACAACAAAAACCATGGTCACTGAAAAATTAATATGAAATATCCAGAACAAAATCCAATGATTTGTATCCGTGCCTAGTATTGTTCAAGTGCATAGCGTTGGCCGTGGGTAGGATAAGTATTAAATTCTGGCTAAAATGAGACTAAGCTTAATAAACTTGATAAAGCCCAGGACGTGTGGAGACAAGAAGATATGATTGAAGACCTGTCTCACAAATACTGGACAACTTTTAAAGGATCTCAAGTCTTCAGCTTTCTTATCTGTAATATTAAAATGTTTGGGTTACCTTTGATCTTGATAAATTTATGATCTTATCCTAAGAAAACTCCTTCATTTCAAAGGTTTTTGCCTACAGATATATATATATATATATATATATATATATATATATATATATATATATATATATATATATATATATATATTTAAATCTCTCTTTTGTGATTAAGTTATTTCATTATACATTTAGTGTGTAGTCAGGAGGAACCTCCACGGTAAAAAGAAACGTATTAATTAGAGTTTGTGAATCTCAGTCTTGAATCTTTTGGAAGGCAAGGTCAAATACTTTAATGATAAAACACTAAGGATAGAATATTTCAGAAATGGCAAGATAATGTAATTGCTTTATTGCAAAGTTTTAAAATGAATTAATGAATAATTTACAAAATTGCATATGAGACTTAAGCTTTGTATTAAATTTTGTGTAATAAAATGTGTAATTTGCATATTTGGTTTGTCTGTAATGACCATTAAAGTAACTGCCCTCTTTTCAATAATTTCTGTGGTTTCTCTAGAAATAATCAAAGTTCGAAGAGGGGGAAGGCAGAGCGAAATCTATGAAATTAATTGCAATGGTTTAGTGAGGAACATTAGTCCCAAAGAACTTCCCAGATTATCCTCAAAGAGATATCTAGTACTCACCATCTAAAATTAATGTTTAAATTGAGAAATTTCTACTAGGGTGCCATCTTGTGTTGTAACTTTGAACTGCTCATAATGAATTGAAGTTAATGAACAATATCATGTTAATATGCCAGTCAAATAAGACTACAGCTACCTTCCCACAAATGTACACAATCCAGATCTTGATTAGTTAGTTGTTTACAGATTAGTCTCTATAAATAAGAAATGCAATGTGTTTTACATTAGAGAATCTCCTTTGTATTGAATTGATAATTAATTAAATATCCAAAGCATCCATGGATCAGAATTAATGACACATTTAAAGGATAGCAAGAACATATTGTAAAAAAAATGTTCAGGTGCTAGTTCAAAAAAATTCAGGGATCATGATGCATTAGAAAAAGATATGTTGTGTTGGAGCATTTGGGTTTTAATCCAGGGTCTCCTACTTCCTTTCTGATCACAGCATAATCAATCTTTCTGGTCCTGTTTGAAAAAATGGCAGTATCTAAGATTCATTCCAGTCCTTGCCATCTTACTATGATGTTAAGAGGTATGAGACCTCTGGGTGATATGGTGGAAAGAACACCAGACCTAGAGCAAAAAAAGTGCAAAACCTACCTCAGATGTTTAATAATTGTGTGACCTCTTTAAGCTCCAGTTTTCTTAATTATTAGAGGGAATAATTAATAATAGAACCTACCTAATAGAGTTTTAGGGTTGATTCAGTGAGATAGCATAGGTCAAGAACTTTGTAAACCTTAAAAAACTATTTAAATATGGGCGTCTAGGTGGCACAGTGCACTGACACTGGAGTCAGGAGGACTCGAATTCAAGTATGTCCTTTGGCACTTAATAATTACTTCTCTGTAAGACCTTGGGCAAATCACTTAACCCCATTGTCTTGAAAAAAAGCCCTACCCCAAACCAAAAAAACCCCACCACTATTTACATGCTAGATAATATTATTTCAGAGCTTCTCTTAAGGAGAAGTAAGTTTAAAAAAAAAAGAGGAAAAGTAGGAAAAAAGGGTCCCTGACACATTTGGACAAAATCAAAGAAGAGAAATAGAAGGAAAGTCCAGCAAACACACAAGACCATGTTTACTTTGAAATCTCAAGTATTAATTTATTTTCTTATTATAATAGATATATTTTTAGAATTACTTGTATTGATCCTTTTTATTGCAAACTATTAAACATCAGTCCCACCTCCTGTGCATGGTATCCTAAAAGAACACAGTTCTTGAGTTAGAATGATCATTATAAGTTAAAAATGTGGAAACAAATACTAAAATTAAAAGAAGACTGGTATTTCTTTTGGAAAGAGTTTGCAAGTACCATTATGTATAGAAAAAGAATACTAATTATGGTTACTTATTTCTTTACATATATATATATATATAAACTAAAATGTCTTCAAAATAAAATATGCACAGAAGGTAATTTTAATTACTAGAACTGGAAAAAATATTAAAGAAGAGATTTACTGGACCAATATTTTTTCTGTGTGCTCTATTACTTCAAATGTTTGGAAAGTGCTCTCTCATCTCAGAGCCTAGGTTCTTCCCCATTGGGTCCTGCAATGAAAGGACATTCAATTGTGCTACAGAAACAGTATCTATTTCTTCATCATAAATATATATATGTTGATCAATAAAGAAGAAAGAGAAGGCAGGTACAGTATGCTTTTTGGAAAAACAAGCTATAGATAATACAGTTTCATATCTTCTTTTTCTACTTTGTAATGTGGGCATGTTCATATTATTTCCTTTTTATTTCCACTTTTTAAAAATTAAAAAGATTAAAGAATTAATAAATACAGAATAAAACATACTACAAGGAGCAGATTTTAAAATATGGAACAGTGAAGAAAAGTCAAAGGAAAGGAAATTAACAATTGAGTTTGACTTAAAAGAATGAAACAATATTATCTGCTAAGGGAGTAAAAGAGAAAAAAAATTTGTTTCGGAAATCATTTATTGTCTAAATAAACTCAAGTAGACTTTGACCAACATGAGGAAGATAAAGGTCTCCTGAAATTAGATAACAATGGATACTTATGATTGGAGTAAAATGGAAAAGTCTGGGTTTCATGGCTGCTCTAAGCTTTTAAAATTTATACATTGAAATACATTTTAATAATGAATGAAATATATATATATATTTCATATATTTTTATAAAAATTGGTTAAGGCATCCAATCAAAATTTTAAAAAATACATCTCAAGATTTTCAGGGTCTATCTTCTGATTATTTATGTTTCTTTATATAGTCTAAAGTAGGTCCTAGTAAATTAAGAAAAAGAGAAAAAAATGAAGTTACTGTCATTGATTAAATAGATGGGTGGATTGGAAAGTGTTCATATTAAGTTAGGAAGGAGAAAAGATAAGATGGTGGTTGATGATAAAAAGAAGGTAGGGGAATAGTGCTACCTACTGGCTTTGAGTATGTTGAAACATTTAAATGGTGATTCTCTTTAGATTGAAAATATTTCTTGTGTGTAGATGAAGAATTTAGTCCCTTCACTTAATTTTAAGTATGTTTTTTCCCTCTGAAACTTCTTATATTAACCAAAGCATAGCTCCAGAAGACATATTATTTTTTTTAAAGCTTTAGATTGAAAGAAAGCCCAGAATCTTGATAATTGGTGAGTTAGAACTGAGGATAGGAATGTTCCATATTTCCCACTGTTTAAGTGAATGAGTAAGTCATCCTCTGAAACAAGCATAAGAACATTGGCAAAAACTAATGCCTTTTGTCTTGGGTGCAGTGGCTCAGGGAATTGGATTATGTCAGGCTTCATCTGCTGCCTAATGCAATGTAACTTAGGGGATGAGATAAATCACATGCATGACACTGTATTAGGCTTGAAAGATGATCGTTCTTCCAAAGTAATAGCAAAGTGAATATTTCAATGCTGTAGATTTCAGGAGGTTATTGAAGTCAAAATTTGTTGCAGCAAAATCATTTTGCTTTCACAAGTGATATAAAAAGTGATTGAGTTCATGCCCATTCTTTGCAAATAAAGTTGCTTTCTTTGAGATGGCACTCTAATAAAAAATAAAGAAGCCCCTACATTTGGTGGGTTTCTTTTTCTTTTTAGATTAAAAATAGGTGAAATTTTCTTTTGCCCTCACTGGTTGGATTTTTGCATAATACCACGAATGAAAAAAAAATAACCCAAGGAAGTCAAAGTGTTTTAGAAAGTAGTGATATATATTAGTTTTTCTTTTTTAATTTACTGATAAAATCAGTTCATTTTGTCAAATTAAGAATGTTAAAATTTCATTTATGTTCATTTCTCTATTATGTAGTAAAAATATTAGTAGTTAGTGTTTAGTTGCATATTCACAAAATCAAAGTATAAGTTCAATAAAGTCATAGCAAAAATAAAAGAAATTAAATTAAGAATTTAAAGAAATGTAAAACTATAGAAGTTTATATCTTACATTTTGTGGGTGAGAGTAAAATGAGCTTTACTCTTCAAAAAAAATCAAAAATATTATAATTTTTTAATATTATGTTCTATTTTGTAGCCTACTGTGTGTGAACGTGAGCTATGTGTATTTGCTTTCCAAACTCTCGGAGTAATGAATGAAGCTGCTGACGAAATTGCAACTGGGGCTCAGGTAGGGATACATGATGCTAATTATTTTCTTAATTTGGTATTAGTTTTTGTACTAGTCTACAATTTCAGAATAAATAGCATATTTAAATGTTCAAATGTTGGACAAGGTAGGTTGTTCAGGGCCTCAACATTTTTGACTGAAAGTATATTTTTTTTCCTTTATTCCTTACAGTAAAGGACAAACTAGTCTGCCTTTCATAGTTTCAAGATTAAATGAAATGAGCCATTCTCTAAAGGAAGAAAAAAATGTGATATATATATATATATATATATATATATATATATATATATACATATATATATATATTGCTTAAAGTACCCTTTTAACAGGAAAAATTAAGATATCCTTTGTGAATTTACTAATATTGTTATTGTATCACCTTCTCAAATCTACACTCAACAAATAATATCATAAGACAGAAACAAAGAACTTCAGTAATTATTGAAAGAGTTAGAATGAAAAAAATTCCAATTTCCTGTACCATTTTAGAAGGACATTTGAAAGGGTAGCATCTGCTATTTGATATCTAGATCCTAGAAGATTCAAATAAACGATTTCCTGGTTACCTAAGCAAAGAAGAAAAAAATCATCCATGGGATTATTGTGTATTCTCATGAGTGACCCAAGAAGATTTCCTGCTTTAATTCACTGATTCCTGAAATAAAGTTCCCAAAATACGGAATGTTTATTTATAAGCTGTTCAAAAAACAAAACAAAAAAGCACTCAATTACTTTTATAGTAAAATAAAGTTTTATTTTATAGTTACAGTAAACTTTTAAAGTGTTACCTTTTTTTAGCTTTAACACATTTTGAAAATAGTAACAGCTGTCTTCTCTCATATCACACTGCATTTGTGGTGTTTGTCTTTAAATCACTTAAAACACTGGTTAAGTCTTCTCCTTTTCATTGTTAAAACAGCCACACCACAGAATCTTATGGTATTCCCTCCGCAAATGTGTGCAAATCCCTTGATAACTCATGAGTGTTATAAAGAAAGACAGTAAGTAGAGAAACTGGCCTTGCCTTGCTTTGGTACCTTGAGTAAGTCAGCCATTATCTCTGGTCTCAGTTTTCAAATCTGCAAAATGACAGGGTTGAACTAAATGTTCTTCCAGGTTTCTTCCAGTTCTTTTATTCTGTTAATGTTTCTTTCACCCCTGAATTTAATTGAACATATAATCTTTGCCAGTACATGACATTTGTACATACTCAAGATTTTATCTAATCCTCAGGAACACTTTCACATTGGTTTCTTAGTTTGTAATATTCTAATAGGAAAGACATATCTATTTATTTTTCTTTTTGTGGTTTCTACCAAGAACATAAACACTCACAATGAGCTAAGACACTTTAGTGCATGGGGGTGGGGAATGCGATTTGAGTGACAAAAAATATCATCTTCTCCATTTTTATTTTAAATTTTCTGTTTTTTAAAGAACTGAAAAATTTCCTCTAGGAATTCTTTTAGTGCTGCTGAATAAAACTAGCAGATAAAAATAACCTCTTTCTCTTTTTGTTCATTATGTGAATTTTGATTCTTTATATCTATATTTATATAAAATTAGAGGCGACTTTTTTCAAATGTACTAATAAGTGAATGAAACATTAGTATGAGAATTGCTCCCTTCTTCTCTTCTTGGTACTTTATATTTTAAAACACCATTAAGTAAGAATGTTAACAAAACATTCTTTTTTGCTGTGTATTTGTTTTTTGTTGCTACCTTTACATGATGACATATACTTGATTTTGACTTTTATTTTAAAATCATGCTTCCTGTTTTTTAAAAGTTATAGTTTTAGGGGGGAAAGTTGTTTATCCTCCCCTAAATCTCAGCTTAGAAATTGTGGTGTTAGTTTCACATCCATAATGATTTCGGGCAAACACTAAAAATATTTTGGATTGTGATGTATTTTTTTTTTATATTTGAGAGTGGTAGGAATTCATTTGGAAAAGAAAAAACTATGAATTTACAAATTGCACGTTTAATTTTGAAATCTAAATTGATTTTATTTTTCTAAACCACTATAATTCATCAAAAAGAGCAAAAAATCTACTTGACCCAAATGCATCCACATCATTATAATATTTTTTAAAGCTTTTCTTTTTGGGGGCAGCTAGGTGGCGCAGTGGATAGAGCACTGGCCCCGGAGTCAGGTGTACCTGAGTTCAAATCTGACCTCAAACCCTTAATAATGGCCTAGCTGTGTGGCCTTGAGCAAGCCACTTAACCCCATTGCCTTGCAACCCCCCCCAAAAGAAACCTTTTCTTCTTTCTTTATCTGTTATACTTAGATCTCATGTCTATTGTCTTGCTAATTGATTCAACTAACTTAAAATTCTGAATGTTGTACTAAAATCTCAAAAAGTTTAGGTTCGTGAATGTTATGTGAACACATATACTTTCATTTTGTATTTGTAGGCTATAACTATTGCTTACTGTGGCCACATTAATCTTTTTTCAAATCTTTTAAAAGGAGCTTCTTCATTTTCTTTTTCTTTTTTTTTGAGGTCACATTTGCTCTGTAGTTTGTTGTTTTTTTTTGTTTCGGTTATTTGATCGGGTCCATCTAAGTCTCAGCTTATTGTGTTAGCATCATTGCATGCAATCTGCCATCAGTATTAAACATTTTTGATGGTGGAATGAATTGTTGCTCAAAGGATTTTGGAATTGTCAAAGGAAAAGGAAGTCAGGGTTCATCTAGGACATGAGTATCAAAGAGATAAAACAATGTGCTCAAGGTCAAAAAATAACTAAGAGACTGAGCTTGAAGTTTTCCTTATTTAAAATTCACCATTCTTTCCATACTAGCTGAAATTTTCTTGCGTTACTTTGAAGTTGCAAACATGAATTTGCTGCAGTTTTCACCTTTAAAACAAAAGAAAACACATTATCAATGAGTTTTTTAGTTTTTTAAAAATTTTTATCTTCAAATATATTGCCTTGTGCCCTGTGATTGATCTTTTCAGACTATTTGTCAATTAATGTTAGGAGATTTGAAGGAAAAATGAAGATTAATTTTTATTCAGCTATGTGACTCATAGAGTGCTGGGCCTTTACTTAGGAAGTCTTACTTTCCTTGAGTTCACATGTGGTCTCAGACCCTTCCTATCTGTGACCCTGGACAAGTCTTTTAATCTTGTTTTCCTCAGTATCATCATTATCATCTGTTCAATGAACTAGAGAAAGAAATGACAAACTTCTCCAGTATCTTTGACAAAAAAATTCCAAATGGGAGGCTACAGAGTTAGATATGATTAAAAATGACTGAACAACAATTTATTTTTAAATTTGGACAGTTTTTGCCTCTTCCTACCCTCCTCCTAAGATGTGGATCATATTATGACTAACATAAGCTTTCTATACAGATTTAGCATTAATAATCCAACCTCTAACCTCCTTGTTCAGTTTCAAATATTACATTGCAGCAGGAGTAACTGTGGATATTACAGAAATTTTTGATTTTATTGTACTAACTCAAAAAATTCAATATAAGCAGATACAAGGGAAACAGGGAAAAAAGTAAAAGATTTTCCTGTTTACTGAACTCTATATCTCTGTGTATATATATGCATATGCATATGCATATGCATATGCATATGTATATGTATATGTATATGTATGTGTATGTGTATGTGTATGTGTATATGTATGTGTATATGTATATGTATATGTATATGTATATGTATATGTATATGTATATGTATATACAAAAGAAATGGCTGGTTGAAAGTATGATTCAACTTGAGAATTAACAAGTTTCTATTTATACTTCTAGGTGGTAGACCTGCTTGTGTCTATGTGTCGATCTGCCTTGGAATCCCCCAGGAAAGTGGTTATTTTTGAGCCATATCCATCTGTGGTAGATCCTAATGATCCTCAAATGTTGGCCTTTAATCCTAGGGTGAGTAACAACCTCCTCAAAACCTTCCTAGTAGAGATTTGGAGAGTTTTAGAACTCCTAGCTGTGTTAGAGATCAGGAATTCCAATACTATTCCAATTTTAGAGGTGAGGGAAAGCAAAGAGTGTTTGACCATGGTCATATAACTATTTAATAATAAAACTATTTAATAATAAAAACAAGTAATGGTATGCTGGGAAATGTTTATCATCCATTACTCCCAAGGGGGCAAAAATAATATGGTTTCAGGTTTTCTTTGCTTAAAATTTTTTCATCTCTCTGATAAATCATCAACACAACCATAAATCAAACCTTGATTTGTTGTGTTTACCAATTTCTGAGATGCAAATGCTCACAATGAAGCTTTATCAATTGACTCTTGAGAGCAGATGATACAAGATGGCTCATCTAGCACACTCCTGAACCCATGTTTCCAGTTCTTTACTCAATACTTTTTCTTATTAACTAAAAGCTTACTCCTTAAATCTCTAGCCTTCTGCCCTCTTCCTGTAATTCTTCCCCAAAGAATCCATTTGTTTCTTTTTCTCACTTTCAACTGTTTATTTCCTTCTAGGACATCAAACATGCCATTCAGTTTTGGTTGTTTGAATGTCTTCCTTCTTTCAAAATCTTACTTAAAGCTCCTGAATTTTAGGAACCCAAACCTATTTATTGCCATCCTTTTTGTACTTTAATAAATTGTGGCAAAATAAATTTGCCATTGCTTCTCTGGGTAAATATCAGGAACCCACATTTTTCAAATGTATTTGACCTATTAATACATTTCAGTTTACTAGAAGGAATATCCTTTGTTCTTTGCTTTCTTCTATTTCTACACCTCAGTGTAGACCTCCTACAGAATGAATCTTAGCTAAGTAGTGAGCTGACCAAACCTGCTGGAAGAGATCTGTTGGATAACTCTATTTTGGGACTTAGTTTGGAAAAATCATTATCAAACTGTGTGCTCCTGGAGGGCTTGATTTCTCATATTATAAAGGAGTTAGCTATTATTTGATTCCTCTTAATCTTCATTCTGAAATTGTAGAAAGAAACTATTTAGTTTTTTTCCCATTCATTCTTTGACAGGCAACTTCATTGATGGACACTTTTGCATATTTTAAATTATGTTTGAAATCAAATGACCAATTGAGCATATAATTTTATTTTTATAATTGTCAAATTCTAGTCCAACATTCATTTAATGTGCAGGATATGTCTTAAAATGTGATGGATATTAGTGTTTGGATATATTCTCTTTATTATACCCAGGATGGCCAAGGTTTATTCTGGTGGGGAAAATTCAGATATCAGGACTTGATGTTTCATATTTGACTTGTGTAGTTGTTTTTCTTTTCTTCCTACTCAGTACTATAGTACAACTTCCAAAGGTGTGAAACAATTAGCAAAAAGCAATTAGCAATTAAGACTAAGGCTAGGGGCAGCTAGGTGGCACAGTGGATAAAGCACTGGCCCTGGAGTCAGGAGTACCTGGGTTCAAATCTGGTCTCAGACACTTAATAATTACCTAGCTGTGTGGCCTTGGGCAAGCCACTTAACCCCATTTGCCTTGCAAAAACCTAAAAAAAAAAGACTAAGGCTATAGACAAAGGAATATTATTTTTCATGGTCAACCAAAGGAATATTCTCACATCTCATGGTAGTGGCAGCTTAGTATTCTGGTTTTTTTCCTAGCTCATTCAATCATTCAAAGTTTTTGCAGTTTCAGGCAATATTTTGTCCTCTCTAGGGTAGAAAATTATTTATTAAGCACCTACTATGTGCTAGGGACTAAAATATGCATAGAAGCAAAAATGAAACTTTTTTTTGTTCTTGAGAAACTTATGGTGTGTTTGCATTGACAATATGCACTTGTTTGTATAAGTATATTCAGAATGAATCAAGCCAAAGAAACACAAAAGAAATGAAAGGAAGTTAAATACAAGGAAGGGAAAGAGGGCAAATTCTAGAACTTACTGGGAATTAGGTTTGACAAAAAGACTAACTATTATAGTGCTTCAGTAAGATTTTGAAGAAAGTGAGGGGTTATCCGAGGTAGAGGTGAAGAGGGAGTAAAGTATATTCTGGGAATCAGTGTTAAAAGAGTGCCAAGACACAGAGACAATAGATGTAATGTCCTACATGAGAATCAGAGAAAAAACTTTTTGTTTGGATCACATCATACAGGAGCAGGAATAATGTATAACAAAGTTGGAAAGATAAGTTGTGAATGGATATAAAAGCCACACAGAGAACTTTATGTTTATATCCTAAAGGTAATAGGAAAATCATTTTGCTAAATGTGTGAAGAATGGTTTGGAGAAATGGAGAGAGATTAAATACAGCGAAATTTTCTGCAATAGTCCTGGTGAAAAGTGATGAGGGGTGTGAACTGATACCTATGTATACAGTGAGAAGAGGTGAATGGAAAAATTTTGTGGAGCATGAAATGATGTACTTTAGCAACTGACTGAATATGTGGGCATGAAGACAAATTAAAGAATCAAGTATACCACTTAGATTATATTCCCCAGAAATTTGAAGAATGATCATTTGGAAATCATTGATGGAAATAGTGATATCTATATAGTTATTCATTTGTGAGAAATATGAGTTCTCTTTTAGGCATACTCAGCAAAGCTGAATTTGAATCTAAATGACACCCAGTTTAAAGTAATTAATAGGAAGTTGATCATATGACATGCAACTCATAAGAAATATGAAGTGAATAGATCAGGATAGATAAAACCTTTAGCACTGAGATAATAATTAAATGCTTGGTAGTTGATGAAGTGGAAGAATGGAGACAAAAGAAAGTAGGATCCAGGGCAGAGCCCAGGTTTATACTTATAGTTAAAGTAAATAAGATGGATGATGAGTCATAGGATATTGAAAACCAGTTGTCCTCTATAGGAAGAGAATCAGAAAACTAATGTCACAAAATCCCTCTTTTCAAAGAGCAATTGTCTAGGAGAAAAGGGTGATCAAAAGTGGAAAGTGATGAGCTCAAGAAAAATGGGGATTGAGCAGGAAAGATCCTTAGTGGATTTGATAATTCAGATATCATTTTAACTTTAGACAGCAATTTATTTTTAGTGATGAAGCTAGAAACTAGTGGAGTGAGAAGTGAATGAAGGGAAAGAAATAGGGGCAATGAGTATTGACATATTTTTCTAGGAGTCTAAGTGAGAAAGGAGGAAGAGATGTCAGATGGTATAGCAAAGTTAAGATATTCAAAGAATCAGAGAGACTTGAGTATGAAGGAAGGTGACAGAAATAGATATGGAGAGACTAAAAAAACAAGAGAAGAGCAGTTGAAGGGGCAATATACTTGAGTAGATGGATGGTATCAAGGACACTTCACCTTGCAAAAGAGAATGATTACTTTGAAACTGGAGTAAAAGAGAAGTTGGAGCACATGAAAACATTAACTTTTTTTAAAAAAAATAATTTTTTTAAAAATTAAGAAGTATACATTTACTCTTCCAATTACCTCTCTTCCCTAGTAATAACAAAAAAAAGGAAAGAAAAATCCTTGTATATACATAAGCAAATAAAACAATTTCCTGTTATTGGTTAAGTCTAGAAAAATCTTTGTCTCAATCTGATTAAGTCCATCACTTCTCTTTCAAAAGATGGGTGACATTCTTCCTCATCAGCATTCAGGAATCAAAGTTTGTCATTACAACAGAGTTCTAAGTCTTTTAAAGTTTTTTTTTCACAATGTTGTTGAAGATCTATTACTTTCTGATTTACCTCCAGTTAACACTTCACATGTAGAGGGAGATTCTAAGTGAAGAAATACTTTCACAGGTCTGTAAGTTAATATTACATGTGTATTTTCAATTAAACAGAAGAAGAACTATGACCGAGTAATGAAAGCGTTGGATAGTATTACATCTATTAGAGAAATGACACAGGTAAGTAAGCATGTTATTTTACTGTTCTTATTGTCATTGTTTGTTTTTTTGCAATTCAATTATATTGCATAGCACTTTTAAAATTTATTTGCATTTGACTTATGTCCCCGAAGGTGTTCCTAAAGGGAAATAGGTCTATATAAGGATGATGATTGCATTTCATCAGGAAATTTGAATTATTGTGTGATGTTACTGATGAGATGTATTATTGCTTCTATCTTTTATGAAAAGAAAATAACACAGTTATGTAAGATTATGCTGTGAAGAAAACATACTGGTATTCTGACTCTTAAGAAGATTGTGATTGGGACAGCATTATCATCCTTAAAATTACCATCCCTTTTCCCTACTGCTTCTAGTAGTATATTGCAAAAGGTTAAGCTCTCAGTAAATGATTTTTAGTAATGAAAATGACTTAGCTATAACTATATTTATACTATATCCTAGACCCTAGGCATTCCTGCTATTATAAATAGCTTCAAAGTTTGACTCTGGCATCAGACCTTTGCCAAAAATGGCTGATTCTTTTCTGGGTCACATATAAGCTATTTTAAATGTGAGCCAATGTCGACTGATGAGCGCTCAACTAAAGAATCTAGAGACTAGAGTTGTATAACTGACTCTCTCAGTGACTTACCTGCTCTGTGACCTTGGGCAAGTTATTTAATCTCTTAATGTCGCCATCTCTCAATGTGAAGATGAAACTAGTAGTATTTGGTGCCTTTTTTCTGTAATTTATAGAAGTGCATTTTATTATATCTGCAGAATTTTTTGAGACAAATATATTGTAATCTATTATCTATCTATCTATCTATCTATCTATCTATATATATATATAATGCATACTTGTATATGTAATATCATTTCATACACCTGAGCTGTCAAAGTGAGATTTCCACTTAAGTTAACTTCTCTGAATATTTTTTTCATTGAATATGGTAACTTTTATGGGGCTTCATTATTATTATTTGAGAGAAAATGACAAAATTCTGAGGTTAAAGATGGGGTGAAGGGGAAGGGAGAGTTTGTTTTAGTGAAATTTCTTTTCAGTTCCTTTATGAAAAGTCCTAGACTCAAGTAAACACCCTCAGATATGAACATTGGTTGATTTTTATAAAATGTTCTATTTTATTCTAATTTTATAGGTATCATTTAATCTTGGGAAGTTTCTAGAGCAAGTTCAATTGTTATTAAAACAAGGCTGTAAATTTTCAAGACTTAATGTCAAGAAATCTGTGAATTAAGTATACTGATCAGTCTGCATTTCTTTTATTAGATGTGTATTAGAAACTTTAAAAAATAGATTACTTAAGAGAAATCAAGAGGAATTACTATCTTTTATAGGCACCGTATTTGGAAATCAAGAAACAGATGGATAAACAGGATCCCCTTGCTCATCCTCTATTGCAATGGTATAAAACTTGTGTTCTTTTTAATAAAAATGTAGAATGTGGCCTTATTCTGCCTGCTTTTAAAGGAGAAAAAAAAACAATGCTTGTCTGTTTTTTTAAAAACCTGCAATGCTAAGATTCTCCTAGAAGCTTATGAGGCCTGAAGATTATATAAGCCTTTAATGACTCTCATTTTAATTAAAAGTTCTACATCACTGGGGAAAGAATACAATCTGTCTTGCATTGCAAAGATATGCAGTCCATTTAGCTGTTGTTTGTCCATAGTAAAAGCCTTGATTAACAGGATTGCACAGGTAATGAGCTGTTCTGGCTAATTTCATTTTCTGGTTAAATGAGGATTAAACTGGAAAGTCAGTTGTTCCAATATTTTAGGTTAGAAAATCTTCCTAAAATTCATTAGTGCCTTTTCTTAATTATTATTAATATATCTTCTTTTGTGTTTGAATATGTATGCTTCACCCCACCCCCCTTCTTTTGGAAGGTCTGTTAAAGGAGATCTTGTATATTGTGGTAATTTCTAGAAGATATTAAAAGACTGAACTGAATGTCTCCTGAGCCCAGGACACAATCCCTATTCTTTTTTGTTTTTGCAGTACTTAATATTGCTTTGTGTTTCTCATCACTTGCTTCTTTTTTTCCTAAAAATGGAACAGGATTAGCTGAGACAAGCTAATTGTTTAACAACTTAGAATGGATAGGAAATTGTATCCCAGTACCTGCTGTTTACTCTTGCTTGAATATTTTCCCCTTTCTCCCCTTTATCAGAGGATTTGAGATATTTATTCTAAAGCATAGTCAGAAAAGTAATAACTCCAAGCTACAGAAGTAGAATATTTTATATTTAAAAAAGAAATTTTGAAGTCCCTCTCTCTCTATTATATCTTGTGTGACTTTCTATATAAACCATCTCTAATTCTGCCTTTGATTGGGGGTGATAAATCTTATTATTCAGAGATTCTGCTTAGTTGAAATCAGTTTAATCAAGGTGATTTTTTATGAAATTAACATAGAATTAATTTAAATGTGGAAAGAGTTTGAAAAAAGATAGATTTGAAACACCTACTATTTTAAATTAGACCTCAGTTCAAATCCTAGTCCCAACATTTACTAGCTGTGTCATTTAAGCTCTCAGAACTTTAATTTCCTCATCTATAAATTAGTGATGATAGTTTATAATAACTGCCTCCTAGAGTTACTATGAGGATGAAATTAACTATCTTATGGTGATATATATGTGTGTGTGTGAACAATTATTTTTTAAGCCAACAGTGCCTATGAATGAACTTAAATTATGTATGGAAAATACACTATATGCATGTGTGTATGTATATGTGAATATGTACCCACAAATAGAACTATACATATACATCATTGGACTGTTATTTAGTATATGTCCATGTAATATATAAAGGTTCTATAATTTTATCAACATAAAGAATTCTTATTCTTGGGACTATCTCCACCTAATCAGATCACAATCCATCTGTATCCAAGTAGATTAGAAAGTTGAATAATTTGCAAAGATTCAATTTGCAATAGTTTTCAAAGTAAAAATTAGAGGTGGAATTTGTATCCAAGTCTTTATTTACACACACACACACACACACACACACAAAATTTACTATACCATGTCCCCTCATTATGTCTTCTCAAAGTATGTTGAAAAGGAAAAGCACTTCCTTCTTTTTCTTTTCCTTATCTCACAGATTATTTGATATCTGTCTACCTTTTTCCACCTGTTCATGATATTTAGTCTTAGTTATTTACCCTTTAAACAGAAGAGATGTTAAACTATTTTTCTTTTCTAGTATTTTTTTTACTTTTTAATGATATTAGTTATTTATATTTTGCACATCTTCAAAAACACTTCAACAAAATACTTTTCATTTTTTAATTGACATCAGGGATGATTGTAATCATTTTGTTTACAAGGTATTTGAGTAAGTATATTTAGCTTTTTCTATAAGTGAAAAAACATATGTGATCCTTTGATTTTTAAAGTGAGATTCTTAATTTAAAGCATTCTTTCTTGAGAAAGTGGGAAATAATTGGCAACTTTTAACATTTTATGTTGATGATAATTGTGCAAAACATAAAAGTGTTCATTTCACCAAGATAATTATTAAAAAGTTTTTTTGATTTTTGATTTTTATATTTCTTCTGGTCAGTTTTCAATACTAACATAAAAATTTAAATCTTTAGATTTGTTTCAAGAAACAAAAGAAAATGCTATGTAATTAAATAAAATGATTACAAAAGTCTTTGACACAGCAAGCATAGGCTTTAATCACTGCTTCCTAAGAAAAAAAGCATTTTTGCATATTTTGTGGCTGATGAATCATTTTAATTTCAGGGTTATCTCAAGTAATAGGTCGCATATTGTGAAACTGCCAGTTAACCGGGTAAGTTATTTTTCCATTCATTTTTATGCCAGTCTTTTAAATTAGAGGAATACTTGTAAGATCATAGGATTTATTCTATGATTCTCAGACAAGTTAATAAGATTCCTTAATGCAGACAACCAACTTTTTAAGTTGCTTTTTGTTTATTGTACCAAAACTCCAAAATGTTAGATGCATGGGGGTTTTTTTTTTGTCATGTCAACTGGAAGTGAGGAGAAAGCTCTCTAACTACTCTCTTCTCTTACTCCCCCTGTCTCTCCTATGCTTATTTCTTTTTCTTATCTAACTAATCACCTCTCTACTTGTTATTTGGTTAGCTATCCTTTTTGTAGAGTATTTGATGGTTTCTTTAAATAAGTATAGTTCTAGCAAAGAGAAAATTGGAACTAAAAGGCCTATTATAACAAATATTAATGTGTATAGCCAATATGTGAATTGTAAATTTCATGGATCATCCATTGTGGCCATTTAAAAATCTTGAACTGAATTTCCTTTGTAATCCAACATTGTTCCCAGCCCATTTAGAATCTGGAATGGTTAGTGTGTTCTCCTCATGTTACTCTTATAACCAAAGAAAATCTTGTAAACCAAACAAAAAATCTTAATTAGGAATGCTCAGTATTCAGACAAAATTTAATACTGTATTTCAAAGTTATTTATAAGTGATTTGGAATTATTGGCACATATACTCCTTTTCTAGTCCTCTTTTAGCTTCTTTATACTTCTTTTTATCCTTCCTTTCAATAATCCAATGTAATTCATCTGGCCTAGCATTTTCAGTTATTTGAATCAGTCTATTAATCAGATTGACTTTAAATAGCTTGAGGTAGATCCTGGATAATGGGGTTCTATTGGAACCAGTATGATCTGAGTGAGTCTTTACCCTTGGAAATATGTTCAGTTTGACACTTTTCCATTTGTCATATTTTATTTAACAGCAATTGAAGTTCATGCACACTCCCCATCAATTCCTCCTTCTCAGCAGTCCACCAGCCAAAGAATCCAATTTTAGAGCTGCTAAAAAACTCTTTGGAAGTACCTTTGCATTTCAGTGAGTATGGCTTAATACTACATGTAATGTTGGACTCCTATACAAGAGTGTTTAATGAGTACAAAAAGAGGAAATATTTAATTTCCAGGAGCTGTTCGGCAATTTCAAGTTTCTAGCAAGTAAATGATTGAGTTGCAAATTCTGAATTTTGGGGGTAGCATGACTTCTAACATTGTATCTTTGGCTTTTTCCCCTCCATTTTCAGTGGCTCCCACATTGAAAACTGGCACTCCATCCTGAGGAATGGCTTAGTCGTTGCTTCAAATACACGGCTGCAGGTAAATTTTCTTCATTTATGAAAGATGATGCTAAAAACATATAGTCATTTTCCCCTTACATCATCTATTTCAATAGTATATGGTCCTACATTGTTGCATACCTACAAAAAGCACAGTACATATATATATATATATATATATATATATATATATACATATCTTCCCCTTTTGTTCATTGAACTTGTTAACCACATCTATCTCACTGCTGTTTGGTAGGGTTTTTATTCTGTTATTCAAACTGGAGAATAGGGCCCTAGATGGAAAATTTGCAAAACAAATTCTAATAGAAGCAGTGAAACTATCTACTGAACCTAATACAATAGATAACATAATCATATATGCTTTCTTTGTAGTCACAAAGTGTTTTTGTTTGTTTTTTGTTTGTTTGTCATTGAAAGGAAGAAAGGCCACACTAGAGCCTTTTTGTTATCCTTTTTCCTTCTTTTTTTGATTTTTAGAATTATTCTCAGTCATATTGGCAGAGTGCTCTCAGAGGTTTTTAAGCAGATATCTTCACCTCCTTCTGATCTGCACTTCCATACTTCACTTAACAGTGACATTTTACTGCTACATAACTAACTGGATTTCACATAGAAGTAGTTGAGGTCAATCTAGCGGGAAGAAAAAGTTGCTTACAAATCTTCCTGACTTATCTCTGAACAGATGGGTGGAAAAAATTTTTGAAAGAAATCAACCAATCATCAAGCATTTAATAGCCACCTGCTATATGTCAAACACTATGCTAGACTCTGGAGTTACAAATTAAAAAATAAAAATTTCAGGGGTTAAAAATTCTTTGCAATATTTATCACTTATTTATATATTGCCAACAAAGGAAAATAAGACAGTAGTCAACAAGTAGAGAAAGAGGAAAGGAAGTGGGAGTCAACTTCTTACATTCAAGTGACTGGGTTACCTTTAGTTCATAGTCTCTGATTCAACATTGACTCTGCAGTTTAAAGGTTAAAATCTGTTTGGTCAGTTTTAGAGAATGAAATGGTTTTTGTAAGCTTACATACAAAAAGTTAAAATTCAGTGAAGAATTTATGGTGAGATGGGTTGGATGTGCAAGAAGATTTATTCATATTCAATGTGCAATGCTTATTGAAATTCATTACAATAGATGTCGTAATCCAATAACTTCATCAGAGTATACATGTGAATTTTTCATGCTTTTGGATGATTGTGCTTTTTGTTTGTTCACAAAATATGTGAGTTGCTAAATTAAAAAGCTAGCTAATGTGGTCTGTAATAAACAGTACTTCTACCTCCAGAAAGTGGAGAGGACTCTGCCAAAGATGGTGAATGGGCTACTTAGTGTTGCACATGTTATCTAAATCAAAATTCTTAATGCAAGGATGATATTAATCTTTTCAAATCAAATTATACTTCATCCAAGAAGCTTAGGACCTTGGAATAAGAGCTCAATTATTTTGTAAACACTGTTCTGATGTGAGACTGTTTCTGTTCTTCATTTGAAACATTTAAAAGTAGTGACAGGCTTTTCTCTCCCTTCTTTTTAGCTCCATGGTGCAATGTATGGGAGTGGAATATATCTTAGTCCATTGTCAAGCATATCATTTGGTTACTCAGGTAACACTACAAATCACTCTCAAATTAAGTATCATTGTCTTTCATTGTTCTTGTTCATGTTTTGATTTTTATTGGAATCTCTTTCTCAGCATGAAGCATAATTACTGCATTTGTGTTAAACATCATTGTAAATGTCAGAAAACAAAAGAAAATTATAATAATATAGTGACAGAGTGGTAACAAGAGCTAGAGTCAAATAGCTGCCTTTTCAACTCAGCAAAAACTGGGTTCAAGTCCCAACTCAAACGCATAATGATTTCATCTTGTGCAAGTTACAGCTTCCCATTTCTATAAGACAAAAAGTTGTAGATGAGATGCTCATATTTATTGATAAATATGTTTCTTTTCTGAGTTCTTTTCACCAATAAAAGAAGTCTGGAACAACAACAAAAATGCATCATACATACTTGATAATTGAAGTTAACAATTTTCTTTATGACTTTCCTTTCCCATTAACATTTTAATATTTTCATTTATCTGTTTTTTGTTTGCAATTCCTGTTTTATTAGGATTGTGGATACATATATGAATTTCATATCTTTACATGACTCAGACTTTTAGTGACTTGTTTGTGATCACACAGTTAAAAGGAACAGAATAGAAATTTGAAATGGTTTCCACCCCAAATCTAGTGCTCTCATTATCTTTCTATATTATCTCTCTCTCTCTCTATATATATATATATCACCATGTTATCTCTATAGACTATTGAATTAAACTAATATGAACTTGAAATCTATACTATATCTCTTGCCCCTCCAGGATGACTCTATGTATATGGTCCCTTTTTTTAACTTTAGAGAAGACTTTTTTTTTGGAAAAGAAAAGTTTTAGTTCATTCTATGTAGATTTTATATTTGTTGGTTTTTATTCTATACAGTATTTAAATGTTCTTGGTGTTGTGTGAATCCTCTAACATAGAAATGACAGATGATCCAGATTGAAAGAATATATATAGACCATAAAACATTCCTGAGGGAGATAATGGTGCCACAAACAAAGCATTGTTTCCATGAACATGGAACAAATACTACTAAACTCATGAAACTATTTCCATAAATGCATGCAAAGGACTGCAGAGATATATTAAATAATGTTTGTTTAAATCTTCTTGATCTGAGCACCTCAATGCAGTCCAATCAGACAACTTGCTCTATAAGATAAATAGTATATTTTAAAGTTACTTTCATAATTTGCTGATTTTCCAGTTTTGAATTCTGATTTTCCTGAAGCATGGAAGTATCATTTTGGGCAGAAGAATTTGTGTATTCTCAATCACAGTGACATGAATTTTTTATGATCACTCCAGATCACCACAGAAAATTAATACAAATAAAACACACAAGGAACAGTCTATAATACTACTTGAGAGAAGCAGTACAGTAGATTAGAGGACTGAATCATAAATCTGAAAAACTTTTGTTCATATATCATCTTTGACATTTACCAGGTCTGTGAATGAATCCTGTAAGCTCTCAAAAACTTATGTTTTTTTATCTATAAAATGGGGCTAATACTACCTGCAGTTCATGTCTTTTGGTATTTGTGAGACTTGAGGTAACTAGCATATCTCAATAGTTTTGTAAACTTCAAAGTGCTATATAAATGTCAATTTATTATTGTTGCTATTATTTACTCTGCTACAACTTTACATTGCATTATACTGTGAGTGCAATTTTTAAACTGTAAGTCATTCAAGTTTAAAACTATTCTAAAACTGTTAGGCATTAAAGTTTAAAACTATTCTGACTTTTAAGACACTTGGAATTTTAATTTTTAACATTCCTATTTCCTATACATACATACACATACACACATATAATATTTCAAGGGCTTATAGTTTTAATATAATTAATTAAAATAGAAATAGTTTTTTGGAAAAGTCATTGAATATCTTAGGAAAAATAGGAATGAAGAGAGAAATGTTTGTAATGCTTTAAAAACAGCAGTTTTGTATAAACAGTGTTTACAGGGGATCTATAAATGCATATGTGACTCCCTAAATAAGTTAACATAACTTAACTTCTTTGAAACATGATAAATATCACATTTACATTTACTTTTTTTCAGTTCATTTAGTTTATGTTGTGGTTGAGAAAAGGGAAGAAATTACAAAAAGTTTATATGAATTTAGAAATATTTTTAAATGAATTTATGTCTGAAATCTGTATTATAGCTCCTGCCCCTCCAATATGACTCCATGTGTATGGTCTTATTTTTTTAACTTTAGAGAAGAATTTTTTTTTGGAAAAGAAAAAAATGACCAAAAGTGTTACAACTACTATCATGTGGTCTTCAGATGTTTAGAAATCATTTCACTGTTTTCCTTTTCCATAAAATATCTTAAGACTTGGTGTCTCCTTTTCTTATTACCTATAGAAAGCAATACTTTGCTCTGATATGTTGTACTGGGTTTTATATGTATTATATAAGGGTGATCCTTTTTGAACAAAGGTTACTTAGACTTAGGGATAGGTAAGTGCCATTCTAAAGTGCTGAATGATGTGAACTACCAAATGGTCTAGAGTTTGTATTGCATTTGGGAAGATCCAGAGGGATAAGCCAAAGTTTTTGTCCTGCCATATGCAAAAAGACAGAGGGTGACATATAGAAAGTCTTAAACATAATTTCTGTATAATTAATCATTTTATTAATTATGTCTTTCATTAATAAAAGGATGGTCATTTGACTGTCTCTCAGAAACCAAAGACAGATCATAGTGACCTAGGTGTAGATTGTATTCAGGGAAAACTAGTCTAGTACTCTATTGTGTGCACTGCTGAGTCCTTTTCAGGGCTCCTTTCGACTTTTAATGTCTACCTGATCCATCTAAGTCTCACTTGTGGCATCAAGAAGCTGTAGCATGTACAGCAGCCATACCTGACAAACCATTTTACAGACAAACTAACCCAAGCTGAGGGTAACCAAGTTGTCCCAAACTCATTGGTGAGTTAGGATGGTTTCTCTCTCAAGTATGTGAAGACCTCCTGGTGAAATGGGCAGCTGAGGACAATTTGTTCCAATGGCTATGAAGGAGCACTTAGAGCTTGTTTAAACATTGAAGATGCCAAGGTCATCCACTGCATCTTGAGTCATCACCAGTTGTCTTGACTCTGTCTTTTTCCTGGACTATGATGATTCTGGAAGAGAGACTGATAACTTCATGCAACTCTGTTTCACTTAAATCTACTTCATACATGAATCAAAACACACCACCCATAATTAATGAAAACTCACACAGGGCAAGCCTTCTTAGGGGATGTCAGAAAAATCAATACAAGGAGGTTCTCAAAGTCTTTCTTATGAACTTTGGAATTGATTGTGCAATGGCACAACCATTCAGCATGGTATGCTCTATCAGAGCAAAAGTAGAATTGAAATAGTTCAAAAGAAAACTTGAGATGTACAGGTTTCAAGAATCCACCCCAAGTGCTAATATGAACTATGGTAGAGAATCCAAACTCTTATTGCTTTGCTCTGAGCAGTCACAGGTGGACACACTGTAAGACCCTAACACAGTAATGTCATTTTGATCCTCTACAAGTATAAAGGACTACAACTAATATGCTTTTGGAAAAGTGGTGCTCCCAACACATGGCAGTCAACTCTGCGTTAACAATGAGAAGAAAGAATATAAATGAAAGATGTGTACCTATTCTAATAAGGGGCTTGGGGAAGTGACTTTATGTCTCTCCTACTTACAGACTACCCCCAGTATTGGGCAATCTATACAAAGGAGCTATCTTTCCACCCATGATAGGTGGTGCAATGGACAGAGCACTGACCTTGGAGTCAAGAAGAAGAGAGTTAGAATCTAGCCTGACACTTGACACTTACTAGCTGTGTGACCTTGGGCAAGTCATTGAACTATGATTGCCTCGCATCCAGGGCCATTTCTTGTCATCCTGATTCATGTCTGGGCACTGGACCCAGATGGCTTGTCATGGTATCAGTTCCCAACTCCTTCCAGAAAGGACAAACATCACCACCACCATCATCATCATCATCATTATCATTATCATCATCATCATCATCATCATCATTACCCAAGCCTGGGGAGAACTGAATGGACTTCCCAGTTGGCTATTGTCTGAACAAGTTTGAGGAGAATGTTAAATTCAGTCTCTTTTTTTAGCCCTATTCTTCAGAGATTAATTTGACATAGTAGAGAATTAGGAAATAGGAAAGGGATAAAATCCTTGATCTCCCCAATAGCAATGTTATTATTGTGAGAGAATTAATCATTTCTCTCAAACATAAAGGCACTATTAACAAGCGATAAAGCAACTATATGATGACAAAGTTTTTTTTTTCTCTTAACTGAGAATAAAACTATTATTTTCCTTCTCTTTACAGTGTTAAGAAAAAATGATTAGAAATAGTATCAATACTATTTTATCTTGCTATATAGGTTATCTCATTTGATCTTCACAACTACCTTGGGACATGTTGGTGCTATTTATTACTCCCTTTTCATAGATATGGAAATTGAGGCAGGCAGAAGTTAAATGATTTGTCAAGGCTCACTTATTCTAGTAAGTGTCTGGCATAGGATTTGAACTTGTCTTCCTGATACCAGGTCCTATATTCTTAGCTACTATAGTCTTTATCAATATTCTGAATTAGGGGTTTGACATGATGCCCTTAGAGATACCCAGGAAAGTTTTGTCTTGTACATAGAGCAAAGAAAAAATGAAGTCTAATTGGGTTATGCTCCTTTTAAGAGTTTTTTTCTGTTCCAATTTTATTTTATATCATCTTTTTGAAAATATTTTACTTATTTATTCAAGGTTTAAATATGTGATTTCAATTGTGAAATTATCCCCTTATGAAATGACCTGGATCAATGCCAATCAGCACTGGCTCTGAAACTTACAATTTTAGAGAGTTATCTTGTACCCAGAGAAACTGTTTAATTTGCTGGAGTGCTCATGCTCATTCTCTCTCTCTCTCTCACTCTCTCTCTCTCTCTCTCTCTCTCTCTCTCTCTCTCTCTCTCTCTCTCTCTCTCTTGCACACACACACACACACACATACAGGCACACAAACCATATATCTCAGAAGTATGATTTTTTTAATGGCAGGAATATACATTTTTGTATGTGTTTGTATTTCTATCAGTTTTTAGCTCCATATGAGGCTAATAAAACAGCTAATGTTCTCTATATCCTGAACCACCACTATTACTCCCAATCACTTGAAGCACTGAGCTCTGAGCTAATGTTAGCATATTTCCCTATGGAACTTGAAAGAATGTGTCAATCATATGTTGAACTTTCTTTGTCCAAGTAGACCCTGAAATGAAGGTCTGGTATTTTTTGTTTCTGCTTTGTTTTGTTTTGTTTTGTTTGGATGTTTTTAGGGATGAACAAGAAACAGAAGGTGTCAGCCAAGGATGAGCCAGCCTCCAGCAGTAAAGGCAGTAATACATTACAGGTAATGCAATTAATCATGTTACTCTTTTTGGCTGGAGACTCATGGATTTGTTAGCTAGGAGGAGGCTAATGTTCAGGCTTTTAAGCCAACAAAATGATTATTTTGAGTGGTCAGCAGAATTAAAGAACAAAGATCATATAAGACCAGACAAACTTAATTGCCTTCCCTAGCAAAAATTCACAACTATAAGCTGAAAAATAACTTCTTTGATGAATAATGCCATTTTACAACATTTTTATAAGCAAAAACCTTCTCACTATAAGATTTTTTAACCCTTTTTCATTCTATGTGCCTTAGTAAATTTTACTTGTAAAATGAAATCACCAACAATAGTTCTTAGACAACTTTTAATTTCTCTTGATTTTAGTGTTTGTAAAGAATCATGCAAGTGCTTTACAAATAATAATTCTAATAAATATGTATAAAGATGATAGCATACATTGGATTGTATGTATATGTGTGTATATGTATATGTATATATATATACATGAATATGTATGTGTGTAACTATCTATCATATTGATAAGGTGTATTTGTAGATATATATATATATATATATATATAATATAAATAGATAGATAGATAGATGATTGATAGATAGATAGTCTTATTGGATCCTTTCCCTAATGTGTTAGAGAGTAAAAAGCTTTTCATTTTACACAAGAGGAAATGGAGTATCAGAGAGGCTGAACAGTTTGCCCATGATCAAAAAGAGCTGGTGATATATCTTTTACTTAAATCCAGTTTTTTTTCTATTCTCAATACCTATTGACTTTCCTCCTCTGTAAAATCTTTGTTTATCTTCCCTGCTTCTCATATTTTTCTGTAGCACCTTGTTTGTATCACACATTTCGAGGAAAGAAAATGAAAATTTAAAAAGTTCCCATTTGTATTCTTGGCAAGTATTTTCAAAGAATAATTAGATTTTTCATAAGGAAGAATGTCTTCCTCTTTTGTACAGATGCCAGACTCTTCTCTGGGCTGATACTTAATGTATGTTATATTCAAAAAAGCCTGAAGATATGTGTTGATATAATGCAATTTGATAAAAATATTAACCCATACATTGAAGAATCACCAGGGTCCTAAGTCTAAATTGGAAGAAACTGGGTGCACAGTGGATGAAGAACTAGACCCTAGTTCAGATGTGATGTTTATCTTTTACTTCCCCTGTCTACTCTTTGCCCTCTCTTTTTCCTTGTAAATCATGCTTTTAGAGTATGTATCTTAGAATTTTATTCAAATATGTATTTATATATTTTAAAGAAGAAATTTTTGGTTAGGTCTAGCCCCATCTCAAACCAAATTCTTCCCTTCCTAAATTTTTTTTGGGGGGAGGGGATTACATTTACTTATCCTGGAGGCAGATAGTTCAGTGGATGAATGCTAGACCTGAAATCAGGAAGAGCTGAATTCAAATGCTACCTATATCAGTCCAGGCAAGATTTTTAACCTCTCTGGCCTCATTTTCCTCATCTGTAAAATAGTGATAATAATAGCATGTCTCTTCTAGGGTTGTTGTGAGGATCAAACAAGAATATATTTGTAAACCATTTCATAAACATATATATATATATATATATATATATATATATATATATATGCATATGTACCAGCTATTGTTATAGATATTGTTATATAGGGACAGCTAGGTGGCACAGTGGATAGAGCTTTAGCCTTAGAGTCAAGAAGACTGGAGTTCGAATCCAGCTTCAGACACTTGACACTTATTAGCTGTGTGACCTTGGGCAAGTCACTTAACCCTGATTGCCTCAGATCTAGGGCTATTTCCAGTTATCCTGATTCATATCTGGCCACTGAACCCAGATGGCTCTAGAGGAGAAAGTAAGGCTGGTGACTTAGCACAACAGCCCCTCACTCAAATCCAATTGCCCTGTTTGTTGTGGCATCACCTCTCTTGTTGTCATGGTCTTCTTCAAGAATGAAATACAGGGCTGCTAGGTGGTGCAGTGGATAAAGCACCGGCCCTGGAGTCAGGAATACCTGGGTTCAAATCCAGTCTCAGACACTTAATAATTACCTAGCTGTGTGGCCTTGGGCAAGCCACTTAACCCCGTTTGCCTTGCAAAAATAAAAAAAAAAGAATGAAATACAAACATCATCATTGACTATTTTTATTGAAATTATAATTATTACTTTTACTGTGAACTTTAATTCCTTTACATTTTTGTGTAACTTGTTATAAAAAGAATCAGATTATCCATCAAATCAAATGAGATTAAATAATTCACATTCGTGATATTAGAACTTTAGAGTGAGATGGGTAAATGGCAATATTAGAGTATTTGTAGCACAGTTATTTTAATAGCTAATATAGTGACAATGACAAATTTTATTGCATATAGCTGTAATTCTTAAATATTTTCTCCTGGAAATTGATTCAATTGTAAATACTTCTTTAAGTTGACTTTAATGTATATGATTTCCTAAATTTTATCATAATATTACAATTCTTTTTATTCTTTAGTCACAGAAAAAAGGACAACAGTCTCAGTTCTTGCAAAGTCGTAACTTAAAATGCATAGCCTTATGTGAAGGTAAGTTGAAATTATTCACAAAATTTAATTGGATCTTTCTTCACACATGGGCTTACTAAATGACTATCTTTATAAATAATCTTACATCATTATTTTATTGATTAGCTTTAGAAATGAATTTACATGTACATATAGAATATATTCCCCTTTTCCAACTGCCTCATTCTATTTAAACCTCTTCTCATAGATTTTTCCCCATTCTCAGAATTCATCACTTATGTTTTTGAATAATTTCATTTTCTCTGTGGATTCTGGAATCTATAGCCATTTTAACAAAAACTATGACCCAGCCCCTATTGTTTCTTTGCTCTTACTTTATTACATTTCCAGTTTGGTTTACTCTATTATTGTTTTTGCTTTTTCTTCCAGGTCTCTGAGTACTGCTAGTGCAAAACTTAGACTATGCTAATTGGATTCACTAGATATTTATTGTGTCTAAGTTGGACAACATTCTCACCATATCCTCTCTACTATGTAGCAATCCTCTTATCCATCTTGGTTTTTGATTCCAGTACTTATCCCAAAGCTTATCCTTCATCTTCATACTCCACCTCCTTTATTACCCTTCTCTAAGTATTTGACCTTCTATTTTAATTTTCTTGAAAATATTGAGAACTCTTTAGGAAAAAACTCCTTTGCATCTGAAAATATCTTTGTTTAATTTCTTATATTTCTCTTACTGTCTCCTTGCTAATCCTCCACAAGAGTCCTTATACTCATCACTTTCCATCGAGTTTATTCAATTAGTATTTAATAGAGACCTACTACATGCAAGACTCTGTGGTAATCACTGGACATACAAGATAGAAATTAAATAACCTCTATCCTCAAGAAGCCTATGTTCTACTGTGAAATTCCACACCCAGATAAACAAACTCAAGATAAAGTGGGAGAGGGAAAACCTCCAAGGGTGCTTGGTATCAGTAGTGAGAGATAGCCTGAAGTTGGAAAAAAAGGAGGACATGATTGGTTGAAGACATGAAGTAATTTGAAGTATGGAGGAGGGCTGATGCGAAATTTCTATTATAGATAAGCCTTAATTTTCTCAGTAGAGTGGGAAGCCATGTCATCTGTTGAAAGATGGGTAGGAGTGGAGGTAGAACTTAAGAAGATTTAGAGCAGCTGCTCTGGGGAGTGCAAAAATGGGAGTGAAAGAGAAATAGAGAAAGACTATACCATAGCCCCAATTCTCTCCTTCCCTTCTTCAAAATTAACTATAGGTACTTCCCCAACTTCTATTTATTCTATAACTCCAGGCAATCTGATTTTGGTACCCAATCCTCTTCTAAAACATTTTCTCTGAGATCACCAGTTGTTAAAGCCAGTGAACTTTTCTCAGTCTTTATCCTGTTTGGACTTTCTGTAGCAATTGGTATTTCCTCCTTCCACAACTCCCACCTCTACCTTGCACTTTCTTTTTTATTTGCATTCCATAGGACTGCTGTATCTTACTTCTTGGTTCATTTACTTGCCTTCTTGGTTTCCTTACTGGTTCATCTTCTCATCTTTCTCTAAGTGTGAATGACCTCAAAGTTCTCTGTTGGATCATTCTAAATCTAATTTTAGATCTAAAGCCCAAATCTCCTTCCTGAACTCCAGGTTCTAGAAGGATCCTCTACAAAATCTTCAAACTTATCTTTCCAAAATTGAATTAACTTTCTTCTATTTCCATATCTTCTCACTGCTTTGCTGTTTTTTTTTGATGAAGCTAGCATCTAGATAAGGTTCCAGTTCAGATCCTGAGAACCACCACTGATTTTCTTCTCACCCTTTGCATGCCTTTGTGCAGTCTTCCTGATTCTTCATACAGGATATCCATATTTCTCATATTCCTGTCATCTTGTCCAGTCACACAACCACCACTACCCAACTTTATGTTCTTAGCACCTCCTGCCAGAGAGTTATAATAACTTGCTTATTGATCTCCATATTTTAATCTTTCCTTTTTTTCTAATCTTCTTCCCACAGCTACCAAATTTAACTTTCCTGCTCAACAACTCATAAAACCCATGGGTTAAATATAACCAGTTCAATATGACATTTAAGATAATCAGTATTTTCCAGGAGTAATCTCACATCTTTTCCCTTTATAAATTCTAAGCTTCAACCAAACTGAACAGTTAGCTGTCTTGTAATGTTGTTCCAGAGTCTCTCTTTCCTTGAACTTGTATAGACCACACTTCACAGGTAGATAGTACTTATCCATTCAACTACTTTTTAAATAACATTACTTTTTAGAATTTTCTTTTTTTTAAATCCTGACCTTTTTATTTTTATTTTTTAGGATTTTTTTATTTTATTTATTACAATAATCTAGTTGTGGGAGTAAACATAAATCTTTCTCCTTCCCAAAAGGATGAGAAACTTTAAGAATATTGAGAGAGGAAACAAAAGTGTTCTTAAATCTGTGTTCAGATTCCAATGACTCTGTCTCTGGGATATGTTGCCTTTCCCATCACAGCCATCAAAGAAGTTGCTTCAATATTTTTCCCATAGTTGCTATTATTACCTATATTTCCCTCCACTTTATTCCTTACCACTCATTTTTTTTTCTATTCTCTCTCTCTCTCTCTCTCTCTCTCTCTCTCTCTCTCTCCTTTCATCCTGTCCCTGTCCAGAAGTGTGTTGTATCTGGGTACTTTCTCCCATGATCTACCGTTTCCTCTACCACCTACTTTCCCCTTCCCTCCCCCAGTTCCCCCTCCCAGTACTTCTCTCTTCCTCCCAGTATTTTCCTTTATTACCTATTGACTCCATCTTTTTACTATATTATACCATTACATTCAGCTCTTTCCTGTGCCTTGTCTATATGTGCTCTTTCTAACAACTCTTATAAATGAGAAAGTTCCTATGAGTTATCAGTATCTCTTCTTCCCATGCAGGAATACAAGCAGTTCAACATCATTAAATTCCTCATAGTTAGTCCTTCTCATCTGCCCTCTTTATGGTTCACCTGAGTCCTGTACTTGGAGATCAAACTTTCTGTTCAGTTCTGGTTGTTTCAGTAGGAAAGTTTGAAAGTCCCTTGTTTCATTGGAAGTCCATCTTTTCCCCTGAAAGGGAATGTTTGTTTTATTGCGTAGTTGATTCTTGGTTGTAAATCAAGATCTTTTGCCTTCCAGAATATCATATTCCAAGCCCTACAAGCCCTTAATGTAGATGTTGCCAGATCCTTGTAATCCTGACTATAGAGCCACAGTAGTTGAATTGTTTGTTTCTGGCTGCTTTTAGTATTTTCTCTTTGACTTGGGAGTTTTGAAATTTGTAATATTCCTGGAAGTTTCATTTTTAGAATCTCTTTCAGGAGGTGACCAGTGAATTCCCTCAATTTCTATTTTACCCTCTGCTTCTAGGATCTCAGGGCAATTTTGCTGTATTATTTCTTGAAAAATGAAGTCTAGGCTCTTTTCCTGGTCATGACTTTCAGGTAGCCCAATAATTTTTAAATTATGTCTTCTGGATCTGTTTTCAAGGTCAGTTGTCTTTCCAATGAGATATTTCACATTTTCTTCTAATTTGGGGGGGTACAGTTTTATTTTTTGCCTGAGTTCCCACAAAATCAATAGCTTCTTTAGTTCCATTCTGTATTTGAAGGAGGTATTTTCTCCAGAGAGCTTTTTTTAAAATCTTTTTCCAGCTGGCCAATTCTGCTTTTTAAGGCATTCTTCTCCTCATTTGCCTTCTGGGTTGTTTTTTCCACTTGGATAAACTGGTTTTTAAGATATTATTTTCTTCATTTTTTTGTATCTCTCACCAACTTACTGACTTGGTTTTCATGATTTCTCTGCATCTCTCTTATTTCTCCTCTCAATTTTTCTTCTACCTGCCTTAATTGCTTTTCAAAGTCTTTTTTTGAGCTCATCTATAACCTGACACCATTTTCTATTTCTCTTGGAGGTTTTGGGTATAGAAGCTTCAATTTGTCATCTGAGTATGTATTTTGGTCCTTCATAATTTTTTCGATGGTCTGATTCTTTTTTTCCTGCTGTTTTCTCATTTCCTTGGCCTATTACTGTTTTACCATACTTCCAAGGCTTTGGGGGGTGGGGCTGTAACACCCCACAGGAACCTTAATTCCTCCAAGGTCTTATGCAAGGTTCTGACTGTTTTCAGGTCCGCCCCTCTGCCCTGGAGCTGTGAGGAGGGTCTCTGCTCAGCTTTGGTGGTGTGCTGGGGGCCCAGACTGCAACCTGGATCTGAATGGGGGCAAACAGCAGAGTTCTACTCCAGGGAGAACAGAGAGCCCTTTGCAGTCTCCCCTGACTTCCTTACCATCTATGGGCTGAGAGCTGTGGACATGCTGGGTGGCTCTGTGGCCTCCTGCTACAGGTTCTCACCACAGGGCTCCTCTGAGACCTGCGCTCCACTCTGCACTCACTCTAGTACAACAGAGTTCTCTCACCACCCCTTCCAGCTGTCCCTGATGATTAAACCACCTCCTCTGCCATGTACTCAGGTGCCTGGCCCGGCTGCGCTGCACTACTCTGCGCCTTCTTCTAAGTTGTCTTGGACTGGGAAATTGTATCACTCAGTCTTTCTGTTGGGTTATGCCCCTCTATATTTTGGCTAGAGTTATAATTTGATGGCTTTTGGAGTTTTTTGGGGAATGAGTTCCCAGGAATTATTGCCTTCATGCTGCCATCTTGGCTCTGTCCCTAAATCCTAGAATTCTCTTTTTTCAGGACTTATTTTAAGTATTACTTTTTCCATAAAGCCTTCCTCTGTTGTACTCACCCTGCAAATTTTCTTATAACTTTTTATATCTTTCTTTGTCCTGGTTATGGTCAATATTGTTTGATAATTATGTTCCCTGTTATAAGACTGTTATCTTCTTGAAAGTAGAGAACAATCTTAGATTTCTTAAATGTCTTTTTAATAAGATAGTAAGGCCTAATATATAATACCTCTCCCCATCCCTTCTTTCCTCTCATCTTTTCTCTTCTCTTTCTTCCCAAATAATAATTGTAAAGGTTTTATTTTAGAATTCAATTCAAATGTTCATATGTTTATATATGTACACATATGTGTATGTTTGTTTATACAAGAAACATTGAGGAATTGTAAAAGTATTTTGAGAATAAGGATAGATTTAGGTATTGTGTTTCCATATTCTATTTTTTCTATTTTATTTGTGCATTATATACTCACATCTTAAAATGACACATATTTGGAATAAAAAAATAAGAATTTAGAAAAGTCTGTTTTTATTCTTGGCAAGTATTTTCCAAAAATAATTATACTTTTCTAAAAGTGGAATGATTGTCTCTTTGTATAGATGCCAACCTAGTCCTTCAGATGTTATTCACTGTGTTATGTTAAAATAAGCCAGAAAATATGTGGTAATATTATTAGATTTGATAACATTTGTTGATACAATGAGAAACCATTAGACTTTCATTTAAATTGTCTCCTGACATATACCCCCACCCTCCAGAAATTAAAAATTTAGAACTGGAAATAACTTTAGACATTATTTAGCTCAATTCTCTCATTTTAAGAGCAGTTTATGGGTATGGATCAAAAACTTAAGAATCGAAAAAAAATGGATAGCAACTGATCTTTTACTCATTAGTTCATTCTGTAAATATCTTGAATACAGAACTTGCTCCTGGTGATAAAAGACTTGATTCCTGTTTTTCAATGCAATTCTTCATCCCAGAGTGCTGCTGAAATGAAGACTTTTTCCATTATGTATTCTTTTTAAAAATTTTTTGTTGTTGCAAGGCAATAGGGTTAAGTGACTTGCCCAAGGTCACACAACTAGATAATTTTAAGTGTCTGAGACTGGATTTGAACTCAGGTCCTCCTGACTTGAGGACTGGTGCTCTATCCCCTTGCCACCTAGCTATCCCCATTATATATTTTTTCATTAGGATTTTTCTAGGATGTAGAAGTAAATTCACAGATTGATTCATTTAGAGAAAAATTGTGCCCTCATTTCATGTGTCTAATGTGTTATATTTCATGACAGTAATAACATCACCAGATCTGCACAAGCATGGAGAGATTTGGGTTGTTCCAAACACTGATCACGTCTGTACCAGATTCTTCTTTGTGTAAGTAACCATTTTTTTTCTCATTTTGTTAAAAGAAAGTGTACATGTTTGGAAATGTGTGTGTGTGTGTGTGTGTGTGTGTGTGTGTGTGTGTGTGTGTGTGTGTTTTCAAGACATTTTTGCTTAACTCCTTAGGAAAGCAAAATAGATAAAATGTTTTAGTTTACCACCAGCATATTATTTTCCTCATTTGAAGAGGGAAATACTACAGCAACAATATGGTAATATTAACAATTTAGAGGACTGAAGAAAAACCACATATAAAACTTGACTAACACATTTTAATATCAAAGCAGTAAATTAAAAAAAATGAAATCTTTTCAAATAATTTTTCATGAGTTTTTACTCTTTTTCCCTATACTTATTTTATGTTTGGTTCACGTTAGACTTTGGAGTTCACCCTGTTGTTAACAGTTGAGGGGCAGCAATGTACCATGGAAAAATCATTAGCCCCCAGTTCAGAGAACCTATTTTCAAATACCACTTTTGACTCTGCTTGTTTTACCTTGGATAAGTCATTTACCCTCCATGGATCAGCTGAAAAATGAAGGGCTGGAGCAAATGATCACTAAGGTCTATCAGTCAGTCACCAAGTATTTAGTAAGCACCATAATTACCGGGCATTAAGTCCCTTCTGGTTCTCAGTTTGTTAGCTTAGTTCCTATGATCTACTTTTCAGTTGACATAGCCTGTTTTATCTTTAGCATTTAGTATGAGTTATTCCTAGCCCTCTCCATTAAAGGTGAAACACAAAGGATGTTTTTTTCTCAACTATCCAAAGATGTATGCATGCAGACATACACACACACACACACACAAAAAAAATTATGAATAACATTTCTTGTTCAGAATTGGCAGCTTGGTTTTCCATAAGGAAGCTACAGTCACTAAGATAATAATATTGAACAAGCCAAAGTGATGTCTAGACAACAAATTTTAAAGTTCTCTCTTGATTGAAATTATATTAGACATTTTTCTGGAATTCATTCCAATTCATTTCAGAAACTATTCATTAATTCTGAAAACGCTGATAATGAGTTTTGTTGATTACCGAATACTCATGTTTCCAAGACTTCTTATTTGTTTTCTTCTCTGAAATAACTAAAAAAATTTCCCATTGGTAGAAAATGTGCTGTAGAGTAGAAGTCAAGACATACCTAGCCCACTTGGTCCAGTACTCAGCATAGTGTAAGACATATAATAGACCCTTAAGTAATACTAAGCAAATGGGAATGAACAGTGACTTGTGAGTTTCATATCAAGAATCTTGGTACTGTTTCAAGAACTCTCCTGTTTTGGGTCACCAAATAGTCTTCAAGATACATTACTTTAAAATTATAATTTTCAATTTTTTATTAAAACAAATGAAATTGCATTCTTTTCATAATTCCAAATTGCTTTCCAGAAAGGTTAGAGCAGTTCACAACTCCACCAACAATGCATTAGTGTCCCAGTTTTCCCATATCCCTTCCAGTATTGATCATTTTCTTTTTCAGTCATTTTAGCCTTTCTGATAAGTGTGAGGTGGTACCTCAGAGTTGTTTTAATTTGCATTTCTCTAATCTAAACATTTTCATATGACTATAGATAGCTTTAATTTCTCCATCTGAAAATTACTTATTCATATTCTTGGACTATCATTATCTTACAAATTTGACTCAGTTTTCTATATATTTTAGAAACGAATGATAAAGGACTCACAATCTAAAATTTATAAGTTAAATTTATAAGAATACGAGTCATTCTTCAGTTGATTATAGAAAAATGCTCCAAATAAATGTTGATTAGAGAAATGCAAATTTCATGTTTCATTTAGCCAGCATTTCTTTTCTTTTCTTTTACATATTCTTCTTTACCTTAAAAGGGGGAAAAAAAGAAAAACAAAGTCCTTGTAACAAATATCTAAAGTCAAGCAAAACAAATTTTCACATTGGTCCTGTTCAAAAATGTGTATTGCATTCTGTATCTTGAATTATTCCTTACAGGATTTTGAATAGCATAGTTAATCATCAGTACTCTGGAATTTGGTTGGTCTTTGCAGTGGTCAGAGTTCTGTGGTTTTTATTGAGGAAGTCATCTCCTTGTATGGAAGGAGCTTACATTCTTTTTTGTTTTTTAAAATATTTTATTTATTTATTTTTACAATTACAAGCAATGGTAGTTTTTAACAATCTTTTTTTCTGCAAGGTTTTGAATTTTACATTTTTCTCCCTCCCTTCTCTCCCCACCTCTCTGCGAGAGAAAGCAATCTGATTTAGGCTCCACATTTATAACCATGCTTAACATAGATTCATATTGATCATGTTATGAGAGAAGAATCAAATTCAAACAGAAGAAAGAAAATGTTAGAGAGGAAAAAAATGACATAAAACATGACAGCTTTGAAAAATTGAAGATAAGCTTTGGTCTTCATTTAAACTCTACAGTTCCTTCTCTGGATATGGATGATATTTTCCATCACAAGTCTTTTAAAATTGTCTTTGTCGTACTGCTGAAATAAACAAGTCCATCATAATTGATCAAATCACCCCATGCTGTTGTTAGTGTGTATAATGTTCTGGTTCTGCTCATTTCATTCCACATCAATTCATGCAAATCTTTCCAGGCTTTTCTGAAATCCTGTCCCTCAAAATTTCATACAGAACAATAGTGTTCCATCACATACATATACCACAATTTATTTAACCATTCCCCAATTGATAGGCTTCCCCTGAATTTCCAATTCTTTGCCATTACAAGAAGAACTGCTATGAATATTTTTGTACATATGGGATTTTTATCCTTTTTTCATGATCTCTTCAGGATACAAACTCAGTGCTATTGCTAGATCAAGGGGTATATACACAGTGTTACTGCCATTTGAGTAGGAACTGACATTCTCCTGGGAAAGACAATACTCATAAGGAAATTGTGCCCAGGGAAGGGAGCTCAACTCTGTTAAATCTCAAAAATGTTGAGCAAAATCATGAAGAAATTAGCTATCATTCTTTTTCCAGAGACAATGGAAGTATCAATTTCTTAAAGCAAGAATTGGAAACCTACAACATAGGATGGAAAAGATTCAAATTGGATGGTTGAGAAGCAATAAGGCAGGGAAATGAGTGGGGAGAAAAAAGAGCTGTTTACTTCCAGGGAATACAGAGTCACTTGACTTTTCTAAGACTTGGCTCCTGATGGAGAAACAGCTCAGCAAATTTCTATGACTTGACTAAACGTTTCTTGAAATTGAATCAGGAATATATTAATACAAATCTTGTTAAATGACAGAAAATCTACCCTATTTATTTTTTAAAGATTCAGAAATGCTGTTCAGTTATTTATTAGTTCTTCTCTAAATATTAGAATCATAGAATTTAAGAGATGCCTCATCTACTATCTAGTCCAAAGATCCTCAATTTTCTTTTTTGTCATGGTCGTTTTCACAATCTGATATGTCTATTGTTCATTCTTTACTCAGAATAATATTTTTAAATAGCTGAAATAAAATATTTTACAAAGGAAATGAATTCTATTGAATTGAAATAGTTATTAAAATTTCAAAAATTTTTTAAAAAAGGTTCATGAATGTCAAATTAAGAATTCCTGATTTCCAGTCCTTTCCCAAAATGAATCTTAACTTTAAAATAACCAACAGTTGATCATTTGCTCTTAGTTGAAAACTTCCAGTGAGGGAAAATTCATCTATGCCATGAGACATTACATTATTTTTATGGTAGTAAGTAGGGGACATTATATTGAAACTCATTGAAGGCATTTTTTGGGGGACTAACAAAATGTGACCAAGCTTATTTACTTAATCATCTCTAGTAATAATTCATAGATATGAGTCTTAAGCCCTAAATATATCTCTCTCCTGAGGTTTAGTATCATAATTCTGTATGCATTTTAAATATTTCCCTCCTGAATGAGCCTGTCATTCCAAATGCTGCCTTGTCTAAAATGATTCTATCATCTTCATCTCTAAATCAGATACTTCTTAAAATATCCTCATTTTAAAATTGTAGATGCTACCATTCTCCCCAAATATTAATCTTAAAATATTCCCATTATGTTACTACTACAACCTTTTATTTCAAAGATCATAGATTTACATGGGGAAGGAACCTATCAGGGCCTATCTTGTCCAGTTGCCTCATTTTGCAGATGAGAAAGCTGATACTTAGAGAAACTAAGTGAATTTCCTGAGACCTCATAGCTAATAAATGTCTTGTCTTTTTATCTAATCCAGTATTGCACATCAGTATCATATTTATCTTAATGCACTACTTTGATTATCATTTTCTGATATAGTCTAAACTTTCAGAAAATTTGCATGTCCCCCTCTAATTTAAACTAGACCAGCTACCCAAATTTGTTCCCAGACAATTTATCCACTTTGTTTAAACTATACTTACTATTATACTTCCTAATTTTTTCTTACTTTGACTCTCAAAATTCTCTATTCCTGCCAAAATATGATCAGAGACTCAATAAAAATACTTTTTTAAATCCTTGAAATAGTCCCTGATTATCATAGCTGTACATGATCTTTAACTCTTCTGAATTACTATAGTACATACTTATACAACTCCCATAGCACTTACTATGTATGTCATGATTAGCATTATTGGGGAAATTATAAATTCTTGGCAAAAATTATATCACATACTTTTTTCCTATCACACAATGCTTTTCATAGAGTAAAGCAGTTCATAAATGTTTGTTGAATAAAAAATAAAGATTTTTTCTGGTGTGATGTAAACTCTAATAGTTTACTAACCTAGAAAGGCCTCAAAAATGGAACTAGTCACAGACTTTATCTGCTTTGCAAAGAACAACTTTGCTTCTAGCTAAGGAAATTAGTATAAATCGTATAGTAGGTGTTGTATTTTGTTTGAATATGATCAACTATAAAATATATTAGAAGGTTCTTCAGTTCGTTGCTGCCATCCACTTTTCCATCCAGATGGCAAAGTAGTGAAAAAGTTGGTACCTAAGACTGGGGGAGGGGCAGAAAGCAGGTTTTGCTTCTACTAAATGAAGGGTGCTTTGTTTACAGACAGGAATGAAAGAAGTGACAAAGTTGGTCATGTGTACTCAAATGCTTACCAAACGAACCTTTCCTGAGATATTTTGGTATCTTATCTCCAAGTGAGTTAAGCAGAGAGACCACCATGGATGTCAATATCATTTATGTACTAATATATTTTACATTTTGAACTTTAAAATAAAATTTTATGAAGAACTTTTAAAATATCCTCCACCTGAGTGAACACATATTGTCAAAATATTTCAATGTGAAGTTTGGCACAAAGTACTTTAATGAAGCCTCTAATTAAAAATATAAGGATAGAAATAAAAAAATGCAAGCTGAGGGACCAAAGATGCATAGACTGATGCCTATAAACTAAGAAGATTTTCATCAAACTATGTAACCTAGCCTATTGACCATTTGGAGTCAGTTTCAATAATAGAATCAATTAAGAAGGGTAAAAATTACAATTTATGTATAGCAACTAGAGCCTACCCATTTTTTAAAAACTGTAGAACCACCTCCTCCAAAAGAGAAATAAAAAAAAAACCATGAAAACAGCTATCACCGATTTCTTAGTGAAATATGTTTTATGAAAATCAATCAGGACAAGGAGGAAGAAACTGTCCCATAGATTAACACTTGATCAAGCAGAGATAAAACAAGTAAACTTTTTATCAAGTAGAGTAATATAGCTTTTATAAATCATTATGGAGGTCAGTGAAAGGAAAATATAAGCCTTCCAATACAGCAAAAAGCAGTTAAGTGGAAAACAAGTTTGAAGTGAATCTTGCTAAATCATGTTATCAGTCCCAAAAGCAACAGAAAGTGAATTTCAAATTCAAAGGACAAGATATATATATATATATATATATATATATATATATATATATATATGAAAGCAGCATTTCTATAGTCAGCTATGCTCATTAATGACTGATAATCGAACCAGTTCAATGTCTGAATGCCATGTCAGGAATGCCAATGGCATTTTAAAAAATAAATCTAGGAAAAATGACTGAACCTAATCAAATACATACAGAAAAAAATGTCCACACTATGGGTGACAGTTATAAAGTATTAAGTAATGATTAAAGCATTAAGGAATGATTATAAAAGCAACTTAAAGAGATATATTAAGTTCTGCTATAAGTTATTTCATAAATAGAACTTTTTTCAACATAGCTGATATATTAGGTAATATTTTGATTGTAACACAAAATTTGAGTTTGCTTATACTCATTTTCTTCAGCAAGAAATAGTGAGAGAGTACAGAAATCCCCCAACTTTCATAATAACTCAGAAGCTACTCATTTAGGATGCCATTTCCAAAAGCAAACTTCAGGACTTTTTTCAAGATACAGTGACATATTTTGTCTAATGATGCAGTAGAAACTGCGGATGAATGAAGGTTACTCATACCCTTCCTCTTCTCCCACCTTTTGACATAGCTTGGACCTCATAGTTAAAATCCACAAAGGCAACTCTTCCCAGGGCAGTTAGGTGGTGCAGTGGATAGAGCACTGGCCCTGGAGTCAAGAAGATCAGAATTTAAATTCGGCCCCAGACGCTTAATAATTACCTTGTGCAAGTCACTCCATTGCCTTGCAAAAACAACAAAAAAAAAAAAACCAACCAAACAAAACAAAAACACAAAAGGCAATTCTTCCAGTCTATAGTGTAAGGAAATTAGGCACAGGTTAAGCTGTAGCCCAATGTAAACTGCCATTATTTGAGTATTTATAAGTATATAAATTTTGTTTGTTTTTATTAGTGCCTATCTTTTTAATGTATCACTGATAAAGTTTTTAAGCATTGCTTCCCTAACTCCATTTTCCCCATAATCTTTGTGATTTTTGTTGTGTGATTTTTGCATACTTTTTGTGCATTTTTGCATTTTGCATTTTGCACTTTTGGGCAATTCATATTAGTAGACCTGACTGAACTCCAAAAGAATAGAAAATCGTTATAGATGTTAGATCACTATGCTTTATAATTATATTACCTAATACATACTGAATTGAATTGAGTGACACAATTACCTCCAAAAAAATCAAACCAATAACCTAATAAATACTAATCAATAAATACTAATGCTTAGGCTTTGCTTCAGGTTTATTAACTTCTTAAGAGCATTCTACATGTGCATGCAGGGTAATATTGAGAAATAAATGAGGAAAGAACAAGAAAACATTTGCAAACAATTTTCAATAGATTACAACTTCAACTGACCAGGATGTATAAAATATGAGATCTGTTTTTTCCTTTGTTGAATGCAAAATAGGAACATGAGTTAGCAATTCAAAATTCAGCCTTAAAGACACTACTCAAAGTGCAGTGTGCATTTGTGCAGGGTCATAAAGCTTGCCAAGCACTTAATGTGCTTTATCTTCTTTGATCCTTGCATTTGCCTTGAGATAGGTCTTACTGTTTTCCAGTTTTTACAAAAGAAGAAACAGATTCAAGTGACCTACCTAGATTCATGCAATTAACAAATGTCTGTGATAAAATTCAAGCCCTAGTTTGTTTCCAATGCACATATCAAAATCACAGAGAATTTTTATTTTTATTTTTACTTTATACTTTCCTATAAAATAATATAGGAGAAATATAATTATGGAGAAAACTGTATTCACCTATGTGTTCCATAAACACCTAAGATTTGTAGCAGTATTGTGGAGGGTGACTTGTGCAGAGTCCATCTGCAAAGATTGTTCCATTGATTATGAATATATAGAGATGTTGCTAATCACATAAAATATTGTAGTATGAGGATTTACAGTTCTCCAAAAGCTCAGTGAAATTTATAGTCATACAAAAGAATATTAACCCCATACTAAAAATAAAAATTTGTGAAAAAGCACCTATGGCTTAGATTATGAAGAAACATGAACATAAATGAGTAGTCAATCATGATAATCCATTAGGGTATAGGAATCCTAGATTTAGAGCTTAAATTTGTGACCCCCAACAGGTAAAATGGTCAAGTATACTATGAAAGTATTTTTGCCTTTGGACTCATGATGAAACCAACTCTGTCAACTTTCCTTCCCCCTTACCTCCAAAGAAAACATAGAAACCATCCTTTTGTTTAGTCAGAATATTCTTAGATCTTCTGTTTAATTTACAACTTGTATATACTGGTTTCATTTAGTAATATATCATTTTGTTCATTACTTTTCTACCCATTAATTTCACCCTTTGAATTAGCAGCTATTAAATGAGTATTTGTAGATTCTTAAAACAGAGTGTTTTCTACAAACCTTTACTTCCTTCATAGTGATACTTGTCAGGCAGTTAGGTGGTGAAATGAATAGAGCACCCATTCTGGAGTTAGAAGGGCCTGAGTTCAAATGTGACCTCAGAAATTTAATAATTTCCAAGTTATGTGACCTTGGGCAAGTCATTTAACCCCATCTCCTTGCAAAAATAAAAACAAAAACATAGTGATAGTCCCTTGCTCTCTAAATAGTTACCACACACTCAGTTCTTTGGCCCTCATTCCCTCTCCGCAGTCCTATTGGAATTCTCCTAATTGACCTAAGAGTTACTAGTTTCTGCTTTGTAAGCCATCCTCAACAAAACTTCCAATGTGAGATCCCATGCTAGTAGTAATCATTCCCTTGCTAGAGAAACCTTCAGATAAAATATAAATTCTCTTATTTGACATTTAAATCTTTTAAACAATCTAGCTAGTTTCGAAATATCTTTCCAGACTGATTTCATGTAATTTTCCTCCTACCCATCCTCATACCATATTCTAAACAACATATTTATTGTTCCTTGTACACAATTTTTCAGGGAAGCTAGGTAGAACAGTGGAGAGTGCCAAATTGACTTATCTTCTTGATTTCAAATCTGACTTCAGATACTGCTTTCCAACCTCACCCAGCAGAATGTAAACTTCTTGAGATAGACATTTTTTCATTTCTACCTTTGTATACTCAGTACCTGTCATCTACTGTAGTGGGTTCTTAATAAAGAGGATTTTTTGGTTGTTTTTTTTTTTAATTCTCTACTAGAATCTTGGTGATATAAGATCTGAGCTTACTGAAATAAGTCTATTAAAGTAGTAATAAACATCTAAGACAACTATTTTGTGCTATTGTTTATCTTTATTTGAACTCAGCATAGATGAAAAGTAATCACTCCTTTTATGAGGCATTACCAATATCACTGTAATCAGAATAGTACCATTTCTGAATCTCATATCCTGTAAAAAAAATTCTTGACTATTATGAAAGGGGTAAATGATCTGCCTTTGTAATTCACTACATGAAACTTTTAGCAGAAAAGGAGCTGAACAAGGAAGACCTGAGTTGATGTTCAATCTAAATAAAAAAAAATCAATTAAAACTTTTTGTTTTCATTTAAATGTTCAATGAGTGAAAGGCAATATCAAAGAACGGTTTAAGTCATGGAAATAAGAGGCCTTCAACAGAAACCAGTTCTACTGAAAGTAACAAAAGTTTGTGCATTATGTGCATATATTTTATATACACATATATATATATATATACATAATACATATTTATTATATATATGCATATCTTTACTATTTTACATAGATTTGCCACAGCTAAATGTGGGAATATTGATGTTCACTTTACAAATGAAGAAAGACAATGACAAATTTTAAAGCACTTCTGTTTACATTTAAGTTTTTACTTGGTTTGTTTACATAAACTGTTGAGGCTTTATATGAATGCTATTTGCACTTCACAGGTATAGTGACCTCTACAACCAAGACAGAGGTCCTCACATAAAGGAATTTTGTTAAAGGTCTTTACAGAAGAAATTGTGCTCAGTCTAATTAATGGTTTTTTTTCATTATTCTTCCATATTTTTGATATTGTTTTATTTTTAGGAAAAACTTTCAAATTTATATCTAAGAATGAGGACAGATTTATTTTCATGGAGAAAATCTAATTTGGACACTTGTTGACTAAAGGGAATTGTGAAGGGAAAATCCTATTACAGCAGTGTGTTTTGTTCATCAGCTTTATCAAAAATACATAAAACAACTAGTTAATTCACAAAATAAAAGTCTCCCAATTAGAAAGGACCTTTGAGTACTATCGTCAGTATGCTTGACCATTGGTGTTACAGATTCTAGGGGGAATCTTTCTATCTCCAAGATAGCCCATTCCAGTTTAGGAGCAGCTCTAAAAACCAGAAAATGTTTCTTTCTGTCAATCAATTTACTGGCAATATATCATCTCCTGAGGTAGCATGGTTCTTATAACTGATATTATGGAATGTTTGGGAAGGAGAGTTGTACAGCATTGTAGATCTGACTTAAAGTATTGTTTTTAGTTTTGTATATAACATTTTGGGGAGAGTCTCAGCAAATGAGCATTTTGAGGAATGCATCCAAAATAGTGAAAGGCCTTGAGATAATGCTATACAAATCATGTAAGGAATCCAGTTCTGTTTAGTCTGGGAAAGACTAGTATAAACATTTAGAACTATTCAGATGTTTGTGGTAGAGGAATAAGACTTTTCCCCCTGTTTAAACATAGAGGGAAATCTAGTAATAATAAATAGAAAGCTGAATTACTTTTCTTTGGAAATAAATAAAGTGGAGTGAATGGATATTCTTTTTTAGGAACAGTTTAGAATAAAATTGCCTTCAAGGTCCCTTCCAATGCTGAGGTTGTGTGTTCAAATCCAGTTTGTCTGCCATGAATGAACTTTTCTGCCCCTTTTTCTTTTATTTCTCCTTTATCTTACCTGTTAGAAATGCCCATCATATCTCAGTGTGCCTTAATTTAATATTGTTTGGGAATAAACTCCTAGGATTGACAAGTTTTGTGGTGAAACGATTACATAAAAACATCTGTATTAATCAAAAATGTTAAGTAACATTGCATAAACTAGATGATCCACACCATCAGAATAGATCATTAGGTATGTAGATTTAATAGGAAAATAACAGGACCAATCAAGATCATTGAGGAGGAGTTTCAGTTTCTGTTAATTTTAATTCTGTTAATTTTGTGATGTTAGCTGTCACATTTCGTCTTTGTTTATCTCTGGAGCATTCTGATTCCATCTGATTCTTTATTTTGGAGTTAATTACCAGAGTCCTCCAAATCTTCTAACCTGAAGCTATTTTTATAGAGAAGTAATTCCCTACCTATTACTCCCAGATTGTTATCATGGTAGTTTAACAGATATATTCAAAATAAACTATTACCTAAATGCCTTTATTTAAGGAAATGAATCATTTTGAAATAAAATTACTTCTGAATCAAAAAATTCAGAAGTTGTCCATAATGGAATATTGTGTGAATCTTATGGATTTTTTCATAGCTAAAGTTCAAAATATATTTGTATTTAAGAAGCATCCTCTTAACATAGAAAATGTAGAGTAAGATCAGAAAAAATTGAATCAAATCTATAATGAGAATAAGATTAAAAAAGCAAAGTGTTGAGCACAGAAAGATGTCAATAAAGGCTGAGGAGAGGAGGAAGAAAAGCAAAGAATTAATGATGAAATGGTAAATAAATAAGATGAAATTTAAGTCAAGAAAAATAGAGAAGAAGATAGCTAAATTAATTCCTACTATAATGAGAAGCCCTTCACTAGTATAAGATTGAAATTAAAAGTTAAGGATATGGATATGGACATGTTAGTTAACTGAGTAAGAGAGTGTATTTATGGTAGGGTAAGAGAGGGTCAGGTAGAAGGTTGATACTATAAAGGGGGAGTGATCAAATGACTGGCAAAATGGAAAAATAATATGTCTTTATAGTGATTTGAATATGCTTGTCTGCCAACTATTCTGAAGAGCAATTTGGAATAATGCCCAAAGGGTTATAAAACTTTGTATTTATTTACTTTGACCATTACTAGAACTGTGTCCCAAAGAGATAAAAGGAAAAGGACCTATATGTATAAAAATATTTTTAGATTATTTTGTAATAGCAAAGAAATAGAAATTGAGAGTATTCCCATTTATTGGGGGATAGTTGAACAAGTTGGGGTATAAGATTGTGATATAGCACCATGGTGCTATTAGAAATGATGAGCATGTGGGATAACTTACATAAACTGAAACAAAGTGAAATGAACAGAACCAAAAATACATTGTGCACAGTAGCATACATTACTATATTATTATATGATGATCAGTGTATGAACAATACAGATTATTGTATGATGATCAGTGATGAAGAAATTCATTGTTCTCAGTGATATAATGGTACAAAATAATTCCAAAAACTTTATGATAAAAAATGGTATCCACCTCCAGAGAAATAACTGATAAAATCTGAATGCAGATTGAAGCATACTTTTTAAACTATTGGTTGTCATCATCATCATTTTAGCCCCTGCTTTCTTTTACAACATAATGTTTTGTGTGACTGCACATGTATAATCTATATCGGGTTGCTTGCCTTATCAAGGATGAATGAAGGAATGAGAGAATTTGGAACTTAAAATCATAAAAAATGTTAAAAAAATTTTACTCACATGCCATTGAGAAAAAATAAAAATAAATGTAAAATAAAAAGAAAATATGTATTCGGAAAAAAAAGTGGTGCTAGATACATTGAACATTTTTTATCTAAATTATCTGTTTTACTCTGTGATATTCAGTTACAAAATAAAATACTTTCTTTAAATATTAACATTTTCCTTGTTTCATTTTTTAGTTATGAAGATGGTCAAGTAGGAGATACAAGCATTAATACTCAAGAAGGAGGCATTCATAAAGAGATTCTCCGGGTAATTGGTAACCAAACTGCAACTGGCTAAAGGACCACTGCTTTCACTATCATGATTTGAAAGCCTTCCTCGGTTTCAAAGCTGGATTTTGAACTGAAGAAGATGAAAAAAAAATTGTTATAAACCAAATTAACCCTTTGAATACCAATTTTTTTCTTAGTATTTCTAAGTCTCATTGAAATACCTAAAATGGTATGCAATTTATCAACTGTAGGGGTATGGAATCTAGTAATAAAATTCAACAGCACTTAAACAAAAGTTTGGGCTGCTCACAATAAAAAAGATTTAAAAAGGAGTTTTGTGCTGATATTTTTATATTAAACTCTTTAATTGGACATTTTGGTATTATATACCGGCATTTTAAATTTAGGTTAACCAAAATAGAACAAAGAGAGAATATTTTATAATGGAGCTTACATCTATACAGGATACTTTGCAATAAGTATTATTGTTTGTACATTCTAATGTACTATATTTATTAGTACTATGGAACATTAGAATGTCATGGAAGGGATGTTACTTATTCTAGTTGTTTTTTTCTAATGCAAAAAATAACTAGGATTTAATGCAGTTCCTTGCCAAAAAAAGTAAGTATATATGTGTTTTGCATATATATGCATATATGTATGTGTATATAAATAGAACTATAAATATATTTATACATGCACACACATATATGTGACCACACTGATGGTGCAAATCTAGAATCCTATCCTCATCCTGTACGAAGACATAAATTTCAGTAATCAGCAAATCTGGATCTAAACAAGATATGAGCCAACTCCTAGCCCCTTCTTTGGAATTATCAGTAACTTTTCATTGAAAATATGTGTGTGTGTGTGTACAATTTTTCTAGTTGCCCATGTTTTATATAACAGGCTAAAGAAAATATTGTACATATTTAGTTCCCAATATGTGAAAGTTTATCATTTGAATTTCATCATCATTTTGGTGGTATTGATAAATTTCTACATGAACTAAATTTAATATTTAATACTTAAAATTTAATGATCAGTTATTCAAAATCAATCCCTGAAAGTTTAAGGAGTATTATTTTTTTTTCCTTCCTACCATGGGAACAGAGGCAGTGTTACAATGAAGAGAACACTGAACTGGATTTCAGAGGAGACTTGGTTTCTAGTTTTGGCCCTATCACTAACTACCTTTGGGCATCAGTTTCCTCAGCCAGTAAATGGATTAGCTGGAACTAAATGATCCCTAAAGTCCCTTCAAATTATGACATTATATGATTCTATTTTTAAAAATATTACAGTACCTTTGTGTTATGTCAGATTTTTTACATTTTTCCATCTAATACAACTTATTTTTTTCATATTGAGAAAGAAGACATTAAAGCTTCTTTTATATTAAAAGAAAGCATATAAGTTTCTAAATTACAGTATCCATTGAAACACCAGCTTTTTAAGAGTCACATACTTTTGAAATCATGCCTCTTTCCCCATATCCCAAGGTTCATTGTGGAGCTTAATTGATAGCATTCCATTTACTAAGGGATCTTTGTGGAATCAATCTGTTTCTGTCAGCACTTACACTCATGGGACTGCCATGCAATTCTGAGCCTGGAATCAAGGTTTATATGTAATGTTATCTCATTAACATAAACAGGAATATACACTCACCAATCCCTATACATCAACTATCTGATTCAACAAAATCTCATGTGAAATAGCCTCTTTTGAGCATTTAACAGATTAGGAAAACTATCATACACACATGACTTCGAACATAAAAATTATTAATGATCATAGTTTGGAAATATTGATCATAATGATATCATCTGCTTCTACCTAATTATAGTTGATCTTTGCTATCCTTTACCTTTGGACCCATGCTATATCTATGAGTAAAAATTCCCTGCAAAGGAAGGAGATGAACCCCCAATATAAAGGAGTTCATTTGGAGAGTTTCTGCAGAGTAAAGGAAGGCTCTGCATGTTTTTAACCTAGCCTTTCCAAGTCGTCAAGAAAGTCCATGCTTTGCCTGCACAATTTCAGTGATGTATAAAAAGAACTAAATTAGCATTGGAATAAAAATTTCATATCATAAGCCCCAGGAAAAGAGAACTCTCACAGTATAAAATTAATTACAAAGTTAACATGTGAAGAAAAATAGTTCTTATGTTTAAGGCTAAATGTCAATATAATGAAACAAAATCTTTCATCATGTTAAACTTTAAGTACATTCTAATGAGTGATAAAAAAAAACCCAGCCTTTTCCCATAACAGGTGATGACTTTATCAGTATTATATTGTAGATATGACTAATTTTTAGGTGATGAGATAGGGAAAGCATTTAAATGAATCTTCCTGGGCAAAGTATCTAAGCAGAACTCATTTTTAAAGATCAATTTATAAACAATATTTATCTGATGACATTACAGTCCAGTGATAAAGACAGTGTCACATAAAGTTATATTAATCTAATTTTATTTGCCAAACCATATTGATTTAGGAAATATTGTGACTCAGAAACCCAGGGGGTTATTTATCAACTTTAATATTCAATGGGTTAAATATTACAGTTATTTCTCAATTCAGTAGCCCAATTTTAAAATATTTGTTGAGTACTGAGACTTGTTCAATGATTCTAAATTTTAATACTGTACTAGTGTTTTTTCTTAATCACTTGAAAATTGTTTACTGATGCTGTATAATAATTATATTAATTTTGTACACATTGATACTAAATAAGAATCCACTGAAAAAGCTAATAATTTATTTTCCTTCATGAGGATGTGGTCAAGTAGAGGAAGCAGATTAGAAAGGACAGAGTGGAACTGATTTAAAAAATCTACTTTCTCCTTAACTTCATTTGTAAACATTTTACTACTTAGATGAATGTCCTTTTATGACAATGACAATGAAAGAAATATATTCATACTGTATTTGAAAAGCATAAAAAATAATGATGTACTCATAGCCTGTTCAGTTAGAAATGGGCAATTACATTTTAATGGAGAGGGTCTCTGTTTTGTTTTGATGGTGGTTGGCTTTGGTAAATTTTTAAATAAGTTAGGGTTTTTTTTAAATTAAAATTTGAGATAAATAAGACTTTACATCCTTATTTATTGTCAAATAATTTTTATTGCTAAGATCAATGCTGTCACTTTCATTTCACACAGAAAATATTTGTCAGAGGAAAATTTAAAAACTGAAAAGAATAAATTCTTCAGTTTTTTTCCTGGCAAAAGTTGACCCTAAACATGCACAGTTTTTTTTTATCATCCAATGAATATGGTTGAATGAATTTTAGAAGTGTGAAATGCAATTAATATAATGTTGTCAATTATAGGATATAGACTATAGGAACAACATTCGCAGCCCTTGTTAAGAAATTTGGATAATTTCATTTGTCCATAATTTGGTGTATCATAAATTTTAACTTGACCCTATGGCTTCATTCCCCTGAATAGATAGTAATGTCAAGTTGCTACTTTGAGCATTTTGGAACTAATGACTCTTTAAAAAATTGACAGTGTAAATCTGTCTTGACTGAATTTTTCATTACAACACTACCTCAGGATAAAAGAGGCCAATATTTTTACAGGAAAATGTTTCTTCCTGTAAGGAGTAAGAAGAATATCACAAATTGGAGGAAATCATCAACTGTTTTGTAATGCAGTCATTTATGGGCAAAGGGATCAACAACTCTGCCCCTCTTAAACTCTTGAGAATACAGTGAGATTCCTGTTTAAAACACTAATGTCCTAAAACAGATAATTTCAAAGTCAAAACTAATGATTCCCTAATTTCACTAGCTTTCTACATCAACCGGTCTGGGTGAAAATTAGGATGAGTAAAATGGGCAACTTGTTTTGGTTGGCCAGCTGAAGTTTCAAACTTTTTGGAAAGTTTTGATTCTTAGTGATTTTTATTTTTTGTCCAAGTGTAGAATTGCTGTATATTATTACCCAGCCAATATTTCTTTGAAGTTTTGTATGCAGTATGATATATTAGGTATAAGTTTTTGTAGGTCAAAAGAATTTAAGTAGTTATTAGCAAACCTATTTAGAGCGTGAAAAAGCTGTGTTGAAGAATAGATGACATTAAACATTTACCAGCAAGTCAATAAAATAATCCTGATACATTCTATATAATTTAATGTTCTAAAATTATTTTTTCACTTTGCCCAATATTTACTGTATCTTTTGAGTAAAAGACATACAGTCGTTCCTTTATGTAAACATTAAGATATGCCTCTGTTTCTTTAACTATACAGCCTTCTTGACAAATTTCTTGAATTTTGTGCACAAAATAGTATTGCAGCCTGCTATTTAGCCTCTGGTGCCTTAGAGTTATTATAAATATTTAACAATATGTACATAATGTAAATACTGCCAAAAAAAGATCACTAAGGCCAAATATTTTCTCTATCACTTTTTATGGCACTTGCTTTCTATTGCTACTTTAGCCTCTTTTATCCAGCTTTGTAACAGTTATAACATTGTAGCCAATGTAAATGTTTACTTTCAATAAATCTGAATTTGTTCAACAAGTACTGTATATGTGGGCACTATTGTGAGAACTCGAATAGAATTTGGCCTCCCCCCTTACTGAATCTTGCCTCTGTGTTTTGCTGTTTTTGGAATAACTAAATGAAATCTAAAACAAATATATTTTATTCATTTTTCCCTTCTTCTGACAGTCTGATGAAAACATTCTTTTCTTGAAATACAGAGTGGTTGAGGGAGGCTCCAGGAAATAATTGATTATGTATGTGAGTGTTGTTACGGTTATTAGCAATAGACCATAATGATGGTTTCAAAGATAGTATAGCTTAGATTTACAAACCTTCAACTATACAGTGCCATTTGAAGTCTGTTTGCATGTCTGAAGAGGCATTTTAAATGAACCATTGTGGATTTTTAAAACATTTTTTAACCTAGAAATATGATGTATATTTCAAGATAATATACTTGGTTGTTTTTTAATTTTTCATTATTTTACTCTATATATCACTTCCAAAATAGTCTTTGTCTTCACCAAGAGCCATTTTTATTACAAAAAATAAAAGGGGTTTTAGAATGGGGTCAGGAAAGCAGTTCAATAAAACTGACCAGGAGAAAATAAGAAGTATTATATATAGATATATCTTTGTGATAGTTATATCACATCCTTAGGTCCTCACTTCTTCAAATAAGGGAGGTACAGTCTTATAGTTCTTCCTCAGGACCACGTTGCTAGTATAATTTTATACCCACCCCTCCATTTGGCTTGTTTTTTTTGTTCTTTTCATTTTCATCATAGAAGTCATTATGTGTATTGTCTCTTAAGCTGTGCTCAACTAACTTTACATCCATATCCATAGTCGTATGTCTATCTGTATCTGTCTTTATATATCTATATATAGGAGATATATTTATTTTTCCAGGTTTCTATATATCTATAAAGAGAACTATGTCTTCTCTTGCTTCTCTAATCCTTATACTCATTGATTTTATTTCAAAGTAATAGTTACTTTATATAAAATGTCATACTTTTTATATATAAAATGTCTTATACTTTTCAAAGTTCAGCTTTTAAAATAAGATATCTAAATCATGATGACTAAATAATCCTCCCAAGGATTTAGTTCACTTTTAGTTATATGAGGAAATAGAATTTACTAAATACGGTTATGGAATGAATCTGTGATTTTGTTGATGATATTTGTCCTTCATTCTCGAAGAAGTTCATGACATTAGGAAGGTGATGCCATGACAAGCACGTGAATTGAATTTGAAGGAGGAGGTACCGTGCTAAGTCATTAGCCTCACTTTCTCCTCCAGAGCCATTTGAGTCTAGCAGCAAGATATGAATCAGGGCAATTGAAGATAACCCTGGATATAAGGAAATCAGAAATAAATGACCTTGCCCAGTCACACAGCTAGTAAGTAGTAAGTGACTTGAGGCTGGCTTTGAATTCCAAGGCCAGTGTTCTATTTACTGTACCACCTAGCTGCTCCTGTAATTTTGTAAGCAAAAGGATAAATGGAGAAATTTTCTCTATCAATACAAGTCATTGTCTTTTTTCTAACTTACAAAATTGAAGAGTTGCCTTTCTAAAGATTTGAAAGGTTTTGTGACTTTCCCAGAGTCACATAGCTCTCTCCATATTAAGCCATACTGCTTATTCAAATTCACTAAAATCAAATTTATATTAAACTTGTGACTAATTACACAATTCTAAGACTTAAAATATAATAATTTATAGGAAAGAAACTATAGACTACAGTACACAAAGGAAATCTAATAGTTATTAATTATTTAATATATGCCTTGAAATAAGTAAAAGACAATATTTCTGTACCACAATGATTTGTGTAGAAAGCAAATACGTTATAAAAGAATGGATAATAACCTAAAGCAATAATGTTCAAAGTGTTATAAGTGAGCCTATAAGTGTAATTAAAAATGTAGCATTCTTTTTTTTTAGGTTTTTTTTAACAAGGCAGTGGGGTTAAGTGACTTGCCCAAGGCCACACAGATAGGTAATTATTAAGTGTCTGAGGCTAAATTTGAACTCCTGACTCCACGACCAGTGCTCTATCCACTTGTGCCACCTACCCACCCCAAAATGTAGCATAATTCTTAATGAGCAAATAGAAGGAAAGTTTTGATGAATGGGATGGGACTTGAGAAAGTCTTGAATTATGGTTAAAGGATGACAGTCCAGGTGACTGGAACAGCATGGCCAAAGGCATGTCAAGAATTGGCAACAGACTTGATTGCTTGAAGTAATAAGTTTGCATTAAGCCATAATGTGAAATAAGAATGAATTGGAGTGGTGTATGCCTGGAAAGCAAAGGACTTTGGACTTGATTGAGTAGCTTTAAATTCCTGCTCAAGAAGTGACATGAAGGAAAGGCTGGCAGCATTATGCTAAAAAGATTCCAGAGTTCATAATGGAGGCCGGGAGTCTAAGTAGGTATAGTAATTCAGGCATAAGATTATAAAAACCCAGACAAAAATCTTGTGTGAGAGACATTTAGAAGGCAAATATTTAAACAGGACTCAGAAATTAGCCTCATAAATGTTACTAGAGACAGAATAATTACCTACTCCAACCTATGACCTTGAACAAATAGCTTAATCTTTCAGGGCCTCAGTTTCCTTATCTGTAAAATGAGGAGACTGAACTTGTGTGAGGTTCTTAACCTTTTATTGTATCAGGGATGCCTTTCACTATCTAGTTGAAAACTTCTGGACCTTTTCTCAGAGTAATGTTTTTAAAAACATAAAATATATAGATTTACAGATCCAATTTTATCAAAATGAAGTTGTTGGAATATTTAATTTTAATATTTAAAAAATTCACAGACTCCTGGTGAAAAACTCTTTCGCTAGAAGACATCTGAAATTGAATATTCCAACTCTTGGAATTTTATGATTTTTATATTGTAAACAGTTAAAGAAGGGTCCCATGTTTCAGATGAGATAGAACACAGATAATGATGAATCCATTAACATGTCAGGGAAAAGCTGAGAAGAGAAGTTGATCTGTTGGCAATAACTATAAGATAAGACAACTTATATGTATGCATGTACACACATATAATTGACCATTTTACACTTGCAAATTACAAAGGTAATCTTATTTGACTTCATAGCTCAATGGATTAGGCAGTTCAAACCTCATATCCATTTTACAGAGGAGAGAAAGCAAAATAATAGCATATGTTGTAGATTAAAGAATTAAAATCTAGGTATTCTGACTGCAAGATCAATGCCTTACACATCTTTTGCCTCATGTTAAGTTTGAGATGAGGAGGAAAAAGTCCACATCTATGGTCTGAATAGAGTTGGACTTTCAGAATCAGAGCACAGGTAACAGCTGAAGAGACTGGGGATTAATCTTCATAAGTGACCTTTGTAAGTGATTACAGAGAAGAGAAGTGAGAGGATAAGTACAAAGCCTTGAGGAGCAATCCACATTTAGGACTAGAGATGAGAGATGGAGTTATCAAAGAAATAGAAAACTAATATTAGTCACTGTCAAGGGTGCCAAAAGAAGAGAATGGAAAATGATCTTACTTCAATACTTCAAAGCTACATGAATTTATCTTAGTGTATAGTCTCTCTAATGACACAAATTGCAAGCCCTTCATGCCCTAATAAAAATTTTAATGATTCTCTTGGACATTATTATGATCTGGTCCTTAGCATTCTGGTGATGAGCTTTTTAAATCATCTTTAAAAGGGAAAATGTGATTGATAATATGAACCATGGCTACCCAATTTCCTTCTGGCTTTCCCAGGGGGAGTTAATTTTCTTCTCAGAGAAGATAAAAAGCATTTGACTGGCTAAAAGTGCCCCAGTTATGCTCTTTGTAATACAGAAGTCTATAAGTAGCTCCTTAGCCATCACAAATAAGAAAAGGAGGAAGGACTATGCTCAACCTGTGTCTTGATAAGTCTATATTAGCTTTCCCATCCTTTGCTGTAGGGAAGGGTAAAATAAGCTTAAATGTCTATGTACTTACAAAAAAAAAAGAGGGAGTCATGCTCTAAAATCTCAAATTAGTTAATGAAATTAATGTTATTCCTAATTCGACCTACACATTTAAGAAAATAGGAACAATGTAAGTAGAAGCTGCCCAATAGTGGAAGATTGTTCTCAGACAAATGAAATGCTGATTATTGAGACAATCTTCATGATTCAACTGGTCATATTACATTCCACAAGGATATTAAAAAGCAAATTTCCTAACTACCAAGCTCAGACTCATTTGTACCACAGTTCACAATTCTTTCTCATTTTCATGACATCACTGGAATCTACTTACTTCCCACTCATCTACTTCCTCTGCTCCAGATACAATCATCTGTTACTTTTCGGATCAGATAACCTGTAGAGCAAAATAATCTTCAGACTAGAAAAACTAAATTTAGAAATAGGTAAATTAAGGGATGGCACAAAAGGATCCAATTCCCAATTGGGAAAAGGTGTTAAATCTTGAGCATCTACACTACATTTTGATGTTTTTGTTGTCTTTTTTTAATGGATCATTAGCCAGGTTATTCCATGGGAAAGGAGAATCTCCAGTTCAAAATGCTAATAAAATTACCAATAAAGACCAGTAATCAATAAGTAATGAATCTCTTTAAAATTTTAGTGTGATTGAAAAAATGAGGATTAATTTTATAAAAATTTTATGTTTGGGCTTGCTTTGTGTCTTCATTTTCATATTGAACTCCCTCTTGAGAAAACTTCTCCCACCTCTGGGCAGCACCTTCTCAATGGGACATTGAAACATTATATGACTTGCCCCCATTCAGAAATCATCATTTTTCAGAAAGGAAGGTCTTAGACTTCCTTACTCTGTGGTTAGTTTTCTATTCCTTGCCTTTTTTATACCACTCACTTTAAAATAATCTGCTTCCTTTTTTAGTATACTTTTTAAATTCCTTTACCCAATTAAAAAAAATTCATCTTTACGTCTCCAGTATCTTAAAGTCTTTGCACAGGTGAAGCAGAACATGATCTCAGTATAGGTTTGGATGATGACCCATTTTGAAGGGTTAGATATTTGGACCCTTGAGAGAGCTTGTTGCTGAAGAAGCCACCATAAAAGATGAGAGAAAATCTCTAACATCAGTTTTTTCTGATTAAAACTATAGTCTTACTTAATAATTATAATTTTCCGTTTCTATGATGTTACAGGACTAGAGTGTCATCAGAGCACTCTGAATTTCATTTCTTGGTTAAGAGTTCATACACTAGCAAGTTACTTAACCTTTGTCCCAGTTTATTCAACTGTAAAAATCAGATTAATAAAACCCATCTCTCAGTGTTGTTGAGAATCAAATGAGGTAACATTTATGAAGTCCTTAACACAGTGACTGGTACATAGAAACAGTGTATATTCTCTTCTCTTCTCCCTTTCCCCCAAATATTCTTTCCCTGGTTACCCTGCACTGGTCCCTAGTAGTGTTTGGTAATTAAATACATATTAATGAGGCTGCTTTTCTCTAAAACCATGTTACCATCCTAAGGAATGAAATGAATTTCAAAAACAGGGACTATAAATTCCTGTGTGCATGGTAGGACTATAAAATCACACTGACTATTGTGTTTCTGATGAATTGGACCTTCTTCACACATTGCTTTTCCATCCTTATAAAAGCAGTTCAGATTATTCTTTGACGGGAGAGAGAATGGGAAGATTGGACTTGGTCCCACCCTTTGCTAGTTGGCTACACTAGTTACTACCTAGATGTTATCTGATATGCTCTTGGTTACCAATGGTGTTTCTTTGCTGCATACTAATATAAATAAATCATTTTATTTCAAAAGGTCTAGGACACATTTCAATAGTGGAGACACATTCTATTTACTAATTATGAACACAAATATATCTTAGACTTATTTGAATTATAAAGTTCAAATAACAAGCACCCTGTTTTTTGTCATTAGCAATGACTAACTGGAAATTGTAAATACAGTCAAGAAAATAGAATGTAGAGAATAAGATCAGTGGGGAAGAACAAATTAAGGACTCTTCTTCAGAACTCACATTTACAAGAAATTTGCACCATTAATCAATAAAAAATTATAAAGCACATACTATGTGCTAAGCACTGCCCAAAGCACTGGGTTTACATGTATAAAAATACAGTCCTTGTCCTCAAAAAGTTTATAATAGTGGGTGAAAACAACATACAAAAGGAAGCTGAAAAAGACATAAAGGTGCACAACTTGTTTTTGTTGAAGTGAAGTCCCAAAGAAGTGTACTCAGGGGAGAAATTAGGAGATCTGAGTTAAACTACTTCTTTAAATGGATGTTTGGAAATTCTTGGCCCCTCTGTCTAAAAATAGGGGTAAAAGTTGGTGAAGAGGTAGAGCTATGGGAAAACCTGCATTTAGGAGGGAACTGAGCATAGATGCCCCATTTCCCACTTGTCTGTCTTACTCTTGAACTTCTCTGACTTCTCCATTATGCTCCATGTATCTTATAATTGGGAAAACTTCAGGATCTTTCAAGATTCCATAAGTCTTGATGATTTGAATTTAAAGGTGGAATCAAGTCACATCATTTGAAAGATAATGGGCTATTTTAAAGTCTATTTTTTCCAAACAATATTTCAAGAAATCATAAATGAAAACTACACAGGACAAAAGCAAAATGTGCTAGCTTTTTGAAAAATAAAGCTATTTAAAAAAATTAAATGCCCAATCATAGTCCCAAAGACCAAAAGTTCCTTTGTGGTTCATTGTTTTGGTTTTGAAGCCTTGTTCTTCCTTTGTTAAAAAAAAAAAAAGATCATGACATCAGTGAGGTAATGTCATGATATGCATGTGAATTGGATTTGGGTAAAAGGGTGCTGTGCCTCACTTTCTCCTCTGGAACCATCTGGATCTAGATGCTAGATATGGATCGGGATGACTGGAGATGGTCTTGAATACCAAGCAATCAGGGTTGTCTTACCCAAAGGAACATAGCTAGTAATGTGAAGTATCTGAGGTCACATTTAAACTCAGGTCCTCCTGACTCCTGGACTGGCACTCTTATCTACTGAATGCAATAGCAATTGTTTTCTATTCTGACCAGAAACTCTGAGGATATTTCCTTTCAGATTGATACTTTTGTGATAGTCAACTGGTCATCTTTTGCCTCAATTCTTATTAATGAGTATTGCCTCAAACAAACAAAAACCTGGAAATGGCCTTTAAAAAGACCAAAGTCACACACTGCAACCTAGTTATGTCCCGTTGTCTGGAGATTTGTTTAGCACTGAACTTGAATGTCTCTGTAGTAGAGAGTGAGACAGCTCTGCTTCAGTTAAATCCAATTCATGTGCAAGTGATTACCTTTGTCATATCATTAGTCCTCTTTTAGAATGAAGAATAAACAGTAACAACATTCAAACTTGGTACTCTACCTTATCACTATACTACCCTTTTTGCCTCTGTAGTTGGAAGTTGGGACAATGAACACGGTAAAGAGAAACAGAATTTGCTGTCAGAACTACTTAACTGATAGTTCAATGTTTCTTAGAATTTTACAATTTAATCTTTTACAGTTGTTTCTTGATCTAATTATTTTCTGCATCTATCTTTTCTTATGCATATCCCTGATGCACAGCATTATTTTCCACATCCCACTCCATCATTCCTTTCATTTCTCTTTCAACTTAAGTAAAACTTTTGGAATTTAGGATAATTTAAGGTTTTTATCACATTAGATTACTCCAGTTTATGACTTTTTTAAAGGAAGCTAGGGGTTGTAATTTACAGAGCGCCAGGACTGAAAATTTTAAAATGCTGCTAAGCAAATTAACAGTGAAATCAAAATCAAAGAATAATTTAAGTTTCCAAGTAATGAAGATCTTTTTTCAAGCCCTTTAGAAACATGCATTTTTTTAGAAAATAATTCACATGCTAATTAAATTCTGCCTTTTTTTTATTGAAGGTAGTTCATAATGTCCTTTCCCCTATCACTTTGCTAGCCTCACCTCAGCATTTATATGTGCTATGACTGTTGAAGGAATGAATCAGTCAACCAACAAGTATTTATTAAACTCTTACTCTGTGCCAGGCACTATATATGAGGATACACAGAACAGTAAAAAAATTAGAATCAGGAGACCATTATGTTCAGTAATAGTAATGTTATAATGATGATCAACCATGAAAGGCTTAGTTACTCTGAGGAATACTATGATTCAAGACAATGCCAGATTCATAATGAAAGTCTTCCACCTCCAGGATGAGAATTGATAAATTCAGAATTATAATTTCCTTACTTTTTTATTAATATTTATTTTTCTGAAACTTGGAAAAGTTTTGCATGAATTCACATATATTATTGATATTCACTCTCAGTGAGTGGAGGAAGGATATGAGAAAAAGAATTTGAAATCCCATTCAAAAAAGAAAGAATATTAAAATAAAATATAGGTGTTTTTTTTAACAAGGCAATGGGATTAAGTGACTTGCCCAAGGTCACACAATGTGTCTGAGAGAGATTTGAACTCAGGTCCTTCTGACTCCAGGGCCCATGCTCTATCTACTGCCTACCTAGCTGCTGCAAAATAATATTTTAAAAATAAATTTTTGATTAGTAAATTGATAAAATACTCTTTAGTCTCCTAAAATGAATATTTTGAAGAACATTATGCATTTATTTCCTTAAAATTCTCATGTTTTACTTTGAAAATTCCTCTAATTCTACTTGTATATATATATATACACAAGAAAATTAATGATAAATAAATATGCCAATTTTTAGTCTACTAATTCAAACTGGTCTTCCTTTCATTAAGTTTGAATTCAAGAGCTTTCCCTATCATTTTACTTCTTTCCTTGTCATAAAAGCATGTACATTCTTCAATAGGGAAAGAGCCAGGAAAACAGATCTCAGAAGATTTTTTTTATGTTATGCAAAAAACTTTTCATAATCTTTCATAGAAAAAAGGGGATTCTGTTTTATATAAATGAAATATAACTAAGTGAAATATGAATCAGTTTTATTTCACTTCTAAAAATAGCATTCTAAATTGACTAATCATCAGACAGCCTGTCACTCCTGGATGGAATCCTATAAATCTGTTGATCTCTTTCACTTTATTATGATTTCTTTTAAAAAAAATACTTTCCTCAAGAAAATAAATTATTAATTCTTAACAGGAAGGAGCATCTTTCCTTTAATTGTAACTATATGATACCATGTTGAAAGTTTTAAATTTTTTATTTCCTTTTATTAATTTTTATTCTTCGAAGCTCAGCCATTCCTTGGACATCATTTGGTGACTAAAAGTCTGTCTTCTGTAAATATTAACCTTTCCTGACCAAAATCTAATTGATGGAATAATAGTGTTAAGGGAAGACTCAGATTCCAAAGGGAAATTTGATCTCAAGAAAGAAGAATCCCAATTGTTCCCATCACCTTGGTTAAATTGTCAATAAGTCAATCTCTTTCCCCTCACTCAGTCTTTTCTGAACCTTCTAAATATAGTTTAATTTATAACCTGACTCAGTTTACCTATAGAGTTTAACTAAATTTGTTTCTTTGAAGGATATATGAACCTATGATTTTATTTAACTAAGTTTGTTCAACTTTTATTATATTGGAAAAAAGATTTTAAATCTGTTCTTTTAACTTTTATAGCCTAAAAATGAGACTACAATATGTAAAATAATTACTTCTCTGTCTTTGTAACATAATTCTCTCTATAAAGGTTTTTCAGATTCCAATATTAGAGCTCTGGGTTATTTTTCTACCTCCTGAACCTATGCTTAAGCATAATAAAAGCTTTTTTTAACCTCAATAATTTCTGTGTTGTGGTATATTTAATTTAGGGAGGAATAATCTAGCATGTGTACTCAAAGAGAAGATATTTCTTTCATAATAATAAAAATATTGAACTTTATATTTGATGAAAATTTTATTGCCTCTACATGTTAACTTTATTTACACTTTTGGAGTCATTATGTACATTGTTCTTTTAGTTCTGTTTTCTTCCCTCTGCATAAGTAATACTAATTTTCACATGTCAATAAATCAGCAAACATTCATTCATTGACAGGTGAAGATGGGTGCTAAATGCTGGGAATACAAACAGAAACAAAAAGAGATCTAGGCTTCAAATAACTCAAATTATAAATAGGAAACACTCTTTAAATTTACTACGTACAACATATCAATACATGCAATGTTTAATGTATACTACTCTTAGAAGGAAGCCCATAGAAAGGAGGGTGGGAGATTGTAGGAGTGTGGAGACTGTAAGAGACCTTTTACAGAAAGTGAGAGCAGGATTAATATTGAGTCTTGAAGACAATGAAAATGAAAGGGGAGAAGAGAGAATTTCAGGCGCTAAGACCAGTGAGTGAAAAAGTATAAAGTTGGAGGTAGAAAGTTATGTGTGAGAAGGCCAGTCTTACTGGACCATAAAGGATGTAAAGGAAAATAAAGTATAAGAAACCTAGAAAAGTAAAAAAGCAGACAGATTATGAAGGACTTTTAAGAGCCCATTGGAGCATTCTTTATTTGCTCTTGGAGATATTAGAAAATCACAGAAATTTTACTGAATAGAAGGTGTGGTAATGAGGTCAGACTTGTACTTTAGCAGCTGTTTGGGGAACCTGTAGATTGGCAGTTAGGGCAGCTAGTTGGAGTAGTGGATAGAGCACCAGCTCTGAAATTAGAACTTGAATTCAAATCTAACTTCAGACATTTACTAGGATGTGTGACCTTGGGCAAATCACTTAATCCTGACTTCCTCCAGTCCAGGGCCATCTCCAATTGTCCTGATTCATATCTGGCTACTAGACTCAGATGACTCCAGAGGAGAAAGTGAGGATGATGATTTTGCATAACATCCCTCTCATTCAGATCTAATACACCTGCATGTCATGGCATCATCTCCCTAATGTCATGGTCTTCTTCAAGGATGAAGGATTTACTTTTTTTATTTTTATTTATTTATTTTTTTAGCATTTTGCAAGGCAAAAGGGGTTAAGTGGCTTGCCCAAGGCTGCACAGCTAGGTAATTCTTAAGTTGTCTAAGGACGGATTTGAACTCAGGTACTCCTGACTCCAGGGCTGGTGCTCTCTCCACTGCACCACCTAGCCACCCCTCCACTGTGCCACCTAGCCACCCCAAGGATGAAGGTTTAACATCATCATTATCATATTGGCACTTATGTTACCTGGAGTGATGAGACCAACTAGCAACCTATTGTAATAGTCTGGACATGAGGTGATGAGATTGATGTAGGGAATTATGGGCAGAAAGGAATATTATAATTGTGAACAAATTTTTATAAACTTTTTCTGCACTTGATCTTTACCAGTGGATCAAATTAGATGTTAGATTATGAACATACAATAGTATGTCACATTAAACCAAGTAGACTCATCTTACAGCTACACCTCCTTCAGCAATCTCTCCAATACAAGACTCTGAACCATTCCCAAAAGGCAAACTCTCCAAACCAAGACCTGGACCACTCCCAAAACATCATCCCTTCTATGGATCCTGAGGAGGGTATTTAAGTCTTGTCTCTCTAACTTTTTTTTGGTTTTTGCAAGGCAGTGGGGTTAAGTAGCTTGCCCAAGGTCACACAGCTAGGTAATTATTAAGTGTCTGAGGTCACATTTGAACTCAGGTACTCCTGACTTCAGGGCCGGTGCTCTATTCACTGCACCACCTAGCCACTCCTGTCTAACTTCTAATGTTCAAGTTAATCAACTGCTTGCCCTCCTGGTCAAACTACTGTGCCCAAAACCATGTATCCTTTAAAGAACTCAAGTATCTGTTGCTTTCTTTGTGTGTGTGTGTGTGTGTGTGTGTGTGTGTGTGTGTGTGTGCTGTAATGACTTTTTTTAGGTTTTTGCAAGGCAAATGGGGTTAAGTGGCTTGCCCAAGGCCACACAGTTAGGTATTATTAAGTGTCTGAGACCGGATTTGAATCCAAGTACTCCTGACTCCAAGGTTGGTACTTTATCCACTACACCACCTAGCTGCCCCCTGTAATGACTTTTTAATAAATCTGTTTTCTTTTTACACCTGCACTCTGCAATATGAGTTGTGAGTTCTTCACTGGGAAACAATTGAATCCTCCTATAACAAGACCAATACTAGAGTGGAGGTCTATTGTGAGGGCAGACTATCAAGTCATAATAATAATTTCTAGCACTTATATACCACCTACTATGCTAAAAAGCTTTAGAAATATCTTATTTGATTCTTACAACAACCTTGTGATGTAGGTACTATTATTATCTCTATTTTACTAGCTGTGTAACCTTGGTCAAGTCACTTAACCCTGACTGTCTCACATCCAGGGCCTTCTCCAGTTGTCCCATTTCATATCTGGTTATTGGATCCAGATGACTCTGAAAGAGAAAGTGAGGCTGGTGACTTAGTACAACAGCCCCCCACACACACACGCACACACACTCAAATTTTTTTTCTTGCCAACGCAATGGGGTTAAGTGGTTTGCCCAAGGCCACACAACTAGGTAATTATTAAGTGTCTGAGGCTGGATTTGAACTCAGGTACTCCTGACTCCAGGGCCGGTGCTCTATCCACTGTGCAACCTAGCCACCCCCTGACTCAAATTTAATTCATGTGCTTGTCATGGCATTATCTCTCTGATGTCATGGACTTCTTTGAGAAAAGAAGACAAATATATTTCAGTTGAGGAAACTGAGGCAAACAGAGTTTAAGTAGCTTGTTAATAAATATGGTTTGATATGTACTCAATTCTTGACTCTGGTTTCAATGCTCTTATCCATTGTATCACATGACATCTAAGTGATCAAAAAGAATCTGCTTTGAGACTTGTTTCATGTAGTTCATTGATAAGAATCTTTGGTGGGAAGGAAATTGATAGGCATTTGTACTGGGATAGAAAAATGTCTCTATTGTTTGTTAACACTACTGAGCATAGTGTTCATGATACTGATGTCATTTCATTTTGTAAGGGAATAAATCTGGTCAGGGTTGCTAAGACTGATGACACCATGTGGGTTTGAATTATTGAAAGCAGTTATCCTTTGTGGCATAGCATCTTTCCATTATATTCACATACTACATTTTGTTTGGCCAGTCTCACCACTGCATATATATATATAATATATATATATATATTATATATATATATATATATATATATATATATATATATATATATATATATATTTTGTTTCAGGGTTTTTATTATCACGCATTGTTTCTAAGGGCATTTTAGTACATATAGAGCTGCTCTTCCTGGAATAATATGCTGATTTAGGATATAAACCTAGTAGTAGAAACTCTACATCAAAAGTCATTTGCAATTTAGTAAACTTTCTTGTATAATTATTTTTCCTATATAAGTAATTTTCAAGAGAAGTTGAACCAGTTGAGCAAACTCTTTCCCTCCAATACCTCCAACATTGAGTTTCACTATCCTTTGCTATCTTTGCTAGTTCAACACTGGTGAAGTATAACTTGGGTTTAATTTACATTTCTCTGATTATTAGTGATTTTGAATATTTGTCAGTTAGTTTGTATTTCTTCTTTTGATAATGATAGCCAGAAAGACAAGTTAATGTTGCAGGCTTCCAAGGAATCTTGTTCCAATCCACTTGCCCCTTTTTGTGCATGTATTTAGGAGGGGGAGAGGGTTGAAATCATATTCTTTTATGGGCTTCCCAAACTCCTCTGAGTCTAATTGGATGCTGTAAAGTCTATGAAAATAGATAAAATAATCAAAGAATGAATATAAATCTCCAAATTCATTTATTAAAGAAAAGCCACCAAATTTGAAAAAAAAAATCAATGAAGGAATTTTCTAACTAGTCCTCTCTATAGTCCTAATAGAAACTTTCAGACTTGAAAAAATTAGGCAGGTTTCCTCAGCTGTTCATATCAGAATTCTATAATTCCCTTCCCCCTTACACACACACACACACACACACACACACACACACACACACACACTTCATCAGAATCAGTGTCATGAAATGTTTATTAAGCATCTATTATTAAGCATGAACCAGGCACTGGGTGCTGGGAATACAAAGAAAAAAATGACAATCCTTACCTTCAAAAGCTCCCAATCGAAGGGGAAGACAACATATAAAAAGTTGCTGAAAAGGGTAGGGGGTAATACCCGGTACCCTGTACATGATGAAGTCCTGTAGCTAGACTGGGAAATAATCTCAGGAGGTGTGATCACATAAGTGATTTCATTTGCATAATTGTGAGTTGCTTAAGATCCTGAAACACTGGAGGTCAGAAGGGAAATGATAAGATGAATTTCTTGTTTGGCCTCCTTAAATGGTAGAGCATTAGGGAGGATCTCTCCAATGCCCAGTTTCTTCCTTCTCCAATCAGAAAGAGGAAGGGAGAAACACTAGGGGTAAGGGGGTTCTGAGGAAGAATGAACTTCAGAGTTGATTTCATCTTGCTGCATAAATTTTTGGAGATCATGAAATCCAGGAGGTTAGGCAGTTGAAAAATGTAAATTATCTGTAAATAAAAAGGAAAACCATAATTTATATATATATATATAATATATATTGTATATATATATATATATATATAATATATATATATATATCTGAACATTTTTACATTGAAAATTTAGCTATACTATTTTATCACTATTAGGTCCAGGTTCATGGAGTTCAGGTAATAAATTTGAATTAAGGATACTTTGTGTGGATATTTTTCTTTCTTTCTTTCTTTCCCCCCAACTTGTTAGCACAATGGAAGTAGATTTGAACCTAATGATCTAGGGGTCACACACAATTTCTATTACTATATGTGGGACCTGAATGAGCCCATTTCTGGGCATCAGCTACCTTATTTGTCAAAATGAATGGAATGGACTAAGTGACTTTGAGGTCTCTTATGGTTCCAAATCTAGGACTCTATGATCCCACTTTTTTTTGTGCAAGCCATGCTGTGACTATTTTATTATTCATTCAGTTTCTCAATTTGTGGTCTAAATCTCTCTCTCTCTCTCTCTCTCTCTCTCTCTCTCTCTCTCTCTCTCACACACACACACACATCTGTTTGTCTCTCTATTTATTCATTTAATTACATTTTTACTAACTACTGTATAAGACATATTGGTTTTTTAAAATTTATATAAGCTTACATTTTCCCTCTAGTTATCTTTAACAAAAGGCAGATATGTTGACGCATCTTCAAGTATGTCAATGAAGAATGTGACCCAGGGAAAGGTTAATAGGTACTAGGTAGTAGGTGGTGACAGTGCTGACAGGGTGTTATCGTCTAGTATGATACAATAAAAGGGAGAGTATCCCCAAGACAACCCTGGAATCTGAGTGACCAGGAGAGGGTTCTACTTGAAATCCCACAGGAGTCATAACAAAAGAGAGAAATAGATCAAAGTGAAAATTGCTTTTAAAAATGATAAAAACAAAACAAAACCCAAAAGGCTTTAAGTTAATACAGGTGGCAACCAGAACGTTAACATTAAGATAGGAAACAACCTCAAAGTCCACTCTCACTCCACCCCCCCCACTTCCACCTCCACCAAATAGACCTATCTCTGTGATAGGTTTGTTAAAGAAAATCTCTCTTTGTAGCCTAGTCATTAACGCTTTGATTTTCTGCATTTTGTGAAGAATAATGGGTCACTGGTTTCTTATGTAATGCTTGTCTCCTATATATCCTTTTGGACTCAGGGTGGTACACAGTCTATCTAGTCTTACCCTAACAAATACTCACTGGGTTATTGCAGCCTTTTTTATTGTCTCACAAAGTCATTCCCACCCTTAGGGCTCCACCCCTTCCCCACCTTCACTGGACTGCCATTTGTTATTCCTGAAGTCTTCAAAGCCTAGGTTTCTTCCCTGAAAACTTTTCATACTATTCTATCCCTCCTTGATTTCTCTTTTCTATCAATCAATAAATAAACATGTTTTAAATACCTAGGTATTGAGTTAGTCACTGAGTAAATATAAAAAGAACAGTCCCTGCCCTCAAGAAATTTGCAGTCTAATGGGAAAAGACAACTACAACCCAAAAGATACAAAGCAAACCGTTTACAAAATAAGTAAGAAATAATTTTAAGGGAGAGAAGGCCTAGAAATTAAGAGGGGGTTAGGAAAGGCTTTTGTAGAAGGCAGGATTTTATTGATGCTTAAAAGAAACCAGGAAAGTCAGAGAGAGAATTTCAGGTATGGTGGTTGACCAGAGAGGGAGAGTACCCAGAATCAGGAGTTGGAGTACTTTGTTCTACACTATTAACCTCTTCAAACTGTATAAGGTCTTTTACAGTTAGTTAATTATTTTCTGTATATCTTACACAGAATCTGAATTGTAAAATCAGATAATCTTAAAATTGGAAGGATCTTTAGGGAAAATAAAGCCCAAGCAATTTTTGAAAATAACCTTTTCTACAAGATAACCAACAGTAACTTAGCCATTGATTTAAGACTTCTCTTGAGGGAAAAACAATAATGATAATAACCATATTTATATAGTGTTTTAAGGTTTCAAAATGCTCTACAAATATCACCTCATTTTATCTTCACAATAACCCTGAGAGGTAGGAGCTATTATTTCCTCTATTTTATAGATGAAAAAACTGAAACCAACAGAGGTTAAGTGACTTGCAACAGGTAATATACCTAATAAGTATATGAGACTGGATTTGTCTCAGGTCTTCCTGACTCCAGTTCTAGGATTCTCTTCAAATGTCACTCCTCACCCCTGGACCATGGTAGCATCATACTCCATCTGGGAGCAGATTATCATTCTTTTATTTAGTTCTAATTGTTAAGAATTTTTTTTCTTGATACTCATGTTCTCACAGCCTTTATCTTTGTTTTGCCTTTTAGATCCAAGCAAAATTAATCTAAACTAAAACTAATATTTTATATGAAAACCCTTGAAATGCTTGAAGACAGCCATTATGTCCCTTCTAAATCTTCTCTTAGCTAAATTTCTGTATTTCCTTCAATTACCTCACATAAGGTATACTCTCAAGGTACTTCATCAGTCCATTTCTCTAACTTGTCATTGCTCTTCCCAAATTGTAGGGCCTAGGAAGGAAACAATATTTCATACATAGTCTGATCAAGGCAGAACACAATGACATTCTCATCTATCATGTTTCTTTTTTATGCTAAGAGCAAATTGGAATTTTTGACCACTCTAATATATAATTGCTTCTTTGCACACATTATCTACAAAACTTCAATAAGTCAGATGAGCTGCTGCCCAGCTATGACTTCCTTGTAGAGTTGCTTTTAAAACCCAAGAGCAATATTTGTGTTTTCTTTCTGATGAGATCATAATTTGATCACTATATAGAGCTCCCAGTGAGGATCTGCTCCCAATGCAAATCAGTTCATGCATTGAAACTAATAATCTTTGCAAGCTGCCTGGGGTTAGAGGTTAAGTGACTTGGCCAGGGTCACATAGCTAACAATGTCAGAAATAGAACTTGAATCCAAGTGATCCTGATTAGGAACTACTATGCCATACTGCCTTTTAAAAATATTCTTATTTTTAAAAAATTGAATTTAGTTGACCCAAAGTTAAAGCTTAATGAAATATTTTTGGGACCTGAGTCAGACATCAAATGTTTATCTTTGTGACATCTGCAAATTAGATAAGCATTCTATCTTGGTTTTCAATCTAAGTCATCTTCAAGCTAAAAATCAGTTTAAAACACTCCATAATCTAATCCTCTCCTTCTTTTTTACCCCTAGACTTACCTCATATTAAAATGAATTCTGATAATACTGGTTTGCTTTTGAAAACATTCTGCACTTTCAGGCCCTTTTCCTATTTTATCTGTTATATTCCTATTGATTCTTTAGAGTTCAACTCAAATATCACTTATTTGATGAAGTATTCCCTGACACTTCTTTCCTCCCCTCTGGTCTAAAGCATTTATTCTCTAATAAATCAATAATTTTATTAACAAATATTTTAAGTGGCTAGTATGAGGCAAATATTATGCATGACACAAGAGATATGAAACCAAAAAATAAAACAGATTCTACTTTAAAAAAACATTTTTGAGGCAAACAGCAGGCACATTATGTGTAAATGAAAAATAAATATAAATTAATTTTGAGTGTGAGAAGACACTAATAACAGAGGTAAAGAAGGGCTTCAAGAAGAATGTGCATATATGTGTGTATGTGTATAAGTATATATGTGTGCATATGCATGTATGCATATGCAAAATATGTATTTATGTTTAAGCTAGTAAGTGGTAAATTAATAATCAGTTAAATTATTCTATTAAATTATTAAGGTGGTAAATCATAAATTAAATTCCTAATGGTATTTGTTACTCTTCAAAAGATGTAAGGTTATAATTCAGATTTTTGCTAGCTAACAACATGTGAATTGATTTAACATGTTGGGAATTAATCCTTGAACTAAGAAACTTTTTTTCCATTTAGTTATTTGTATCCCAATTACCTGTGCTCTGCACACCCACCACAACAAATAAATGATGAATTGAATTGAATTGAAAAGGAGGGAAACAAGTAAATACTGAGGTAGGGACTGAGGGGACATGATCATTTTTCATTTATTTGAACCTCCCTTTGTTCCATGCTTTCACCTATATGTGGTGGGTAGGATTGTTTCTTTGTTTTATTATCTACAGCACCCAGATCTGCTTCTAGCACAATGTAGGTGCTTTAGAAATATTTAGTCATTGATTGATGGAAACAAAGAAAAGAAAGGAAATTTTCTAGACAGGATGTTTTCCTTACTGTGTACTTGGCTATCAACAGTGAGAAACAGGACGAGAGTTGTAATTATTCCAATTTTGACATAGCTTCCACTAGAAAATTCATGTTGCTTGGCCTTCACAGATTCTAATGATCTCCCACAGCTCATATTCTCATTCTAAGACCCAAGGAAATACATTAGTTTTATAGATCTTTAGAAATAATTGCCAAGGGGGGTACCTTTCAGGCAAAAAGCCCAGTGCCTCTGAAATGCCTGTTACAAAAGATAAGAGAAACTAATAATCTCCAGGCACTTAAATTTTGTAACAAGAAAATAATAATCCAGGCAAGAGGTAGCTAAAGGACTATGATTCTGGTCAAAAGAATAGAGGGAAGGGGATAGATGCAAGAGCTACTGTAGAGGTAGAATCAGCAATTTTGTAACTCATTGGATATGATGGGAGTGAGGAAGTGAGAAGTCAAAGGCGGTAGTGCTGTGTTGTGAACCTAAGTGGCATGAAAAGTTTATGGTGCCTTTGATAGAAACAGATAAATTTGGAAGAGGGGTGTTAGTTTTAACACATGGAGTTTGAGGAACCTACAGTACAAATCCTTTTTGTCAGGGTGGCTAATGGTCATGTTTAAGGCCAGCTCTATTTCACCAGCACAAAAATCATCAGAAATTTGCTGAGTAAACTGAAATGACCCAAAATACACCAAGTGGGGCGGGGGGGGGGGGGGGGGACGGGGAGAAAAGCTCACAAAGAAAATCTTCCTTCTCCATTTACTATTACCAAATGTTCATTGACTTGAACTGAATGAAACATTTTTGATATTCTAACAGTATTTTCAAAGGCCAGAATTGCTCCAAACTAAAATAAAGATTCCTGACTTTCTAGTGATTAATTCAGGTTATATGTATGTATCTATGTTTTATACACACACACACATATATATATATATATACATACATACATACACACATGAATTTTTGTGTATGTTAGGATTTGTTTATGTGAAGGAACAGAGAGTTAGTCTGTCTCTGGTTGCAGGAATTTTTTTTTCTGAAAATATGTAGCACATGTAACTCTTCATGACTCCATATTTATTTTTATCCCTTCTTCAGTGTGTTTGCCTTTGTCTAACTCTACTGTTCTCATCACTCCTCAGAAATATGGATAAAGTTATGGATAAAGCCAATCTGTGCTGTACTTGGCCAGATTATAGATTATAGATCTGCAGCTAGAGTTGTTTTGCAGAGCTCTGTGAACTTCACAGTAGTTCTTGATATTTTCTTGCATCTGATTTCTACTCTATGTCTTGTTACAATGTCCTTTCCTTTCCTTTCCTTTCCTTTTCCCATTTATCTTTTTATTGTTCCTTTCCTTTTCCTTTATCTATGTACTTCCTTTGTTAGGGTATATTAGATTAGTTTGTGTCCAATTTTCATCCTGCTGTCTAAGTGTATTATGTGGGGACCACAATATCATTGCTTTATCCAATGATAAAGTAAAATTATATGTATAGTACATTATATTAACTTCCATCTATACTTGCAGTTCAGGTATATGGTTGGAAACTGTTTAGTTCCGGGGGTAACCTTGAGGGTTGTGTATGTATCTATAGTTTTTAATTCCATAACTCTAAAGCCTCTACAAATATACTTCTTTCAATAATTATCAGTAAATATTTTAGTCAGTTAATTTAATTAGCTTTTTGTTCAGTTGTGTCTGATTCTTCATGTTTTTATGAACCCATATTGTCTGTGGGGTTTCCTTGGCAAAGATACTAGAGTAGTTTACTATGTCTTTCCCTAGGGGATTAAGGCAAACAGAAATTGTGACTTGTCAAGTCTTCCTGATCCAAGGTCCAGCACTCTATCCACTGAGTCATTTAGGTGCCCCTAACTGGTTTTTAGAAATCAGTATATATGGCCATGGAGTTGGTACAAAATATCTGCTCACCTTCAGGTCTTTGATACCATTTCCCCCAGTACATACAAAGTTCAGAGGAAAGTGGGCTTAAACTCAGAATTTTATAGGGAAGGGGTAGCTCCCAACTCCTAGAGTCCTTATTCCTGGAATTCTTTAGATATGTTCTCTCAGGAATAGTTAAATTTTCTTTATGAAGTTTAGAATCTGCCTGTCTTTATCACATCTTCTCTGCCCTTTTCCTCTTAATGTAGATATTGTTGCCATTTAAAAAAAAAAGTCCAAATACTCTAAGTCCTCAAGTTCATAAGGACCTCCTCTAGACAAGAGAAAATGGGAGGACTCTGAAGCCAAGGTTGAATCCCTCTCTTCCTCCTCCATAAGCAATTGTTTTTGAAGCCCTCATTGGAGGATTTGATATAAGACCCACAGAGGATAAGCAAGTACCTCAGAAACATTGTATCTGATTTCTTTTACCCTGTCTCTTCTGTGCCTTTAATGACTTTCAAAGATACCTAAACTTTTCAAGGACATTTGTCCTTATTCTACTAAAGCCTGAAATCGATTGATTGATTCAAGAGGAATGTACAGGCCTTATTCAGGTCCAGTAAACAATTGAGATGCATTCTTATTTAGTTGTAGTGTCAAGACAAAGCATCTTGTCACTTACTTTAAATGGGATGAAACAATTGTTTAGGCTGACCGCCACCCTTATATGTGTAAGGTCCTTGAGAGAAAGCAATTGTCTTTCTTTCTTTCTTTCTTTCTTTCTTTCTTTCTTTCTTTCTTTCTTTCTTTCTTTCTTTCCTTCCTTCCTTCCTTCCTTCCTTCCTTCCCTCCCTTCTTTCTTTCTTTCTTTCTTTCTTTCTTTCTTTCTTTCTTTCTTTCTTTCTTTCTTTCTTTCTTTCTTTCTTCCTTCCTTCCTTCCTTCCTTCCTTTCTTTCTTTCTTTCTTTCTTTCTTTCTTTCTTTCTTTCTTTCTTTCTTTCTTTCTTTCTTTCTTTCTTTCTTTCTTTCTTTCTTGGTTTTTGCAAGACAAAGAAGTGATTTACCCAGCTAGGTAAATATTAAGTGTCTGAGGTCAAATTTGAACTCAGGTCCTCTTGACTCCAGGACCAGTGCTCTATTTACAAAGTTTCCCCTGTGCCATTTTTTATATTTGTGTCACCAACATCTAACACCATTCTTGACATGGTTGTTGATCAATTGTTTATTCTGGTAGATAATAAGTAGGCAACCAGTAATCTGTAATAAAGATGATTTCTGCCTGAATAATGCTACCATCTTCTAGGGTCAAACCTGCTCTGAATCCCTCCAGTGAAGCTAAGGATTGTTTCATTTTTTGCTTTGTATCCCTAATATCTAGTACAATTTCTGATATGTAGCAGGAAATAGATAAATGTTGATGTGTTTGATTACATGCCTAGATGAGCAATTTAAATGGAAACCAAAAGGATTCCCATTTTACAATGTATACACACAAATCTAGATAAAAATCACAGAAGTACAAACTTTCAGGATCTTGTTTCATATGGGTACCTACCTCCCTCCATCAACACAGATGGTAGCATGTAAGAAAGGGGAGATTTAGTAGATCTGAAGCCAAAGGACCTTAGTTAAAATACTATCTCTGACTTTTTTTTAGGTTTTTTTTTTTTTTTTGCAAAGCAAATGGGGTTAAGTGGTTTGCCCAAGGTCACACAGCTAGGAAATTATTAAGTGTCTGAGGCCAGATTTGCACTCAGGTACTCCCGAGTGCTCTATCCACTGCGCTCCCTAGCTGCCCCCATCTCTGACTTTTCTATATGCCTCTAGACAAGTCCTTTAATCTTCATGTCTTGGTTTCCTAATCTGTAGGAGAAGGTGGGCCAGATGACCAATAGCATCCTTTCTAGCTCTAAAGCTAATTTTAGTAGATGGCATTCTTTATTTATTGTGGTTTGAAACTTCAGCATTCAACTTTATGAAGGGCCTGTTTGAACTTAGGTAGCATAGGCATCAGCCAAGAAATATACTCTCTTGATTAATTTGAATATATTTTGCATGGTTATAGATGTAGAGCCTTCATTACATTGCTTTCTGTCAGGGGAAGGGAAGAAAGTGAGGGAGGGAGAAAGGGGCAAGAGAAATGATTGTTGAAAACTACTGTTAGATGTACTTAGAAATTAATAAATTAATTAAAATAATAATAAAAAAGAAATATACTGTCTGTTACCAGACCTATATTTGCTTTTGTCTGGAATTCAACAACTCAGAAAGGAAAGTAAGACTGATGACTTTGAACTTACTTAAATCCAATTATAGGAAAATCAAGACATCACCTTTATTGTCATTAGTCCTCCTCAAAAATGAAGGACAAACAACAACATGAGCAATAATATACTTGTATTTCTAGATTCATAGGTTGCTAAACCTTGGGGTCTGCTGGCAAAGTTTTCAAGAACTCAATGGTCACCTCCAGGTCACAAAGTGTTAACATAAGTATAATACATTAGGGGAAAATATATACATACATACACATACACATAAACACATACTTCCAGTTTGATTGCCTTGTGTTTTCCCCAGCACTTTTGGGATTGGAAAAAACAATTGTATTTTCATTGTTGTATTTTTCAGTTCATATTTTAATGCATTTTATCCTGTTTGTATTACTATTTTTTCCTATATTATAGTAATCCTCATATGCCAGAAGTATTCTGGTTTGTACCATTCACCTGACACATTCTTCTTGATGTGACATTTCATCTGGATTCAATTGCATTATTCCACTATTTGCTTCTTTATCACACTCTAGAAATGTGAATGTTGGTACCTGTCATACCAATGTCCAAATCTTAAAAATACATATTATAAGTTTGGGACTTCAAAAATAGTCACTGATATACTGGTCTTATATCTTCCTTTTAGCTTAAAACATTTTAATTTCAAGTGACCTGACATGAGATGAGGAGAAAAGAGGATGGGACAAAAGATGGGGTTACCTTTAGAAAACATTTTCTCTTGTTAGTTTTTTCTTTTCTTTTCCTCACAATAACCCACTTTTCTTTTTCAGCTAGGGCCATTGCTCACAGGGGTTTGATAACAAAAAGTTAGCAAGACATTTTGCCTGAATCATATCAGATTCAGTTTATCTAACCGCACACTATGTAAATTGAATCTCTAATAGAGCCTAACCATTTTTATTATCATCTTCTTTTAACTCAGGAAAAAAATGAAGATGATTTTGCCAATTAAAACAAAAATTGAACCATAAATGCCACTTCTGTGAAGGTGAATTGGACTGTCATTTGGTCCACAAGTCAAAATTGATATTGCAAGGATCCATTACAGGCATTTTTTGATGTTCCAAGGGCTTTAGAGGTCCAAAGGGAGATATTTTCATAGGGATCTGCATCATATTTTTGTATATATGTTTTCAAGTAGACACTTTCCATATTGCCATCACTTTATAAAACACCATCTCTATAAGAACACAAAACCATGGCAAGGCTATGCCCAAATGATTGGGGGTAGATCTGCTTTCTGTAGTGTCATTTTTTTTGTGGCTTATGCATTCTCCATAGAGCTAAGATTGTAATGCAAAAAAATATTTCTTTGTAGAGATACTGAGAGTGTCACCATTTGAGAACTGAGTTATCTTGACATGCAAATCCATTTTTACCAGTGAAGGGAACGGAAGAGAGTTGAATATTTGAAACCTCAACTGCACTCTTCATTCAAAGATTCCAAAAACAACATTCAGAATGGTTACTGACATAAATGTGCCAAAAGAGGGCACAAAAATGATTTTCTATTAGTTTAGTCTTCAAAGACAGTTATAATTTTCTCCTAAAATTAAATAGATTTCCTTTAAAATCAAATGTTTTTTTTTTTCTTTTGGGAGCTTGGGTATCTTTAGTGTTCATCCAAATTTGATTCTCTTTTTGCTGTTAGACTTTATTCTAACCTGAGGTGAATTGGACTATCATTTGGTCCACTGGTCAAAATTGATATTCCAGGGATCCATTACAGGAATTTTTTGATGTCCCAAGGGTTTTAGGGGTCCAAAGGGAGATATTTTCATTGGGATTTCCATCATATTTTTGTATATATGCTTTCAATAATCCATTGGAGAAATTTATGATTGTCATCTGTGCTAAAGGAACTTTCATTTTGGACAAATCAGATTCTCATCTGAATTTGAAAAAAAATTACCTCCAGTGGACCCTAGATTCTCAATTCCTTTTGAAAGAAATACATGTGAATGTAACTTCAGAGTTCATCTGTTACTAGACTTTATGATGGAAGTCTTTTTTTGTTGTTATTTTTGTCTTTTTTTGAACTATTTTATATTTTCCTTTAATTTTTTTCCCTAAATGTCTTCTATTCATCAACCTTTAGGAAATCAACCCTCAAAATGGAAAAGTACATGAACAAGATGCCAGGACACATAGAAGCTCATGAAGTATACATGGGCCCAAATCACTCAAATAGCTCATTGATTTAACCTCCTAGAAAGAAATTGCAATTGAGATTCCAATCTACTAGCATTACAAATGAGTTCTTCTTTCCCACAGAATCCTATACAGCTCCTCCAAGACTTAAAGTATCATACTGTGGTTTATAATTGACTCCTTGCCCATCCCCTCACCTAACCCCCCCCCCAAAAAGAAACATTGCTTAGAACTTCGTAGGCCAGGAACCCCATTTATTGTTCTACTTATAATGTCGTAATAACTAACTGATTGTTGTCTCTTCATTTTGAGTGTCATTTCCATTTCCTCTTAAAGTCAAAGAACTTTCCAGTTCTCCTAGGATACTATCTAGGAGACATGTGAATTGTTTTTTTTTTTTTTTCCTTTTTACTCTAAGGAGTAGTGTGCCCTTATAGCATATATAAGGAATAGTGCCCAAACTTTTAAAAACCAGGTTGGCTTAGATAATCTATAAAGTCCCCTCTAGTGCTAATGTAGAAATTTCAAAATAACAGCAAAAAACCTTCACAATTTAGAATTTATCTAATCTCACTAAGAAGATATTTGCCGTTTTTGTTTTTGTTTTTGTGGATTTTAGAGAACCTAGTGCCTATGAGCAAAAATTATTCTAGCCAAGAAGAGAAAGAAGTCAACTGAGGACAATATTGGTTTAGAATTAAACTTGTTTGCAAAATCTTACAGAAGAAGATGGTAAAAAGTTATGAGTAGTATACCTGCATAAAAAGTAAAGTTCAGTTGAAGGGAAAATAAGTCTGTACAAAGCTGGGCATGAGAAACAATTAAGCCAGATTCTCTCAAGATTAGGGAGGAAGATAATGAGCAGAAGAAAAATGAAATCACTATGTCAATATTTCTATAATAAGCTATTTTCTTCATTGAGAATAATAGAATTTCCAGATTTGGACTCTAATGTCTCTATCCTGATGTGGACTTTATGAGGAAATAGAAATAGAACTTAAGATAAAGAAAGGAAACATAGTCAATTCCAGTTTTAAAATTCATGATCCTTTGACTTTATCCCAAAACAATAAAAGAAATTCAGAGATTCAACAATCAACAAGATTGTTCTTCTCAGTAAAGAATATGTAAAACGAGGCATTTGCTTTCAGATATGGTCAATATATTGGTTTGTTTTGTTTAGATACAATTCCTTTTTATAAGGAAATCATTATAGTGCATAAGATTGGGGAGGATTCCATTGGAAAGTAATATCAATATAAAAAGAATCTAAATTTTTAAAAATATATCTGTAATTATTTATTATGCTATTAAAATGAAATATGACTTTTTCATTTGGATTTTTCATGCTATATGTCCCTTGGGACACTAATATTGTCATCTACTTATTAAACTCCCAGATGGACAGGAAAAAATGTGCTTCCACTAGCATAAGTAAGTTTAGAAAGATGCAAAATACTTTGAAGGGCAATGGAAATTGAATCTACTTTATCTGGATTTAGACTACTTACTATAAAAGTAACTGTAGTTTAAGGCCTTTAAAAAAAAAGAAATTATGCTCTCATCTATTTCTTTGTGTTAGAAATAAATGAACAAAACATTCTCAAGGTGGTTTGAGAGTTATCCATGATCAGGCATACCTCTATGTCTTTCAAGATGCAAAGAACTGGACATTGAGAGAACATCAATTGGGAAATGACTGAACAAATTGTGGTGTATATAATTGAAATAGAATTCTATTGTGTTATAAGAAATGACAAGGAGATGTCTCAGAAAAATCTGGGAAGACTTAAAGTGATGCAAAATGAATTGGACAAAATCAGAAGAACATAATATACAGTAATCACAAGATTATAGCAATTATTGACTGAAAGACTTAGCTACTTTGATCAATGCAATAATCTTTGACAATTTCAAAGGATGCATGGTGAAAAAATGCTATTCATTTCCAGAGAGAGAACTGATTCACTCTGAAAGCAAATTGAAGTATGTTTTTTTAAACCTTTCTTGCTTGTTCTTGCAACATGTCTAATATGGAAATGTGTTTTGCATAACTTCACATGTATAATTTCATGTTGCTTGACCTCTCCATGGGCTGAAGAAAGGATTCAGAGAAGGAGAGGATTTTAAACTCAAAATTGAAAAAACTTAATGTAAAAATAATTAGATAAAAATATTTTTAAAAGTATGATTCTTAATATGAGCCTTCCAGAAGTTTTGATCTTCCTATCATATAATGCATTCTTATTTTTTTTTACTTGAATCATTAAAAAAAATCCATCAATATCTTCCCAAGGACACAGGCTCCCAATGAAATATTGTGTGAGGTGGAAAGAGATGAATTTGGCATCAAAGGATCTGCACCATAGTTTTAGCTAATTATAACAAGTAAATCTAGGCAAATCACTTACATATCTGAATTTTCGTCTACTTATCTATTAAATGAAGGAGTTAAAAGAAATCATCTTTAAGGTCTGTTCCAACCTTCAGTACTCTAAGCAACTGAAAATGCCTCTGAACCATTGAAATTCCAATTGTAATTCAGATTTCCTTCATATGATGTTCCATAGAAATCCTTGATGGAGTAATGATTTTGTGCATTTAATAATGACTTTGGTGTGATCTCTTAATAAAAGTTATGCTCCCCCAGTCAAATATTATTTTTTGTAAGTGTTTTTATAGATGCTTTTCTTTTTGAGTTCATTTGGACCAATTCTAGAATTAGCTGAATTAATTTATATCCCTGACATTTCAACTCAAAGTTACATGTAACCCATTTTGTGTGCTTATCTCAGAACAATCCATTATTGACTTAGTTTTGAGTAGACATAATGTACTGACCTTAGTCATCAGAAATATGCCCTACTTAGAAAAGTTTTTCCACCCACTTTATTTCTCAAACGCACAGAACACTTTGAAAAATCCTTATCTACAAACAACAGAGAGGAATAGGTTCATAGTCTGAGAATCCATCATAAGCCAGTGGAGGATTTGACATATTATTGCACTCCAAACTTATCTGCTTTGAATGTTTTAGCACATGCTCTTAGATTATTAAATTAAATTCTCTCATCCATTTCATTTTCATGTTTGGAACTTTTCATGGCCATAATGTAGGTCCTATTTTTGGCCAAAAAATTTCAGTGTCCACAGCTGCTGGCCTAAAATTAAATAACCTTCAGGTTTTCACATCTTTCTAAATATACATGTTCAGAAATGATCATGGATGATGTCTCTCTTTTCCCAATTGGAATCATAGCTATAAGACTAAAAGTTACTTTAGAGGTCATCTGGTTCAATCCTGCTGATCAAAGCCATAGTTTCTTGTTTTTATTTTTCCTTATCATTTGCTCACATTTCTCTATTGCTATAGGGATCAAAGGCTTTCTTTCACCCACCCTAACTAGCCAAGTCTATAGCATCCTGCAATCCATTTTCTGCTTTACATTTACATAGCAACCATCCTGTACAGAGTTTCATTACTTTTTTGCTTCAGTCATTACAATAAGTTTCTAAATAGTCTCACTGCTTCCAACAGAGCTGCCAAGGTAATAATCCTTAGGCACAGGTACAACCATGTCATTTCCCAGCTCAAATAACTTCAATGGTTCAAAATTGCTTCTAAGTTAAAATGCAAATTTCTCAAGGCCGGAAATTAAACCCCTTAACAATCTAGATCCAATTTACTTTTCTAGATATTTTTCATCACTTCCCTTCATGCATTTTATTTCCCCCAAATTTTCCATGCCATCTCTGACCTTGTCTATGCAAGCTTACCTTCAAACCTCCCTCTTTTTTCATCTCAGCTTCTCAGAACACTTCTCTTCATTCAAGAATAAGCTGAGTTGACATTTTCTCTGTGAAAACTTCCATAATTCCTCCCCTTTATCAAAATTACTAATCTTTTCTGATTAAATAATATTTACTTACCTGTAATACAAGCTCTTTGCAGGTAAAGATTTTAGATTTTTGTCTTTATAGTCCTAGAACCTACCATAGCACTTTGAATATCTTTTTTTTCTTACTTTCTGAATTTCAGCTGCACCTTCATCCTGAAACTTCATTGCTCAGTTCTGGGGTTTCCTCATATTTTTAAAATTCCTTTGCTATGATAGCCCCTATCTCTCATTCTTGACTTATTCCTGATATCACCTTTGTGTATAAAAGGCCAGGAAAGCCAACCTTCCTTACCCTCCCAAGTATACTTCTGTTTCTCCAACCATAATGCCTTGACCCTGAGTCCTTCATTATCTCTTTCATTCCTTTTCTTCTTTTATCAGTACATTATCTTTTTTCATTAGAATATAAACTGGTGGAGGCTACATGCTGTCATTCCTTTTGCTTATATTTATATCTCAGCTCTTAGGATAGAGTGCCTGCCACAAAGTAAGTATTTAAAGGATGCAAAAATTCCTCAATTTAATATTAGCAAAATTGAGTTGAAAAGGTCCTGGGATTAACTAAAAATTGAAGGGATTTTTCATTTTCTTCAAACATTAATGAGCATAATATAATTACTTGATGAAATTCAAGTTATTCCAATTAGTAAATATTATGTTTTTCTGGTTCCTTTAAACCAGTTTCATAGTGAACTCAATTAGTTCATTTGCATCTCTGCCATTACCATTCCAGGTGTTATAAGCCATTTGTGATTACTTATCTCAAAAACAATCCATTTATATGGTTCTTTAGGGTTTCATAATCACTTTCCCTATAACAACCCAGTGAGGTAGGAAATGAGTTAACAGAAGCCTAGGGGAATTTCTGATTTACCTAAGGCCACATAGACAATAAACTGTTGGAGACAGGATTTACATCCAAACATTCTATGTCTATGAGATCTGTGAAAGGAAAATCACACTGACAGGAACCAAAGAAAAACTATCACAAATGCCATGTATGAAATCAATATACTTATTCCTTTAGATAATTCACTCAGATACTCCTTGTTCTTACTGACTATAAAATTTTGAACAAAATGAATTTATCATATTTTGTCTACAGAAAATTAAAAACACCAAACCCTAACCTATTCTGCAAAATGGGAGGAGGAAAGTTAGTTTAACTGTTTTCCAAGATCTCTTGCAGATATACAGTTGAATGCTTAAATTTCAGGTATCTCAGAAGGGAGGTAGTGATAGAGGCAAGTTCAATAACAGGTGATAGGCAATAGAATGGAGCATCCATGTAGTCAGAATCCCATTACTACCCAGAACAATAATAGAGCTCATAATTATGATTAAATCAAGATGAGGTCAAATTATCCCAAGTGTCTTCTATTTAAGGAGGTCATCATAGACATATTACATTTTATTAAGCTATCCATCAAAACAGATACAAAAAATAATAATAAATTGTTCTGATAGAAGCATTTCTGGAATGTTTGACTGTAATCGTTCATGATGAAATAGCTCAGATGGATGCAGCTAGGAACCGGCTATACTTAACCAATAATATGAGCACATCAGGTCTTGCTTGTAATCAATATCATTCTTGTGGAAGACCTTGAAGGTCCTCTAGACCCAAAACTGGCAGGAAGCTAGTTTTCTAAGAGAATGCAAGCTAGTATGGGCTCAGGAAGCTACATGCTTCATGAAATCATAAGGAATAGTGTCTTGCTAGTTGACTCCAACATCCATGCTTTCTAGTGGACACTAGAAGCAAAAAGTTCACTTAATGGCTTGAAAAACTGAGCCACTTACTATAGAGACATCAACTATCATGATGGGGGATCTTCTCTCAGATCACAGTCTTAATTCATGTTACTAAAGATATTTTTCTTACAAGTCAATTGAAGCAAAAAAAAAAGAATTAAATGGAATGAGATGCCCACAGACAAAACTCTCTTTGAAGGGTAGTACTTCATCAGTTAATTTAATTTTTTTTCAATTAACAAGTGTATTTTTGAAGTTACCTGGATGGCAGAGTGGAAAATACTGGACATAAAGGCAGGAAAACTAGAGTTCAATATACCTATCTACTGTGTGAATATGGATAAGTCAATTAAACTCTATCTATCTCAGATCCCTCAACTGTAAAATGAGAATAAAAATAACATCTCCTGCCTCGGGTTGGCATAAGGCATAAGGTTGGCACTTAATATGTGCTTGTTTTATTCCTTCCTTCCTTCCTTCTCTCTAGGCTGGATCAGAGAGTTTTTTCTTGTTCTACCACACAGCAGTAAGCAGACCTTCCTTCAGTACTCACAGAATACTTTTCATGTCACTTTACAACTAGATCCTATCCCCACAGACCTTTTTCTTGTCTTCCTTTCCAGACTTGGAGTGAGAAAAAAAGACTACTACAGTTTTTTTCTTTGACTTCTTGAGATCTGATATGTTTCTTATTGTGACAGTACTAGGTTATACTATTTTCTTTTCTTTCATTCTCTTGGCTGATCTACTCTATATTTTCTATATTAATCCTTCCAAAATAAATAAAAAACAAGACAAAACAAAACATAGCAATATCTTCATACTATACAGAAGTTTAATTGGACACCATTTTTCTTGAAGAGTCACCTTTACCTTCAACTATATTATTTCAGACTTGAATGGGCTAAAAAGATTTTCTGCAATTAGTAGCTATTCACATAAAGTGTGGATTAGTTCTTCCTCTGTGGTCTGATTCACTCGTCCCCACACTGGCAGTCTAGAAAAGTAGTATCATGATAGCTACATCTCAAATTCTTTATGGGTTTTAGGTATAATATTGTGTGTGTGTGTGTGTGTGTGTGTGTGTGTGTGTGTGTGTGTAACGTAGTTATGGTATGGTGGTAGTGGTGGGGGTGAGGAAATACAGTGATAGTGGGAAATCCATTATGATTCCCATGCATACAAGATCAGTCAATCATAGTGATAATTAAAAAAACATTTTCAGTACCATCTTTTGTTTTTATATTACCTTCTTGTTCTCCTTCTTCCCCTCCCATAGAGGCCTCCCACATAACAATGAATTTTTCTTTTAAGAAAAAGAAGAGAAAGAGAACAAATCAGAAAAACCATTAATATATTTTTAAAAAATCTAAAAACATATATATTGGCCACACTTGCCTTCCTTCCCTCTATGCTGCATCAGAAAGTTTTTCTTGCTTCATAGGAATGCTCACTTATGCAAATGAGTAGAGGTATGGTATATACATGTAACAATATTATTTATCCTAAGAAATGATGAACTGGATATTTCTGAGAAAACTAGGAAGACCTTTATGAACTGATACAGAATGAAAAGATCAGAATTAGAAGAACAATACCTAAATGGTAACATAATAGAGGAAAACAATTTTGAAAACCTCTGATTTACAATGTTAAACTATGAGTCCAAAAGAATGATAATTCGTTTCAAACTCATCATGACAGAAAACTGATGAACTTTAAATGCAGAAAAGATATACATTCTTGAATATAACTAATGTGAGAATTTGTTTTGCCAGGCTAAATATTGAAGGATTTGTTCTTCATCTAAAAAATGTTCAGTGTAGGAGGGACAAATTAAGAAAACAAAATCTTGCTACAAACCCGCAAAACACACATACACAAAGAGTAGGAAAAGGCATCTTTTTTGGACTTCATCCTTTGTAATTTTGAAACATCCATTTTATATTGTTGTCTGCTTGTTGTTTCCAATTATATTGTTGTATTCATTTTGTATATTTTTTCTTGACTCTTTTCTTCATTCTGTATTAGTCTGCAAATGAGTCTTTTATTCATCATATTCTTACAGCACAATTATATTTCATTAAATTCATGTACCACCATTTGCTTATTTATACTACATTAAACAGGCATCTACTTTGTTTCTATTTCTTTTCACCCATAAAAACTTTAGATATAAATATTTGGTACATAGGGGGACTTTCCTCTTACAAATGACCTCATAGAAGGTATAGTTATTTTAGTCACTCCACTTTTATAATTCCTAATTGCTTTATAGAATGGATGTACTGATTCCCAGTTCCACCAATAACATACTAATGTGCTTATTCTCTCACAACTACTCCAACATTCCCATTTTTCCATTTCAACACTTTTTAAATGCCAGATGCACAGTTATTATTTGAGCTGAAATTTCAATTTCATCATCAAAACTATTTAATATTTTATAATTGCCTCTATCTTAGTCTTGGTTAAAAATTCATCTCCTACCCCTAGTTGAGAAACATATATGACCCACTTCTCTTCTAATTTTTTATGATATAACCTTTAATACTTAAGTCCATATATATACATTTTGAATTCATTATAGAATAGGGTATAGACTTGGCTCATCTAATTTCTATCAGATTGCTTTCCAGTATTAACAAAAGTTATGTTAAAATGTAGAATTCTTTCCTAGGTAATTTATGTTTTAGAGTTTCTTGAACCAAAGTTATTGTGTTCCATTATTTCTGATTTCTTTTTCTTATATTTTTCATTTTTCTACTTTTGTATTTTTTTAACCACTTTGAAATTTTTTTGATGACTCCTGCTTTGTATATCATTTGAAGTCTAAAAGTGTTATTCTTCTTCATTCCTATCTTTTTTTTATTTTGCATGATAGTCTCTAGATCTTTTGCTTCTCCAAATGAATTTTATTATTACTATTTTATCAATTTATATAAATACCTCTTTGGTAGCTTGCTACTATATTAAAACTATAAATTAACTTTGTAATTGTTCTGTTCTAACCATGAGCACTGAATATTCCTTCATCTACTTATAAGTTGTTATTTATTTCTTTAAGGAACCCTTTGTAATTGAATCTACACAAGTCTTTTTCCTGTTCTGGGACACCACTAACTCTTAAAATTGAAACATATTTAGGGATAAGGAAAAATCAGTAATAATCAATACATCACAGTTACCTATAACACAGTTAATATAAAGCAACACAGAGCTAATCAATATATCGTAGTGACTCAAACTTTGGTCATACACTTTCACCAATACACACCATATCTGTAGCGAAGAATGAGCACATATTAAGTGAGTTAGTGAGTGAGGTGAATGAGTGAGAACAATTTATAACTCTGATCTACTTGATGTTCTGTATGCCTTAATTAACAATCTGTATCACATAAAACTACTTCTCTGCTAACTGTTCCCCTTCTGCTCTATTCTCTTTAATGCTGGGAAAATTCTTTCATCTTCTATTTTTTTACCTGATAAAGCTGAAGCAAAAAAAAAAATTTAATTTAATTTACTTTTCGCTGGTTACATGCAAAAACAGCATTCACTTTTTAAAACTAAAGTTCCTAATTCTTTCCTTTCCTCCTATCCCAATCTCCCCTCATTGAGAAAACTAATTATGTAATATAGGTTAGAAATGTGTAATAAGACTTAAGGCCAAGAGGGTGGAGAGAAGACAGACACAGTTCTAAAATCTCCTGATCTTCCCCCATATATGATATGAAACAAATCTCCTAATGGAAATCTGATCAACAAAACCCAGAAAGAAAAGCCAAGAGAAAGAACATCTACCTCAAGATTTGTCTTCCACAATCTTGGGTGAGTCCTGGTGCAAAGGGCAGACTCTGCCTGAAGCACCGACCAGGGCGAGCCTGGGAACCTGGATTAGTCATGGATTGTCCTAATTAATGGCAGGGCTGGAACCCAGGAGCCTGAGGGCCCAAGAACCTGACCTGCTTGATCAGCAGAGGGGCTAAAGCCTGGTTGACCGTGGGGGTTTGGGTCAACTATGGAGCAGAGGCACTGGTGTTGGCACTGACCCTCGGGAGCTTGCCGACAGGGCTGGGGGAGACTTCTGGTGCAGGAGAGCTGCAGACATCATCCCTAGGCTCCTCTGGTCTGGAGGAATTCAGAGTCCACACCTCCATTTCAGCTGAAGCCTCTTCCCAGAACAAACATAATTACAGACCTTCTGCCCAGGCACAGGTGTGTGATCCGCAGAACCACCTAAGCAGACAATAGGGAGAAGGATGACGTCACCCCAGGGTACAGCCCACGATTGATTGAAGACAAAAGTATTTAACAGCTTCAATCACTCCCTCCAGGCCAAGGGAGAGGATCTCAATCAAGATCACAGACACTCCAGAGAAAGCAACCAGCACCCCCTACTGGTCAGCTGGAGAAATTGCACTCAGTGAGCAAATGCTCTAGTACCCCCCACTGGATAGTTGGAGATATTACAACCAGGGACAAAATCCCTCTAGCACCCCCTACTGGCCAGCTGGAGATGTTATATTCAGTGAGTAAAGCCTCTAGGGATCCCAACACCAAACCCCTGTGAATCAGCCCTTCCCCAACTCAAGGGCTTAGTAAAATGAAGAAAGGACAGTGGAAAGGAGCTTCTATAGAAAAATTCTTGGAAGGAAAAGACTATAACTCAGAGAGAACTAGAACCTCTGAGGAGAATACAATCTGATCTCCAGCATGAAAAGACTTCCCTGAAGAAATAAGGAAGGAGTTTAAAAATCAATTGGAAAATTTGGGAAAAGAAACCCAAGAGAAGATTAACACCTTGCAACAAGAAAACAAATCATTGGAAAATACAATTGGACAAATATAAAATGAGAACAATTCTCTCAGATCCTCAATTGGGCAAATGGTAAAACAAAATAATTCTCTTGAAACCTCAATTGGTCAAATAGAAAGCTCTTTCAAAAATAGAATGATTCAATTTGAAAAGGAGTTGCACAAGGTAAATGAAGAAAACTCTTCTCTAGAAAAAAGAATAGAGTCTGTGGAAACTAATGACTTCATGCAAGAGCCTGTTAAACAAAACCAAAAAATAGAAGAAAATATAAAATACCTTATCAGCAAAATCACTCACCTTGAGAATATATCTAAGAGGAACAACCTGAGAATTATAGATCTTCCTGAAAACATTGAAGGAAAAAAAAAGCCTAGACTTAATATTACAGGATTTAGTGATGGAAAATTGCCCCAATATCATGGAACGAGAGGGTAAAATAGTTATTGAAAGGATATATTGATCCCCTCTTGAAAGAGATGCTAAAATGAAAACACCAAGGAATGTTGTGGTAAATTCCAGAACTATCAGATAAAAGAGAAAATCCTGCAAGCAGCCAGAAAGAAAAAATTTAGATACCAAGGAGCCACAGTACAGATTAAGCAGGACCTGGCTACATCAACATTAAGGGATTGAAGGGCCTGGAACAAGATATTCTGAAGAGTAAGGGAGCTTGTAATGCATCCAAGAACCCACTATCTGGCAAATAGCCTTCTATTTCAGAGGAAAAAATGGACATTTAACAAAATGGAAAACTTCCAACAATTCATGATGAAAAGACCAGAGATATATAGAAAATTTACACATCAAACAGGAGTTTCAAGAGACATATGAAAAGGTAAAAAAAAGGGGGGGGACCTGCTATCCAATAAGATGAAACTGGCTATATCCCAGCATATGAAAAAGAGTCTTATAACTCTTAAAAATTGTAACTCTATCAGAGAGAATATACTTAGCAAGAAATGATGGACACTTATCCATGAGACAGCTACCAAGTGGGATGAAACTGGCTATATCCTTACTTGGGAGAAAGACTCTAATAGCTCGCAAGAACTGTAACTCTATTAGAAAGAATATACTTAGCCAGAAGTGATGGATACTTAGGATTTCCTATGACTCAGATATAATGAATTAAAAATACTTCCTCCTTAAAAAAGGACGACAGTAAGGAGACGGGAGAAGGGAGGAGATTGAATGGGGTAAATCTCATTGCATTAAGAGGTATAAAAGACCTATAGTAATAGAGGGAAAGAAGGGAGGAGATGAGAAACTCCTGAATCTTCCTCTCATCAGACTTCCTTAAAGTTAACTTACACACACACACACACACACACACACACTCAGTTTAAAAAACATCTTACCTTTTAAGTATTAAAGGGGGAAAGGGGAGAAGGGGAATGGAGACATGGAGGGAAAGAAAAAGGGGAACTAACAGAAGGAAGGGAAGGGAAAAGGGAAAAAAGGGAAAGGGGAAAGAAAGGGGAGGGGGTGGATATAGGAGGGCAAACACACTGAAGGGGGCTGTATTCAGAACAAAATACTGGGGACTATGGATAAAGGGGGGAGAGGGGAAAATACAAACAGAGGTAAGATAGCATGGAGGGCAATAAAGAGTAATTATGACTTTGAATGTTAATGGGATGAACTCTCCCTTAAAAGTAAGCGAATAGCAGAGTAGATTAAAAAACAGAATCCTACAATATGCTGCTTATAAGAAACTTATTTGAAGCAGAGAGATGCATATAGAGTAAAGGTAAAAAGTTGGAGCAATATATATTTTGCTTCAGCTGAAGTGAAAAAAGCAGAGGTAGCAATTCTTATCTCAGACAAAGCAGCTGCAAAAATAGATAGCATTAAAAGAGATAAGGAAGGAAACTCAAGCCTCCTAAAAGGTACCATAGACAATAAGGTTATTTCAATACTGAGTATATGCACCCAATGGGATAGTATCCAGATTCTTAGAGGAGAAGTTGAAAGAACTACAGGAAGACATAGACAGCAAAACTCTACTAGTAAGAGACCTCAACCTCCCACTCTCAGATTTCGATAAATTGAATTATAAAATAAACAAGAAAGAAGTTAAGGAGGTAAATAGATTTTTAGAAAACCTAGACATGATAGATTTATAGAGGAAATTGAATGGGGATAGAAAGGAATATACATTTTTCTCTTCAGTACATGGCACTTATACAAATATTGACCATATACTAGGGTATAAAAACCTAATAATAAATTGCAGAAAGGAAGAAATAGTGAATACATCTTTTTTTTCAGATCATAATGCAATAAAAATCATATGCAATATTGGGCCAAGGAGATATAGACCCAGAACTAATTGGAAACTGAATAACCTCATTAACCTGGATCAAACAACAAATTATAGAAAGAATTAATTATTGAAACAACATACCAAAACCTATGGGATTGACTCAAAGTGACTGTCAGGGGATATATTATACCTTTAAATGCTTACATGAGTAAATTAGAGAAAGAGGAAATCAATGAACTAAATATGTAACTAAAAATTAAAGAACAAATTAAAAAACCCCAATTTAAAAACCAAATTAGAAATTCTAAAAATTAAAGGAGAAATGAATAAAACTGAAAGCAAAAAAAACTATTGAATTAATAAATAAAACCGAGTTGGTTTTATGACAAAAAAACCCAATAAAATTGATAAACTTTTCATCAATTTGATTAAAAATAAGAAAGAAGAAAACCAAATTGCTAGTATCATGAATGAAAAAAAGGTGAACTCACCACCAATGAGGAGGAAATTAAAGTAATAATTCAGAATTATTTTGCCCAACTCTATACCAATAAATTTGACAATCTAAGTAAAATGGATAAATATTTACAAAAATATAAGTTGCCCAGGTTAAATGAAGAGGAAATTAAATACCTAAACAACTCTATCTCAGAAAAATAAATTCAATAAGCCGTTATTGAATTCCCTAAGAAAAATATTCAGGGCCTGTTGGATTCACAAATGAATTCTACCAAACATTTAAGGAAGAATTGGTTCCAATTCTATCTAAACTCTTTTGAAAAATAGGGGAAGACAGAACTCTGCCTATCTATTTTTTTTAAGTTTTTTTGCAAGGTAATGGGGTTAAGTGGCTTGCTCAAGGCCACACACCTAGGTAATTATTAAGTGTCTGAGGTCGGATTTGAACTCAGGTGCTCCTGACTCCAGGGCCGGTGCTCTATCCACTACACAACCTAGCCGTCCCTTGCCTAACTCTTTCTATGAAACCAATATGGTACTGATACCTAAACCAGGAAGAGTTAAAACAGAGAAAGAAAATTATGAACCTATCTCCCTGATGAATATAGATGCAATAATCTTAAATAAAATCTTAGCAAAATGATTACAAGTTATCACTAGGATAATATATTTTGACCAAGTAGGATTCATCCCAGAAATGCAGGGTTGGGTCAATATTAGGAAAACTGTTAGTATAATTAATTATATCAACAGCAAACAAATCAGAAATTATATGTATATATTAATAGATGCTGGAAAAGCTTTTGACAAAATACAGCACCCATTCCTACTAAAAACACTAGAGAATGTAGGAATAAATGGACTGTTCCTTAGAATAATAAGCAGTATCTATCTGAAATCATCAACATGCATTATATTCAATGGGGAGAGGCTAAGATCAAGGGTGAAACAAGGATGCCCATTATCACAACTACTATTCAATATCGTACTAGAAATGTTAGCCTCAGCAATAAGAGAAGAAAAATAAATTGAAGGAATTAGAATTGGGAAGGAAGTGACAAAACTCTCACTCTTTGTAGATGACATGATGGTATACCTAGAGAATCCCAAGAAATCATCCGAAAAACTACTGGAAACAATTAGGGAATTTTAGCAAAGCTGCAGGATATAAAATAAATCCTCATAAATCCTCAACTTTTCTATATATGAATAGCAAGATATAGCAGGAAGAGCTAGAAAGATAAATCCTATTCAAAGTAACCTCAGACAGTATAAAATACCTGGGAGTCCATTTGCCAAGGCAGACTCAGAAACTTTTTGAAAACAATTACAAAACACTTCTCACACAAATAAAATCAAAGTTAAAAAACTGGGCAAACATCAACTGCTCATGGATAGATCAATCTAATATAATAAAAAATGACAATTCTACCGAAACTAAACTACCTGTTTATTGTCCTACCAATCAAAATCCCACAATATTACTTTAATGGTTTAGAAAAAGTTGTAAGTAAATTCATATGGAGAAACAAAAAGTCAAGAATTTCCAGGAATTCAATGGAAAAAAAGTGCAGAAGAATGTGGCTTAGCCCTACTAGATCTAAATTTATATTATAAAGCATCAGTCATCAAAACCGTCTGGTATTGGCTAAGAAATAGAGTGGTGGACCAGTGGAATAGACCAGGTGCAATAGCAGGAAGCAATTATAGTAATCTACTATTTGATAAACCCAAAGAGTCCAGCTATTGTGATAAAAACTTCTGGGAAAATTGGAAGTTAGTATGGAAGAAACTTAGATTAGACCAACACAACTCACACCCTATACCAAGATAAGATCCAAATGGTTACAGGATTTAGACATAAAAACAATATTATAAGCAAACTAGAAGATCAAGGAGTAGTTTACTTGTCATATCTATGGAAAGGGAAGCAGTTTATGACTAAGGAAGAGATGGAGAACATCACTAAAAACAAACTAGATGATTTTGATTGTATTAAATTAAAAAGCTTTTGTACAGACAAAACTACTGTAACCAAGATCAAAAGAAATGTACTAAACTGGGAAACAATCTTTACAGCTAATGTTCCTGACAAAGGATTCATTTCTAAAAGTATATAGAGAATTGAGTCAAATTAAAAAAAAACATTCCCCAATTGACAAATGTCAAAGGATATGTAAAGGCAATTTATATATGAGGAGATCAAAGTAATCTATATTCATATGAAAAATTGCTCTAAATAATTACTTATTAGAGAAATGCAAATTAAAGCTTCTCTGAGGTACCACCTCACACTTCTCAGACTAGCCAATATGACCAGAAAGGACAATGATCATTGTTGGAAGGTTTGTGGGAAAACTGAGACAATAATACATTGTTGGTGGAGCTTTGAACTCATCCAACCTTTCTGGAGAGCAGTTTGGAACTATGCCCAAAGGGCAACATAATGTACATGCCCTTTCATCCAGCAATACCACTACTGGGTCTATACCCTGTTTGTGGTGGCAAAGAATTGGAAATCTGGAAATCAAGTAAATGTCCTTCGTTTGGGGAATGGCTTAGCAAACTGTGGCATATGTATGGAACACTATTGTTCTATTAGAAACCAGGAGGGATGGGAATTCAGGGAAGCCTGGAGGGATTTGCATGAACTGATTCTGAGCAATATGAGCAGAACCAGAAAAACATTGTACACCCTAATAACAACTTGGGGCAATGATCAACCTTGATAGACTCACTCATTCCATCAGTACAACAATGAGGGACAATTTGGGGCTGTCTGCAATGGAGAATACCATCTGTATCCACAGAAAGAACTGTGGAATTTGAACAAAGACCAAGGACTATTACCTTTAATTTAGAAAAAAACTGATATCTTATTGTCTGACCTTGCTATCTCTTTTACTTTATGTTTCTTCCTTAAGAATATAATTTCTCTCTCATCACATTCAATTTGGATCAATGCATACCATGAAAACAATTTAAAGACTGGAAAATTGCCTTCTGTGGGGGGTGGGGGGAAGGAAGTAAGATTAGGGGAAAAATTGTAAAACTCAAAATAAATAAAATCTTTATAATTCAAAAAATGAAATGTGTAATTAAAAAATCACAACAATAATCATACTGTCAGAGTAAATATAACACCCACAAGAAAAGAGAAGTCTCAAGAAAAATACAATAAAAAGTATTCATCAATCTGTATTCAGGCACCATCAGTTCTGTCTTTTGGGATGGATAACCTTTCCATAAATCCTTCAGAGTTGCCTGGGGTCACAACATTGCTGAAAAAGATAACCTTGTTGTTACTTTGTATAAAGTACATTTCCCATTGCATCTGCTCATGTAAAATTTTTACTGAGAGCATTTTTCATCATTTCTTCTAAGAGACTAGCACTTCATCCTAATCACATAACACAATTTATTCAGCCATTCCCCTACTGATGGGCATCCCCTGGATCTCCATTTCCTTGCCACCATTATAAATTTTCTTATACATAATAGGTCTTTTCCCATTCTCTTTTTCTTCTCTTCTGGATTATAAAACTAGCAGTGGTCAAGGGGTGGGCATCGTTTTATAACCCTTTGGGTATAGTTTAAAATTGCTCAACAGAATTGTTGGATCACTTCACAACTCCTCCAATAATGCATTAATGTCATTTTCCTTCATCCCCTCCAACTTTGTCAACTTCTTTCCGTCCTTTTAGCAAATCCAATAGGCATAAGGTAGTAGTAGTATGAGGCAAACTCTTTTAATTCATATTTAACCTTAAAAGGTCTTCAAGGAAGTGTTATTTTATTAAAAATCAGTTTTCTTAAGGTCCTCAGGTTAGCTTTTTCAGTAATGTGAAGAAACCCTGCCATCTCTTTACTCAATTACTTACAATAATAGTTATTCAACTTCTAAAGGCTAAACAGAACTCATAACACAATTTCTCATGCTATAGGTGATGCAAACAATTTCAGCCCTTGCTTCTCTCAACCAATCAGCATCAGTCTGTACTACAATAAAGCATCTATACAGCCTGTTCTTCCCCCTTTTTTTTCTTTCTCAAACAAGGTGGAGGAAGCAGAGAGAAACCAGGCATTTTTGAGGAGATTCACTTCATTCAAACTATAGGTGAAGTTAAAGGATAATAGGTAGAATTCATCTGATGGTTCCTGTTATTGTCTTCTCATTCAGTTCCTGCTGTTTTCTTAGTTTTCTCCTTTTTAAATCCTGTTGAGTTCTTCAATACTCTTTATGACTCAAGTCAGAACCTTCTGGTATTGTGATTCATTTTCCCCATGAGTTAAAATTCAAAAAAATTCTTTTTGCTTTGAAACCAATAATTATTTATCATTCCATAGTTCTAAAGAGTTATTTGATTAACCATTTTCTTTGTTTTTATATTTTCAATTTCTAAAAACAATTATACCAAATGAGCTAAGGGACTACAATTTCCTGAAAGCTTAGTCATTACTTTGTCCTCAAACAGGTCCTCTAAATCCTCCTATAATCTATACTTCACATTCCATTGGAAAAGCCAAGTTTTTGACCATAAATGTAACTTTTTTTTGTTCACAAAAAATTTTTATCTGCCTTTTTTCATAACTGAATTATTAATATAAGAAAGAGATAGTACCTTACTCTAGATATCATAGGTGCCAGAACTACTAGAATTAATTCTCTGGCAGGTGGTAAAAGTTGCCTAAACTGAGGCCCAGTTATATTTTCCTCTAAGCAGGGATGCTGATCTTTACTATTACACTAGTTACAGCTTTTATTGCCTACATCTTGACCTTCTGGAGGCAAGGTTCATTTGATAATGTTTCCTCTTTGCTAAGGGAGTTTAGTGGTGGGTCATAGGGGAGTTTTTATGATCTTACACATGCAACTGTGATTTTTCATGGCCTAAACTGTGAAATAATCACATTCCATCATAAGAACTTAGAGTTTTGTTTAAAGACAATTGAAATGGTTAATAGTTTTATTATAATTCTTGCCAACTAACTTCTCTTTATACTCAGATATCATTAATATTAGATTTTGTCACATGCCTGCATCTATGTCAAGGTAGAAACCTTGAGCAAAATGTTTGAGTTCCTCTCCCACAGTGGGCTTTCCTTCAGGGTCAAGACATTGTTTTTGCTTCTCTTATTATTACTGAACAAGGTACTGAATTTATAATTCTGGACTGAACAATTCACAAAACCTCAGATAAAAATGACCAATCTCCCATTTAATAATTTAAATCTGGAAAAAATGACATCAGAATAATTGTGTTGCCTTACTACTGTGTGTAGAACTTTGTGATAACTTGAGTAATTTGCCCACCCTCATAATATCCTTCTAGACAAACTGGTTTCTACATGCATTCTTGCCCCCTTTGTAATACCTTACACTTATTAGGCAATTAATGAATTCTTGTTAAATTGAATGCAATTATACTTATCCTGAGCACAGAAGCATAATTAGCACAGCATCAGACCTTAACTCCAGGGTGCTAATGTCTGTTGCAGGTAGAGCAAAGCTATGCATCTCTTCCCCACAGCAAACATTGTCTTTGTTGGTCCATGTCTCCATAGGGCACTACAGTTAATTATCTTTTTTCCTCAAAATCTTTCCCTCTTCTGAACTTCCCAATTAGGGAAGGTACCACCATGTTTCTAATTATTCAAGTTTACAACCTTAGAAGAATTCCTCAGTTTCTCTCTTTCTCACATATCCAAATATTAGTTCTTTCTTCTACATCTCTTATATCCATTTTCTCTACACTTACATGGCTAGATCAGATTCTCATCTCTTGCCTGGGAAATTTCATTAGCTTCTTAATTATTCTTCTTGCTCAAGTATCCTTTCTAAACCCTCATGCCTACTAAAATATAGCTCTGACTTGCTCAATAAACTTTAGTGACTCACTATTCCCTCTCTAGGTAATTGCCTCTCTAAAGGTTGCTAGGTGTCAGAGTGGATAGAGTATAAAGCTTAAAGTCAGGAAGACTTGTCTTGCTGAGTTCAAATCTCACATCAGGTTATTCTGGCTATGTGAACCTGGACAGCTCACTTAATCCTATTTCCTTCAGTTCCTCTTCTATAAACTAAACTAGAGAAGGAAATGGCAAACCACTCTGGTATCTGCCAAGAAAACCTGAAAAGAGACCATGAAGAGTCAGACACAACTGAAAATAACAAAAATTACCTTTATAATCAAGAACAAATGCATGTGTTTTGCATTTAAGTCCTTTACAATCTGGTTCCTAATTACTTTTCCATCCTTATATATTATCCCATTTCACACATTCTCCTGTCCTGACAAACTGGACTTTTTGCTATTTATTAAACTTTACATTCCAACTCCTATCTTGAATTCTGAACAGGCTGTCACTCATGCCTTTAATTCACTCCCTCTTCTTTTATACTTTTTAGAAATCCTAGTGGGGGTGGGAAATAGGAGGGAAGGATTCTGGGAAAATGATGGAGTAGGTAAGAAAAGTCTAAATTTTCCAGATTTCCTGTACAAACAAATTTTAACAAAATACCTCAGGGTGGCAGCAAAAGGAAAAAAAAGATGGGGTAGAAGAGTGGTCCTTCTCAGACAACTGGAGAAGATGGGAAGAAAAATAGACTTAGATTCCACAGAAGTGGAGTATAAACATCTCTAGGATAGCTCCCTGAAACAGAAATTGAGCTCTAAGGGCAACCCAGGATGGGTGTTAGCCTCTGCATCAGCCACAGGAATTCTTACCTCCCATATGGAATGAGGAGTTAGGCATCTAAGCTATGGAAGAGAGGGTACACTTGCTGATAAGGTATGCCAGTCCCATCTGTGTGGCAGAGACATGATCCTGGGCAAGAAGGTACCAGCATATTCCCAATGAGTGTAGAATCAGTGGTATGGAGACACTACTGGTCGTGGACACTTACAAGATAACCGAGGCCTTGTTCTTGGTCCCAGGTCAAAGTGAAGAACTGAATGTTATAACCACTGCAGGGTTCTCAGGGAGTAAGATCATTTCCAGCCCAGTGTGTGTGGAGGGTAGTGGTGGGATTCAAATGGTTTGCACTGGTTCCAAAACTTAATGCTATGTTGAGTTCAGAACCAATTGTTAAAATGGCACTTGTAATTAGGGCCTTCACTATGGTGGGAGCCTGAGAACTGTACAATGAGGAAATCACAAAATTGCATTCTTTGCTTTTTCTTAATGTTCATCTACACAACAGTGTTTTCTAAACTCCCATAGTAATGTTTACTCCATCCACAGGTGAAAAAAATTGATGGAACTATGCTTATAATACTTATTTATTCATTTATTTTTATTAATATTTTATTTTCCAAATACATGTTTTTCAACATTCATCCATATGCATACGTATATTTTTAAGTTACAAAATATCCTTCCATCCTCCCTTCCCACCCCACACCCCTCAGTGGTGAAGAGTCAGGTTAGCATTGTCCATACATATTATCGATAAACATGTTTAAAGATTAGTCACTTTCAGTATAAGGAATTAGGATTAAGGGAAAGAGACACATAAGAGATAATTTTTATAGTGTTCATCAGATTCTGAACAGTTTTTTGTTTTGTCTTGTTTTGTTTTTCTTCCTCTAGATGGGCCTCCATCACAGTTGATCATCCCACAATGTTGTTGTTAACGTGTACTTTGTTCTCATGGTTCTACTCCCTTCACTTGCATCAGATCCTGTATCTCATTCTATGCTTCTCTAGAGTCTGATCATTGATGATTTCTTCTAGAATAATAATTTTCCATAGTATTCATGTACCATAATTTATTTAGCCACTCCCCAATTGATGGTGATCTCCTCAGTTTCCAATTCTTTGCCACTACAAAAAGAGCTGCTATGAATATTTTGGAACATGTGATACTTTTCACGTTTTTTTTTTATGATTTCTTCTGTATATAGGCCTAGAATTGGAATTGTTGGGTCAAAGGGAATGGACATTTTTTTTTAGGTTTTTTTTTTTTTGCAAGGCAAATGGGGTTAAGTGGCTTGCCCAAGGCCACACAGCTAGGTAATTATTAAGTGTCTGAGACTGGATTTGAACCCAGGTACCCCTGACTCCAAGGCCGGTGCTTTATCCACTATGCCACCAAGCCATCCCAAGGGAATGGACATTTTTATTGCTCTTTGGGCACAGTTTCATATTGCTCTCTAGAATGGTTGGATCCATTCACAACTTTGCCAGCAATGTATCAATGTCCCCATCCTCCCACAACCTCTCCAACACTGATCACTTCCCCTTTTTCTCTTCTTAGCTACTCTGATAAGTGTGAGGTGATACCTCATATTTGTTTTAACTTGCATTTCTTTAATCATTAATTATTTGGAGTATTTTTCATATGATTATATATAACTTTAATTTATTCATTTGAAAACTGTCTATTCATATTCTTTGACCATTTATTGATTGGGGAATGACTTGTAACTTTTAAATTTGATGCAATTCTCTATATATTTTAGAAATGAGACTTTATCAGAACTCCTGACTGTGAAAATTGCTTCCCAGTTTTCTGTTTTTCTTCTAATTTAGCATTGATTTTATTAGAGCAAAAACTTTTAATCTAATATAGTCAAAATCATTCATTATGCAGTTTATATTCTATTTCTTTTTCAGTGATAAATTTGTCCCCTTTCCATGGATCTGATAGAATATTTCTTGGTCTCTTAATTTATCTATGGTGTTGTTGTTGTCCTTTAGGTCTAAATCCTGTATTCATTTTGACCTTATTTTGAAATAAAAATATTTAAACAACCCCATTTAAAAAAAAAAAAGAAATTGAAGAAACCATTATCACACTATTTTCCTGTTTTCCCCAACAATTTTTGTCAAATAGTGAGTTCTTATCCCAGAAGTCTTTGGGTTTGTCGAACAGTCATTTACTTTTGAACCTATCCTCATCCACTCATCTATTATTCTATTTCTTAACCAGTACCAGGCAATTTTGATGACTGCTACTTTATAGTATAGTTCTAGATATGGTAGAGCTAGGCTACCTTCTTTTACATTTTTTTATCCATCCCTTTGTTATTCTTGAGCTTTTATTGCTCCAAATGAATTTTGTTTATATTTTTCCTAGTTCAGTAAAATAATTACTTGGTAGTTTGATTGATATGGCACTGAATAAATAATTTAATTTGGGTAGAATTGTCATTTTATTAAATTAGCTTGATTGACATTTTTTCCAGTTATTTAGGTCTGACTTTATTTGGATGAGAAGTGCTTTATAATTGTGTTCATATAATTTCTGGTTTTTCTTTGGAGGTAGATTCCCAAGTATTTAATGTTATCTATAGTTACATTAAATAGAATTTCTGTTTCTATCTCTTGCTCTTGGGTTTTGTTGTTCATATATAAAAATGCTGATGCTATATGTGGATTTATTTTATATCCTGCTCCTTTGTTGAATTTGTTCATTGTTTAAAGGAGTTTTTAGATTATTTTCTTGGGTTCTCTAAATATACCAATATATCTCCAAAGAATGAAAGTTTTGTTTCCTCATTGCCAATTCTTATTCCTTCAATTTCTTTTTCTTTTCTTATTGCTACAGCTAAAACTATATTGAGTAGTAAAGGTGATATTTGTCATCTTTGTTTCACTCCTGATTTTATTGGAAATGCTCCTAGTTTATTCCCATGACATTTAATATTTGTTGATGGTTTTAGATAGATACTATTTATTATTTTAAGGAAAACTCCATTAATTCATAAGCTTTCTAGCATTTTTTAATAAGAATAAATGTTGTATTTTATCAAAGGCTTTTTCAGCATCTATTGAGATATTCTTATGATTTCTGTTGCTTTGGGTATTGATATGCTTAATTATGTTGGGTGTTTTTCTAATATTGAACCATTCCTGCCTACCTGGTATAAATCCTGGAGTATTATCCAAGTAATAATATGCAATAGTCTCATTGCTAAAATTTTATTTAAGATTTTTGCATCAATATTCATCAGGGAGATTGTTCTATAATTTTCTTTGTTTTGTTTCCTCCTGGTTTAGGTATCAGAACCATGTTCATGTCATAAAAGGAATTTGGCAGAACTCCTTCTCTGACTTTTCCCCCTCAAAATTGCCTTGGTGGCATCCAATAATTTTTTTTGGAAATAATTATTGATTATTTTGATTATTTGCTTTTTAATCTACCAATTATTTAAGATTAAGTTATTTAGTTTCCCATTATTTTTTGGTTTGTCTTTCCATGACCTTTATTACATGTAATTTTTTATATGGTTTAAGTGTGTACTTATTATTTCTGCCTTTTTACATTTGATTATAAGGATTTTGTATCTTAATACATGGTCAATTTTGGTATAGGTGCCATATACTGCTGAGAAAATGGTTTATTCTTTTCTATCCCCATTAAGTTATCTCCAGAGGTCTACTATATCTAAGCTTTCTAAAATTAATTCACATTTTTAATTTCCTTCTTATTTATTTTGTGGTTAGATTCATATAGTTCTGAGAGAGGGAGGTTGAGGTCCCCTATTATTAAAATATTACTATCTATGTCTCCTTGTAATTCTGACAGTCTTTCCACTAGGAATTTGGATACTATACAGTTAGGTAAATACATGTTTAGTAATGATAGAGTTTCATTACCAATGGTACCTTTTAAGAAGTGGTAGTTTCCTCCTTTATTCCTTTTTAAAAAAAAAAATTTCAAGGCAATGGAGTTAAGTGGCTTGCCTAAGGCCACACAGCTAGGTAATTATTAAGTGTCTGAGGTCGGATTTGAACACAGGTACTCCTGACTTCAAGGCCAGTGCTCTATTCACTGCACCACCTAGCCACCCCATTTCTTTATTCCTTTTAAGGAGATCGATTTTTGCTTTTACTCTATCTGAAATCAAGATTGCTACCCCTGATTTTTTTCTTTAGTTTAAATGAGGGATAATTTATTTTGCTCCATCCTTTTACCTTCATCCTGTGTGTATCTCTCTGCTTCAAATGTGTTTCTTATAAACAAGATATTACAGATTTCTGATTTTTAATTCATTCTGCTGCTTCCATTTTATGGGATAGTTCATCCCATTCACATTTACAGTTAAGATCACTAATTCTGTAATTCCCTCCATGCTATCTTTCTCCATTTATATTTGTGTCCTTCCTTTCCTCTTAATCCTCCTCACCAAAATTTTACTCCCTTTCCCCCTTTAACTTTTCTTTTAATATTTAAATTTCAGTTAATTTTCACTTATACCTTCACTTTCTCTTTTATCAATCCCTTCTTCCCTTATCTTTTCTTTACTTCATCTTCCCTTTCCCTGTAGATTAGGATAGATTTTTTAACCCTAACTGGGAATGTATCATATTCCCTCTCTGGACCAAATCTATTAAGTAAAATTTACTCAGTGTTCACACTTTCCCTTCTTTCTCTCTAAAATTATAAATCTTTGTGTCTCTTCACCTGGTGTTATTTATTGCTGAAGTACTATTAATCAGGTATCAACAATCACAGTTTGATTGATTCTTTGATTGCTCAATAAACACCATTGTCTCAAATTACATTAAATTTTAATTATAATCATTTTTTACTTTAACTCCTTTTCAAGTACCCTCCATGGACACACAATCCTCCTCATGAGCCAAAGTATCATGCAAAACCAAATCATTTCTTGAAGTATTTATACCCCTCTCCCCAGACCGATTTTCTCTCACACTTTACCCCCCCTATCCAGGGAGGCTCTGAAGGTTTCACTTGAGAACTTTACAAATGATTGTAAGTTATGGGAGACACTGACTCAGGACCACCCAGTTTATGATGCCCTCATGAGACAAAGTGCTAAGCTTTGTCAGCTCAGCAGAATTAAAGTGGGTCAAAAGATAATGAGACAATTAAGTTTAGAGTTAACACCCCTGCTTTTCATCAGGGCTTTTTGTCTCAAACATAGTGATGCTATCTTGGACCTTTTCAGTGGAGAGATAAGACCCAGCTATACCCAACTATACTTCTTAACTTCCTTCTTGTTTATTTTGTGGTTAGATTTATCTAGTTCTGAGAGAGGGAGGTTGAGGTTCCCCCATTATTAAAGTTTTTTTTAAGTTTTATTAGGTCTAATCTCTTTAATTATATTTGACTCTTAAATTATCCTAAGAGAAGTAAAGTTTGCAAGAATTAGAAGTGTCATATCTTCCCTTTTAGGACTGTATACAACTTGATAGTCTTGACGAACATTGGTTTTGCTTTGTTTTGTTTTTTCCTTCCCCTTTTCATTTACTTTGTTATGCAACTCTTGAGTGGTATATTTGGTGATTGAATTCTCTGTTTAGTTCTGGTCTTTGTGTCAGGAAATTCTGAAAGTCCTCTATTTCATTGAACATCCATCTTTTTCCCCTGACAGTATATGCTGAATTTTGTAGGGTAGTAAATTCTGGGTTATAATCCCAGCTCCTTTGCCCTTCAAAATGTGATATTCCAGGTCTTTTGATCCTTCAATTTTGAGGCTGAAAGATCCTGGTTTAGTCTTATTGTGTTTTCTTTGTATTTGACTTGTTTTCTTTTTGCTCACTTGCAGTATTCTCTTCTTTATTTGAGAGTTCTGGAGTTTTTATCCTGAGATCTCTTTCTGGAGGGGCTTTGTGTATACTTTCAATGGTTATATTGTTTTCTTGTTCTAGGAGATTTGGACAGTTTTCCTTATAATTTTTTGCATTATGTTTTCCAGGTTCTTTTTTTGATCAAGGCTTTCTAGTAGTTTGATGATTCATACATTGTCTCTCTGGATCTATTTTCCAGGTCATTTGTTTTCCTTAAAAGTCACTTTACATTTTCTTCAACTTTTTCTGACTTGTTTGATGGAAACATGTAGTCTTGTAGTCATTGGTTTCTATTTATTCAATTCTAACTTTTAGGGTTTTATTTTCTTCAATTAGATTTTGTTTTTTTCCTTTTTTTAAAGATATGGAAGTCTCTGGTCAATTTTTCATAATTTTCCTGCATGACTCATTTCTTTTTTCCATTTTACTTCTTTCTCTCTTCTTTGGTTTTTGAATTCTTTTTTAAGCTCTTCAATGAGTTTTTGGATTTGAGTCCAATTCATAGACTGTTTTGAGACTTCCCTTGTGAGTGATTTTTTCATAGATTTCTTCTTCTGTCATGGCATTATTATCATCTTTGTTGGTAAAGTAGTTTTCTAGAGTTAGCATTCATTTAGCTTTTTTGCTTATCTTTGTTGTTTTAGCTCTGCTCTTGTGGTAGAGGGAATATAGATCCAAGATTTTGTTTTTTGTTTTTTGCTGGGGCTAAGGTCTGATCCCTGGCTTGTTGTTGGCCAAGGTATTGCTTATACAGTCCAGGCCTTGCCTTTGCAGAGGTTTATTTCCTCTTTTATGTCCAGACCCTAACTTAGCAGTGGTTTGTTCCTGACCCAGGCCTGTCCCTAACCCTGGTTTTTCCCAGGGTTCAGACTTTGGGATTGGGACCCACTCTGATGGCTTGCTATCTAGCTGCAGGGATCTCTGCTGTTGTTGGATTTTGGGGACCTGAATTGCACTGTGTCTAAAAGTCTCCCACTGGCTTTCCCCACTCTCCTGTCTCCTGGGTTTTACTTCCTCTTTTCCCCCAAAGACATAGCCTTCAATGAAGATCCTCCATAATGTCTACCATTGAAAACTCCTTTGAATATTTTCTTTCTCTTGGGATCTATCGCTTAAATGTCAGAATAAAGGCTTCATTTATCTTTGGTAGAGAAAAGCTCCCAGAGCATGTTAGCTTCACACTGTCATCTTGGCTCCACCCCAAAAATATAATTAATTATCCATTTCTTAAAACTCATTATACCTTTGATGAAATACTACATTTTAATTCCCTTGTTTTTGTTACTTTAGTAAACAAACATATAATGTAAAGAGGAAAAAGTGCCAAATAACCTGGGAATGTCATTTGTTTCAAAAGTGCCAACAAACCAGGGGATATCATTTGCTTCCACTTTGTGTTAAGCACAAAATTTCCCTGAAAAATTATGAGTATGCTGGTGTTCCCTGAATGGTGAAACCAATAGGAAGTTGGGACACAATGAACCAATAGAAATATAAATTTCAAGGGTTAGCTTATAACCCTTTTTGGAAGCCATGGAAGTAGAAGAAAAAAACAATTAGATTAGGTTGAATAAATGTTGGTTCTTTTTTTGTTCCAACTTTGAATGCTTTGGTCACATGACTGCTTTTGTTCCATAAGGATACAATTGCTTACCGTGAATAATATAATATAATCTATTTTTGTGTACCTCTTTAATTATTCTTATTTGTATATTAAATGCGGGAAATATTAAACTTCCTTTTGGCACATACTTCTGCATACTTAAAATGGTCATTAGGACAGAGAATTGATCCACTGGGGGAGAGCCCCAGCTATGACTTAGAGGGGGAAAGGAGTCCAGAAATTGGTCCCAGGACAAAGCTCCTAAAGCCAGACGTACCATTCCCCACACTATAGGGCCAGAGGTGAATATAATAATAATAATTTGCTAAAGAAAATTTTAAAAAGGAGCATTCAAAAGAGACAGAACTTGACCATAGACATAGAAGAAGTCACTAAAGTGCAAAAAGCCTTTCCTTCTTCAAAGATTAATCTCAAATTACTGCTATCTGCTCAAAAATATCATAGAAGAAGAAAGTAAACCAAATGGAAAAGAAGATCCAAAATTTAAGGAAGAAAATGATTCTTTAAAAAAAGAAAATTATAATTGGTCAAGGGGAAGCCAGTGAAATTATAAGAGACCAAGAAATAATAAAACAAAACATAAAGAATGAAAATGATACGAGAGAATATACGATATCTGATACAAACAATATGGATCTGGAAAATAGATCAAGATGAGAAAACATAAAGCTACTTGACAGCTACGATCAAAAAAAGAATCTTGATGCAGTAATGCAAGAAATAATTAAGGAACATTGGCCTGAAGTGTTAGAGCAAGAGGAGAAAGTAGAAATAGAAAAAATACCAATCACCACCTGAAAGGGATCTTAGGAGAAAAACTGACAGGTTAAGGAGAAAATATTAAGAGCAACAAGAGTAAAACAATTCAAATATGGCAAAACCACAATTAGATTTACACAATACCTAGTAATTGCTTCTTTAAAAGACCAAAACAGCAAAAGAACTGGTGTTCCAACCAAAAATATATCCAACATAGTTGGCATAATCCTAAATGAAAAAAAAATGGACCTTCAATGAATTTCCAGACTTTATAGGATTTTGTTGCAAAAAGATCTAAACTTAATGGAAATTTGACATACAAGAACCAAGAGGAAATATAAGATAAAAATAAAAGACTAATTACAAAGAACTCAAAAGGACAAATTACTTGCTATCTATGTATGGGAATATAAACCTTATGTCCTAATTGGGTAGTTTAAAGGAAAGAGATGGGTAGGAAGGGATTTTCAAAAGGAAAATGGTATAGGAAAAGATTTTTTAAAAAAGAGTTTTTATCTTATACAATTGAAGTGTGAAGAAGAATTGAATCAGAAAAATTAGATGAGGAAGTAGGTTCTAGAAACCTACTCCAATCATGAATAGATTAAAGAGGGAACAATAAATCCATATATAAAAAATATGTATGTATATATAAAAGTCTTTTACATTCAGAAAGAAATAAAAGCGGGGATAGGGAGAAGAATGAGTTAGAGGGTCAGGGAACAGGATAAAGGGGGGATATAGAAGGTTGTGTAGATCAGTGGGGAGGGGGATTATGGAAGGGTGTGTAAGGGTGGGATTCTTGTAAGGATAGTAGATTAAGGAATAGGAGGGCAGAAGTAAAGTAAAACGAGCAGTAGTAAAGTGAGGGAGGGATGTTGCTTTCAAGAAATGTTATAAAAATGAGAGATACAAGCCAAATATAAAGATATCTATGAATATGTACGTGTATATGTATCTATGTGTATACATGCATGTATATATGGGTATATATGGGTATATATATATGCATATATATTTATATGTATGTATATATGCTTAATTATATCAGGAATAGGGAGTAGGGTGGGGAGATCCTACAAGAAAGCAAAGAAAATAATGGACAATTTTGAACATAATATGTAGTATTTATTATTTATGCTTCCTTGAAATGGAAATATATTGCTTTTTTATGAATCCTCTCTGATGTTTAGATGCACATATGACAATTTTTCCCTTATTTTGAATTTAAATTTAAAGTAAAAAATGCATTAAAAAAGATATCCTAATTTTCTTCAAAATTCAGTTCCATCAATAGGCTCTGCAAGGGTACTTTCATGATTTTCTCCATGTACTAGGGTCTCCTTTCCACAATTACCTCCTATTTATTTTATATACACTGCTTTACACATGGTATCTTCTTCTATAGAATACAAACTCCTAAAGAACAGTGACAGTTTAATTTTTATTTTTTAATCTCTCAAAGTGTAACATGTAGTAACTGTATTATAATTGTATTTTCATTGAATGCAATATCCCTTTCCCAGGTTCCACTATTTATCCAACATCTATGGAATAGGCTCTAGAATAATGGCATGCCCTTGTTTTCTATTGCAAGTGAAGTAACAATCAGACTATCCTTAATATGCTACTTCATTTATCCACCCTCCAAATGTTCTCTTCATCGCCATTACCACCTTCTCTAAATATTTTTGACCCAGGTTAAATAATCCCTCTTTATGGCTCTACATGAGCTCTAGCAGTGAGTAATTTCTTAGAGGAGTTTCAGACTTCGTACTCTGATTCATAGTGTATTCTGTAAACTGACAGGAAAACTGACTGTCATTGTTTCTCCAGAAACCCCTTGGGTAGAGCTGACCAAACCTTACTATTCTTCATCAGCCTTCACACTAGAAGGCATTTCTAGATATCAAAAGAAAGAATGGTGTTCATTTCCAGCATTTTTCATATAGTTCTGTGACTTCTTGGTGGAACTACCCCCTTCACTCTGTATTCATCCTATATTCCACTGGCTTTTTCTAGAGCATATCTTGACTTGGCCTTCATGCACTACCACTAATTACAGAATTATACAATTCCAGTGTTGGAAGGGAACTCAGAAGCCATCTGGCCAAACAGACATGAAAATTTATTCCCATACAATATAGTCAACCAGGGATATGGAGTAAGGGGAGGCAGAGGAGGCAGAGATGTGTCTCACCTGTACCTCACTTCTGAATTTGAAGGATCGAGGGCATATACCTGACAAGAGTGTATGTATCAAGGGTATGGCCTCAACTCTTCATAATCAGAGGTGAGGCTCTGCTCTGCCTCCTCAGCCTCCCTCCCACTTCAAAAGCCTGTTTGTCAGTTCATCATACAGGACAGGCTTAAAAGCATTTCCCAAAGAGGAGAAACTCAAAATTTCCCAAGGCAGCTCATTCTAATTTTAGCTAGGTCTTATAGTTAGAAAGATTTTTTCCCCTTGTTCCTTCACAGCATTCACACATTATTCCTAGTTTTGTTTTCTGGGGGCAAGAAGAACCAATATAATTCCACATGAACATAAAAGACCTAAAAAAATGAAGAGAACTATCATATCTCCCTGACCTCTGATCTTTTCTTCTTTAGCATGCTAAACTTTTTAGTTATTAACTTCATAAAAGCCCTATCTTCCTTCAAGACACATCTCAAATACTACCCACCTTTCCTAACAACTCCCCAGCTACCTAGTATTTAACTACTTTGTATTTGTTCTCTTTATATATTTATCCTGTATAATTCATGGCCTTTTCCAAACCCACACTGCCTTGAGTCTGATCATCCTTCCCAGATCCCTCCCACAAGAACTAAGATTCTGCTCCTGGGGTTCTGCGCTCTAATAGGTGAACTTTTGCCTTATCATTCCCCAAATAAGGCCTTCATGATACTTGCTGGCCATTTCTTAACCATGCCAATATTGATATGCTGCCACCCCCTTTCTTACTCCAATTTGTGTGTTATCATCTCTCCTTGGGATGTAATCTCTTTGAAGGCAGAACTATCTCGCTTTTCCTCAATCTGTACTCAGAGTGTTTATTACAAAGTTGGCATTTAATACATAGTTTTTCATTTATTCATTCATTCATTCATTCATATGTGAATTAGTAATTCTATTGACAATACCTAGATTAATGTGTAGTACATGGTAGATGCCAGATAAATGCTCATTTGATTGTTTGAAGTATCAACCAAGAGGAGGGTTGAAAGGAAACTAAAGAGTCTAGTGGCTGAACTATGGAGTGAATGCATTCTGGGACAAATTTGTAAAAGAATGAAAACTAGTGATGCTATGCTGTGTTTGGGAAGAGCAAGTAGGGAGATTTGCTTTAAGTATTATTAATAGCTAACATTTATATCATGTTTACTAAGTTTCAGGTACTTTACAATTATTATGCTATTTAATCTTCACAACAATCCTGGGAAATATATACTATTATTATTCTCATTTTACTGATGAGAAAATTAAATGAAACTTAAGACTTGCTCAGGGTCACACAGAAGTAGGTTTCAGAGGACAGTTTTGAACTCAGATGTTCCTGACTTTAGGCTCTAGCCACTGCACTCTGTCATTTAGTTGTCCCTATGTATATGTCTCTAATGTATAGCAGATGAAGGAAATAAGGTTAAAAAGAGGTGTGGAAGCCACATTGAGGAGGGTTTTAAATATTGAACATAGGAGTTTGTATTTTATCCTAGGTATCATGGGCCAGGATTTTATGTTTTTTGTTTTGTTTTAACAGGGAATTTATACAATAAGAACTCTGTCTTAGTAATACAGTTCTGAAGATTTGTACAAAAGATTTGAAGAGGGGAGAGACTGGCAACAAGGAGACCAGTTAGGAAGATCTTGTGGTTGCTAAAAGAAGAAGTGAATCTCAGTCTAGGATCTATGAGTGGAAGAGAAAAGTGAGAAAAATATTGTAGAAAGTAAAAATGAATGTGCAACCATTTGGTTCATGAGAGTGGTTAGAGTGAGTTCAGAGTTTAGGAAAATTCCTGAATAATGAACCTATTTGATTAGATGGGTGGTAGTATCTCAAATGAATATGACTATTTGGAGGAAGGGCAGTGGAACAGTGAAAAAGATTCATTTTGAACATGTGCAGTTTGTGATACATATGGGACATCAAAGTTGAAATGTTCTACAAACAATTATGATCCTTGAACCCAAAGCTACACAAGCCTTGTCCACACAGAAGTAAAACTGAACCTATGGGAGAGGATAAAATCACCAAAAGATGAGTGTAGGGAGAAAAAATGGTTTATTCTGGGAATACCCATGGCCGAGTCCATGTATGAGAGACCCTTGGCACCTGTTCCTGGAAGATGGGAAATCTGACACAGTCATGGACTTTCTGTGTTGGCTTACCACATGGTTGAAAGGAGCCTCTTTTCATTGGTTTGAAGCTGGAATTGTGTCTTTAAAATGACCTGATTGTATACATTTCCTTTTTTTACTGACAGCGTCCAGGAGTAAAGAACTTGAATCAGTCAACTCCCTTTCCCCTTTAGCTGGGCCCCAAGAATTGACTTGAAGTTTTGGTCCTTTTTCATTTGTCCATTATGTTTCTAGATCCCAGACTAGATATTGTTGCCTGCCAGCAGGAAAGTTTTAAGGGTCAATGGTTTAAGGTGCTAGTCTAGTGGGGTTTTGGATTTAAATTGGTTGAGATTAATTCTATATAGGAACTGAGTTGAACTTTGAGCCTAATCCCTTTCCCCTCCTCAAAAACTGAGGTGTATATATACCACTCCAGTATTGGGAGAAATGAGTATACATTAGATATTGCTATATCTTTGAAGTAAATATTCCTATGTAAAAATTAATCTGGTGTGGTGATTAAATGGAAGTGGGTTGCTAGTTCTATCTTCCTAAAGCTATGGGGAACACTCTAAGGGGACACTAGCCAGTAGAAGAAAAGAGAAGTTCCTTTAGGGTGCCAGAGAATGAAGATGAGAAATGTAATGGGCATGGCTCTCAGGGAATGAGCCAGAGAAAAAAAACAATTTTACACTGCAGTCATTGAAAGTTTGAGTCAAAGGCAGGGCAAGAGACACACTCCAAACCCTTCAAAGTACTTAAGATCTATGTATATATGGGGTATAATGTGTCAGATTTTACCTTCATACATTGGAACCTAACCAAACTCATAATACAGAAAGAGTAAAGATGAAAAAGGGGGTTGATGATTTTTATCTTGCATTCTTGAAGAAGACCATGACTTTAGGGAATCGATGCACGACAAGCCCATGAATTGGATTTGAGTGAGGGGGGCTGTGCTAAGTCACCAGCCTCACTTTCCCCTCCAGAGCCATTTGGGTCCAGTGGCAAGATATGGATCAGGACAAACAACCATTCTTGGTAGGGAAAGTCAATTTATCTTGGAATTATTGCCAACTGAGGGAAAATTCTTGTAACTCTAACTTTATCCCATTATCAAAAGAATCAAGATCCTAGAGGAAAGATGAGGAGATAAAAATTATGGGCATAGGGAGAGAGACTGGAGATAAAGGAAGAATGAAGGGGGAATAATGCAGAAGAGTTATGAAGTATAGACTAGAAGCTATTAGTATTAACATTCAAGCATGAATGTGCTTAGTAATAGATTCATATCTATTACTCACAATTCATCATTTTAAATGCTTTATTAAAATCTTAATGTTGATGCCAATATAAATAACTTATATATATATATATATAAATTAAATTTCACCTTAATTTCCTCTACTCCCCACCCCCTTCTTGTTCTCATTTAATCTTACAGAATTAGAAGAGAAAACAATGAAGAATTTTACCATGAGAAAGGACAAGAGGAATTGGAAATAATTCCTTGTTTTAGATGGAAATTTGATTTAAAAAGCCTCTATAAGGTTTCTTCCAATTCTGAGAGCTTTTGATTCCATGGCTTAGTGGGTGAAAGGTAGGAAATTTCATGTTCCCAAATCACTTGGAAGGAGACTTCTAGTTAAAAGGGGTGAACTACCCAGGTCAAAATCAGAATTTGGTGAGTAAAATGATGAACATTAGGGAGAAGTGAAGGAAAGGATGGGATGATGGCAAGCCTGAGAGAGACCAATCAATAAATCAAATGTGAGAGATGATATATATGTACAGTAGGGATTACAAATTAAAATAAAAAGAGAGAATAAAAAGGAAATAAACATTTTTAATATATTTTTTCAATTGTCTGAACTCTAGCTAATAGAAAAAAGATAAAACTTTCAAATTGCTTCTTTTAGTTAAATATTTTTCACCTATTCTAAAAGCATGCCTATTTTAAAATAACTTAAATGGTCCAAGCATTCATCACATCTTAAAAAATTTCAAGGATTATGTTTGGGTCAAACAATTACTAATGTAACATATCTCATCTTCGTGATCCAAAAAGAGTCAAAGTAGAGTATGGTCCATATAGAACCAATGTGCTTCTGTCAATACCCATGAAAATAGATCTTCCCAAGTCAAGACACCACATATTTAATTAAAATAAAGAACTCCAAAGGCTTGAAGTATGTATTACCTGAACGTTTTGTGAATTGATCAGAAAAGGGAAACAAAGGAATTCCCTCTACCAGTGAAGATAGCCTATCTATGATTTAATAATTTAAGGAACTGAACTGTACACATAGATATTAAGTGACCTTCCTGGGGTCACAAAATTAGTAAGTTTCAGGGGTCAGCTTTGAAGCTAGGTATTTCTGACTCTAGTACTCTATGCCCTGTAAAAAGCTCCTTCATTCTCTGAATGTCAAAGTGAAGAAATTCAATGAAGGGTCTAAAGGGTGAATATATTTATTTGTATTTTAAAGTAGCAAAATATCTTGTGATCTAATGTAAGAATATTCTTCAATCTGATTTTTCTTTCATAACATGACTAATATGGAAATATAATAGTCTAATATTAATTTAATATAGTTCTACATGTATAATCTATATCAGATTACTCACTATCAATGGGGAAGAGAGAAGGGAGGAAAGGAGAAAATGTGGAACTCAAAACCTTATAGAAAAGAGAATGTTGGGTTTCTTTTGACTTCTTGCAAGGACGAAGCAACGCACTTGGCGTGCTGTCGACACCCTGAGTCCCTTGTGGTTTCTTCTTGCTCTTTTGGCGATGTTCCCTCTGTTTAGGAGGGCTTTGAGCCACTTCTTAGTTCGCAGCTTTCAGCAAACTGTTGAGAGGCAGAACCACCAGGACAGGCTGCCTAATTTTCATGTTAAGTATGGCTCCCCAACATTGCTAAGTGGAGCCACTTTCTGTCTTGCCATTTGGGCATATGCGGCAACACAGATTGGAATCGAGTGGAACCTGTCCCCTGTTGGCAGAGTTGTCCCAAAAGATTGGAGAAGCCAGTAAAGGAGAAATTCCTTTTCCTCAGAGGTGTCAGAACTGGCACCATTCTGGATTATTCCAAAATTAACATACGAAGTAAAGGTAGTCTGTTATCAATTGTAACATCACATTAATGTAATAAAATGGATTTCAAATCTTTGTTGTGTAGATTTTGTTCATTTCCCATATAAAAAAGCCTGTGTTCCACTTAGCTTAATGGTCTTGTAAATGTATTAGTATTAATATTAAGGAGCACTGTTGCATTTCTACATTAGCTTTTCCCCTTCCCAACAAAATGAAGATTTGGATATCACAGAGAAGCTAACTTTGCAGTAGTTTTAATTTATAAATCAGAAATGGTATTGAGGTCACAAAACTATGTCCCATGCTATTTGAATTCCCTAGTTTGCTATTGAAGTGACCACCAAATTGCCATTATCTGTTGCACTTCTGCTTTTATCTTCTGTTTAGTAGATTGAGTTGTCATTGAGAACTAAAGGGAAAGATATCCCCTTCAAGAGGTCACAGAATCAATGAGAAATGGCCTCCATCCTGTCTAACCCATACCTGACCATACATTTGCTGTCAAATAAGTCATCTAGTCTCTGTTTAAAGACCTGCAGTGAGGGAATCCACTATTTTTCAAGACAGCCCCTTCCTTGTCAAAGCTAAATTTGCTTCTTTTATGACTTCCATCCCTAATTCTGCCCTCTGGGGCTAATCAGAATTTTTCTAATCCCTCTTCAGATAACTCTTCAAATACTAAAACATGCTTAGTTTGGTCTGTGTATGGAATGATCTGTTCACTAGTTTGAATCTAGATTTTATGACTGACTTCATGTAAATGTCTTACATTCTCATTTTCAGATGTAAACATTTTGTAATCTTGCTAGTTAATGAAAACTGCCTTCTATCCCACCCCCTCATTTGAAAAAGAAGATCCTTATAACAAATAATATATAATCAAGTCAAATTCTTGGATCGACCACATCCAAAAAATTTTTGTCTTGTTTTGTACTACCCTGATTCCATCACCTCTTTTGTCAAGGAGGTTGGTCTTATATGTCATTATGAACCTATTGAAATTGTGGTTGGTCATCACATTGATCAGAGTACTTAGGTCTTTCAAAGACATTTAAAATGTTACTGAATAACTTGGTTTTTTCTGCATCTACTCACCTCATTCTGCATGAACTCAATAAGTCTTCCCATGTTTCTTAATAGTTTAGTAGTACTCCCTAACATTCATATAACATATGTTCAGCCATTCCTCAAGTGATGAGTATGCCCTTTCCAATTCTTTGTCACCACGAAAAAGACTTGTTATGGATATTTTTATTCATAAGGGTCTTTTTTCTTTGATCTCTTTGAAGGTATAATCTTACTAATGGTATGATTGCTGGGTCAAAGGATATGTGCAGTTGAATAATTTTTTTTCCACATTGTTCAAAATTGCTTTCTACAATGGCTGGGCCAGATCACAGTTATACCAACTGTTCATTACCAGATCCACTTTTACACAGCCCCTCTGGCATTTGTCTTTTTCCTTTTTTGTCAACCTTTCTAGCCTGCTTTGAGATATAATTTGCATTTCTCTAATGATTTGGAGTGTTTTTTCCTCTCTATTGAAAGCTTGGTTTTCTTTGAAAACTGCATTTTCAGATCAGTTGGGGAATGGCTTTTCTTGCTCTTATTAATATGAATGAATATCCTCTGTCTTATTAGAGAAACTTACTGCAAAAATTGTCCGGTTATTTGCTTCTCTTCTAATTTTATCTGCATTGGTTGTGCCAAAACTAATTTTATGTGATCAAAATTGTCCATTTTAATCTTAAATTGGCTTTTGCTAGATAATGCAACACGGGGGATGGGATATATGTTATGTGCTTTGCCAAGTGTTTAAAAATGTTGTGCTTGATGTGCAAAATAAAATTTCATTGAAACCAAAAACAAAAAAAGAGAATGTTGAAAACTATCTTTGCATGTAGTTGGAAAAATAAATAAATTAATTTAATAAAAGAATATTCTTCTTCCCCTTTGTGGAAAGGTAGTATTATCTAGAACTATGGATCAGACTGGATGGAGCCTGGACTTAGGAAGACCAACTCAAATCACGCGTCAGATACTTACTAGCTGTGTGTCTCTGGATTAGTCACTTATCCTCTGTTTGCCTCAGTTTCTTCAACTGTAAAATGGGGATAATAATAGTACCCACTTCTTATGGTTTTGTAAGGATCAAATGAGATAATAATTATAAAGTGCTTCATATAGTACCTGGCACAGGGTAAGTCCTCTTTCTCTCCATGAAGGTGGTGTATCTTCTCTTGGAAGGGAATATAAATGGTAAAATCAACTTCATTCTTAATAACACTCCAACACAATAGTAAAACATGACAAAAACCTTGTAACAATTTGCATTTACAAAATGCCTTTCTGTTCAACTCAGCCCACACGTTTCTCCTTTCTTTGAACTCCTACAAGACTTAACTGCTTCTACTATTCAAACCATATTGTTTTCACTTTCTTAGATGTCTCATCTCTCCAGTAAGTACTATTCTCATCTTAAGAAAAGGCGAAGTATATATTACACTTCTTACTGCCACCCTTTATCCAGTATGTTATGCAAAGTAGGTGCTCTTCTTTATCAGATTAGCATTGAGTTCCAAGTAGTTGACATTTTCATTTTATTTTTAAAGAATTTTTAAAAAGCAAATTCTTCAATGGAACAACTCCAGGGCACATATGCAGCAACATTTACCATTATTCATTTTGTTGAGACTCAAAATGGAATCATCAGTGATCTCTACAGAATAGAACACCTCCAGTTTCATTATCTCATGTAAAAAAATTTCAAAATCCATGGAAATACACAGTGCTTATATTGAATAGCTCATCTTTGATTCTCTTCCCATTGTTATTGGCCTTATTATAATTATATTTATCCCTTCCTCTCAATTGATTTTGTTGCTTTTGTTTTATATTTTCTTCAGTTGGTGTAATCTTCCAGGAAGATAAGAAGAAAGTTCCCACAGAGAGATGCCGACCAGGCACTGGCGTTGCGCCCATGCTGGATAAACACTACTGGAATAAACATCAGCAGAGAAAAGGCTGCTGATGCTTTGATTTCTGTTTGTAGGTTTTCTCCTACCCATATGAGTTTGCCTGTCATAGACTGGAACTGCAACATAGCAGTCAGGATCAGGCAGTTTTTGCTAGAACCAAGGAAAAGAAAGGAATGATGTAATGGCCTAGTTGTATTTCTTCCAGCAGAACACTATCTCTTAGGGTCTTTGCCTGTGCCTCAGATAGTCTTCTTCAAAAATATGCCTTTTAGTTTCTGTTTTCCTTTAAAATTCTGCTCAAACCTCACCTTCTACAAGGAACCTGCCTCCTCCAACTGCCCCTCTCTGATCACCTTCCACTATTCCACATGCATCTTGTCTTTATCTAGATATCTATATCTTTCTTATTTTGTTATTCAGTTATTTTTCAGTTGTATCAGACCCTTTGTGACTCCATTTGGAGTTTTCTTGGCAAAGATGATGAAGTGTTTTGTCATTTCCTTCTCTGGCTCCTTTTTACAGATGAGGAAACTGAGGCAAATAGGGTTAAGTGACTTGTTCAGGGTCACATAGCTAAGCAGTCTGAAAATGGATTTAAATTTATGAAGATTAGTCTTCCTGATTCCCAGCTCAGTGTTTTACCCAGTTGCCCCCTTTTCTCAATGACTCTCTCATTAAAATGTATATTCCTTAAGTTTTTACCTTTTTTTCATCCTCCTAGTGGATTACCTAGCATGTAGCAAGTGCTAAATTCTTGTTGTCTTCCTTATGCTTTCCTTATTTGCCTCCCTCCCCTGACCCCTTGCTGAGAGAAGTATTGAGTAGATGCACAAAAGGGGTGACCTTCTCTCTATGACCTCTTGAGGCAGCTTATAGTTAGAAAAGATGAGAGAGGCAGAGGGGATTGATTGTTCCTTTGACTCATCACTCTGATGAGTTCACATCTCATAAGAGAACTCTTTAATATTTCAAAATTTAAACCCTTTAAACCTGAGGAAACAGGAAGCAGACCTCAATCAGAACCAGAAATAACAATTCTTATCATGCTTATGGTTTGGTTCTATAAATCAATTCAAACTCATTACACTGGGAAGTCCTTACACAGTCATAATTCCTGGTTCAGATCATGTTCCTTAAATATATTTGAGAACCAGAAAATTCCCATTTGGGTTATTGAAGTCACTCAAAGACAATATGAATAATTACTTGGGTTGAGGACGAGTCAAGGAAAGTCTCCTATTTGTTTTCAGGGTTAATGGATAGATGCCATTTCCATGCAAATGCATCATTCTTTTGCATTTTTTAAAAATAATCAGTGAGTTTCAAAGATTTCAGGTATTGGTTGGTCAATTTTCATCCACTGGCAAATATGTGAATGGTGGCTCTGCTTTTGCTCATTCCCTTCTCCCACCCTGTAATGCCCCCATTTAACACTACAATCTAAAATTTACTATTAAGCACGGTCCATTTCTCCCTGGAATTGACACAGAATATTCAGGCTTAATTCCAATTCCACCTCTTATTAGTTGTGTGATCTTATATGAGTTACTCTACTAGTCTGAGATACAGCTCATTTGTAAAAGGAGATTGAGCCTGAAATTCTATAATAATTAAATTCTATAATCATAGCTTTTATATAATATAAAGATTTTGTGAAGTATTTTATAAATATTCATTTTTTCTGTACATTAAGAGTGGAAGGTAGATATTCTTATTGCCCTCATTTTACCTATAAGGAAATTGAGGCAGTCAGAGGTCACATGACTTATCCAGAGTCATACAGATAATGTTTCAGGTCAAATTTGAATTTAGAACTTCCTGACAGCAGTACTCCATGTACTGCACCCCATTGGGTCAATGGGGTATCAGTGTAAATTCTATGCACCTGTAAACCTAATTTCCTGTCCTCCCTAATATCCTCCCAGCCAAAAGAGATGTTTGTTTCTACTGATCTCTTCAGCAACTTATTGCCTAACAACTTAAGTGAAACTTTGCAAAATTAACTTAGACTACATTCATTTCTGTTCATATTTTACTTTCCTAACTAGATTGCAAACTCTTAGAAGACAGAGATAGGTCTTATCTAAAGCTCCTTTGTATCTTCTATGCCTACCTAGTATGGTATACTTAATAATAGCCATATACATTCTAAAAGATGTCTATCTATCTATCTATCTATCTCTATCTTCCCTGTTTAATTTTTTTTTTATTGCTAAATGTAAAGAAGGCATCAGAAACACCCAAACAAATAATTATCACTATTGACTTATTTAGCCACATTGGGTCCTGCTTCTGAGTTCCCTGAGTTCCTCAAATGTATGAAACAGATATTCCTATCACTCTTTAAATTCATCAAACTGATCAGAGAATTTTCTTGATCAGACTTTCTGTGCCCCATTCTATACTAGATATGATTATACAGATTCTAGAAGACTTGGTCTCAAAATACTATGCATTCAAAGTAAAATAACAAAAAAGTAGTGTACTGAAAAGAATCTTTTCTCTACAGGATGAATAAGTAGAAAACAATTATAAACATATCTCTGGTAGATGTCAGGGTCTGTCGGTTGCATGGGAAACATTGATATTGAAAATCTGATTTCTGTTTGCTGATGCATTGCATGAACCCTCTTTATGGAAACCTTCATATTGTTCCTTGCCTGTAGTGATCACACTGAACTCTGAAAAAGGAATCACTGAAAAGCACAGAGGAAGAGAGAGAATAATAAATATGTCTGAATCTTCAATGGACTATGAAATATCACAGCCCTCATAAATCTTAGGCTATCTCTGAAGAAGGGGGGAAAAGAGTAGTGGTGGCTTTGTAAGAAGAAACAAGTCATTGAAAATGCAGAAATGTCTGGACTGTATGACGTTATTCAGAGAGAAGTCATGCAAATAAGGATAAAGCTAGGCAAGATTGAGGAGATGGAATTGATTTTGTGGGCACCTCAATTTCACTAGTAGCATTCTTCTTACTTCATAGACTCTTGGGAAAGAAAAACATTGCTTTTTATTTTTCTAAATAATTATTTTGACTTTATAGTTCCACTTCAGATTTGATATTGAATGTTCCTGCTCCCCCCTTCAGAACTTTACTAGATCTGGGTGTCATCATCTCAATCGATAGTTTCTTATGTTAGAACTGGTCTAATAAACTAATAATTGTGGATTGATCATAACTGAGGGCAGTCTCAAGTGTTATTTTCACTTAAATGTCATTTTTATGTTGAATTGATTTTCTCTTTTGGTTTCTGATTCAGAAAGTGTCAGTTTAATATAGGGGTTATTGAGAAATCAGTTATATCTTCTACATTGTACTGAAGGCACAATTTTAATTTCCAGTGTCAGTGACTAAAGGAATAAATAAAAATGTTCTTATTAAGCAATATATGCTTACAAAGAGAAAAGTAAGACATTCGTGCCTGGATTTAAGGAGTTCATGTTCTAATAGGTGGAGACAACATATAGAAGATTTCACCTTCAAGTTATTTGGAAAGGCCACTGTTCCTAAGAGTGAGTACAGCAGCTAAGCAGATGGTAATGAATTCTCATTAATTCATTAATATAATTTTCATCATTAAAAACTACTTCTGTTTCTAATGCTGAATTATTTAACAGTGCCAAAAAATTTCTTTTCTGGGTCTTCAGAAATGATAGTTAGGTCTCATATCCACAAAGATGGTTATCCTGTCAAATAACTAAAATGTACAGACTGGAAGAAGGGTTAATGATCTTGGAAGTCCTGCTCCTCTGAGGGCTCATGAACGTGGGTTCTCTTCTCCAAGGATGAATGAGAGCTGGTGGTCAAAGTGACCTGTGAACCTGTGATTTTATGATCTAAGACCTTGATTAAATCAAATAAAAAAATCTGCAACTTGAATCAGGGTACAATTTCTGGAGTTGCTGGATTCCTCCAAAAGTTAAAGCATAAGCTGTAACTTAAGTCCCCCAAAGTGGGAGTTTACATTGCAGCTAAAGTAAAGGACTGAAAAAAAACCTCTTTTTTAAGACAGTAAGTCCTAGCACCTTTCCTGGGGCCTTGTGGACCAGATAATAGACTAGTCATACCTACAGTGGGAAGGGATTTACACCAGGAGTCAGAAGAGAATGAGATTCTAATCCAGACACTGGTGAGTTTAGAACAAATCACATTAATTGTGCCTTCCATTTCACACCCCACCCCATTCATTCCAATGGGACTAATAATACTTTTGCTACCTATCTTAAAATGAAGTGATTAAAAAATGAAAACAGGTTCTAAAGTCAATTGAAAGGTCTAAAGTATCACCTAAATATATTATCATTTTCATAGCCTATTCAATTGAAAATAAATATATTTGTCTAAGCTTTAAGACTCATCATATTACTCCACTTCAAAACTGCCTTGTATACAATTTCTAGATAAATGAATAAACAAATGAAAAACATTCATTGTTTCCTATGAACCAGATACAGTTTTAGCACTGGAAATATAAATATAAAAAGCAAGACAATTCTTGTCCTCAAGAAACTTACATTACAAAAGGGCAAGAGAATTCATATTGGCAAATAATAGTGGCCAAGAAAGGATGCTTTTGTCTGGAAGGTCATAAGCATTGTATAGTCACAGGGGACTATGTGACATCCTTTCCAAGGCTAATAGTGTTGACTAGATTCCTTTACCAGAAATAAAGGATGACAGCAGGGAGACTGTTGATTGGGATGTTGGGAAGGTGACTAGAGGGTAGTATTTTTAAATAAGATATGGTAAGCACTCATCAGGAATGAAGGACGGACCCCAGGTTGGAAGAAGGAATGACTTTTTAGTGGCTGTGGATAGTAACAGTAAGTGTCTGAAAAAATGACCATCTTTTTTCTGCCTTTAAAATATTATATTGGTACTTTGTAATAATACATTTATTTTTATTTTTTCATATTAATTTATTTTATTTTAATTTAAGGAATAAAAAATTCATAACACAGTATAATAAAAATCATGATTTCAAAAGAAACTGTAAATCTATTATGTACAACTTACTATTGCTTTTAAATATATAATTGTTATGTTCTTCTTTTTTTCCCTTTCTTTCTCTTCCTTCCTCCCCACCCTAAAATGGCTACCTTTAGACACAAAAGATATATATGTATAATATATACATAACATATTATATAATATTTACAAATAGGTATACTATGTATAATATTCATATTTCTTTTTATCAGTCTTTCTGGATACAGATAGAGTCTTTCTTCATATGTCCTTTTTACTTATTTGCTCAAAGTTGTTCTTAAAACAATATTGCTATTACTGTTGCTTCTCAAATAGCATTTTTATCATCTACATCATCTGACACTTGCGGCTCAGAGGTCTAAGGTTAAAGAGCTGTTGACATAACTTCCTGTTTGACTAAGCATATAAAATAATCATCCCATGAAAAATCACTGTCACTGAACCTAGGTCATGATAGTCATCACAACTCATAATGCTGATAAATCTTCTTTCTGAATAGAAACTAGAGGGACCCACATCTACCTGAACTGGTGTTACATCCTTAATAAATATCCACCCCTAGATAATTAAATATTCCTTTGTGAACTACATGGTCTATAAATAACTTATTTTATTCCAGTTTTAAATCCAAGCTGTGAGATGAGTCAGACCAGATTTAAACCAATTGCTTATTGGCACTAATCATTTATTGCCTTTTTCCCATTTGTAATTTTCTCTATGTGAATTTAAATGCAAGTAAATTCCAAGTTCCCTGAGGGCAAGAATTAGGTTTTATGTTGTAATTGTTAATATTTGCATTCCCTATACCACCTAATATAGTAGGTAATTAGCAATTTTTTGATGGATTAGAGAATTTGTCCATACTAGCTTCCCATGCTTATTTTCCAGTTCTTTTCCTTGAAATACCCATGTCCTGTCAGAGTTTCTGAAATTTCCAGCATTTATTATTATTTTTTTTTCATTTAAGGGCAAGGTTAAAAGGCCCCAGTTAAAATGATTGTCTGAAACAATAATCATTTAGTATCTATGGAATAAATTAACATGGATTTATTTTTCAGATTATCGAATAGTGGATCTGAAGGGCATAAGGAAAGGCCCTGAACATGGACCCCTGCTATTGTATAGATTTAGGTTATATACTCTAGCAGAAGATCTATAACCTCCAAAGGATACTCTGAACACTTCTAATACTTAAAGAAAGGGGTCCAACATAGGAAATAGGGGATGGTGGAAGTGGGAATCTTCAGGTATTTAATAATTCTAATGCTGTTTTTATGTTCAGGCCATTAGATAGTCAATAAGTTTTTGTTGAGCACCTTCTATTTGCTATGCACCTTATTAAGAACTGGGATACTAAGAAAAGCAAAAAGACATTCCCTTAGGGAACTCAGAGTCTAATGGTTGGGACAACATGCCAATATAAAATGGAGATGATTGATAGAGGGAAGGCATTAGCATTAAAAGGAATTCATGAAATGCTTTTTGCAAAAGGTGAAACTTGAAGGAATCCAGTGAAACTTGGAGACAGAGATGAGGAGAGAGGAGTTCTAGGCTTGCAAGAATAGACAGTGAAAATTTCCAGAGTAGAGAGATGGAGTATCTTGTGCAAGGAACAATAAAGAGGCCAGTGACACTGGATTAGAGTAAATTGGAGGTATAGGGAGAAGGAGTAGATTGTAATGAGAAATGGGGGGACAGCTTATGAAAAGTTTTGAATGCCAAACAGAATTTATATTTGATTCTGAAGATGATAGAGAGCCAGAGAAGCAGGAAGTGACAAATTGCTGGATTCTAAACTACTTGAGAGTAGAGACTATGTGACTTTTCATTTTTCTCTTTCCAGAAGGTAATGAAGCAGAGTCACCTCGTATATAGGGGGCTGATAATGAATTCAGAAAGTCCCAGGTTCTATTTGGACATCTAAAACACATTAAATGTAGGACCCCAAGTGAGTTCCTTAAACTTATTTTTGCCTCCAACCAATAACCCTTAAACTGTAGGTTATAAATTGTTTTTGAACTATTAGAGGGAGTTTCCACACCAAGAATTTCAAACACAAAATGTTCTTAACCTTTTTATGTCATGGACTCCTTTTTCTATTTGTCAGTCTTTGGATCTTTTCTTAGATTAATGCTTTAAAATTCATAGGATTGCAAAGAAATCCAATTATATTGAAATATACTTACCAAAATATATTTTTAAAAGTTCATGGGTTATAACAGGACACCATTCTACACTCACTCACTCTACACTCCATCACAGATGGAGACCAAAATTTTAAAAAAACTCACTATTTTGCACATTTTAGGAACTTGGTAAATATTTATGGTATGTGGGATTCCTTCTGGTTTCAAGATCCAATTCAAATACAAGCAAAATCTTTCCTCTATAATCAGAACACAAGTCCTGAAAGAAGACAAACTGTTCCACTGACATTGGTATTCTTTCCAACATCTCAATACATTCCTGGTTGAAAATAGAGATTTTTGATAGATTAGCTGGTGACTCACCTTGCCTTCATGCAAAGTAAGGCCCCACTTGCACCCTTTCTTTACAAATGAGCAAAGAGAACAGTTTATTCAGTGGGTGGCCCTTGCTTTTTCCAGTATCAAGCCAATCAATGTCCTGCCAGGGAGGCAAGAGACAGGAAATTGCTGAACCTGCTAGCTTTCCACTGAGAGAAAACTGAGCACCTGCACTTATATCCATAAATAACTCATTGGTTATTTCCCTTGGGGGATAGAGTAGTTGGTCATAATGTTCCCACCAAATGCTAACTGAGTGATTACACCATGTCAATCTCCATTTCCCTTGCAATTTCTGGAGAAGGACTTCAGTCTGACCAAAGCAAGACCGGATATTGTGAAAAGCATGAGCTTGCCCCTACACTATAGACCCCCAAATATGGGAGGGCACAGACAGAAATGTTCCATTAAAAGAGCACATTCACCTGATCCACATACATGTATATGTATGCATGTATGTGTGTATATATATATATATATATATATATATATATATGAACATAATTTGTGACTCAGGTCACCCAGCATCTGAACTTAGAATAATGAGATCCAATTTCAGATACTGACCTCCAAAAGGTCATATACTATTTGACTTATTATGCTCCTACCTATGATTTACTCTGTGATATCTGCAAATATAATTATGTCCAGGTGTTTATAAATGTGTATAACTAAGTCCTCAGCTTTCATATAATATAATAAAATAAATATATATTTATCAGACTTTAATCCCACAGAAAATGCAGGAAGTTCAGTGACTCAGAAGTGATTTTCATTGAAATTTAAACAGAATTATCTTTTGTCTTCTTAACAACTTGTGAATAGGAATGATTGAACTTTATATAGAGAGGTAAAAACATTCTTCTTCCTTGCTTCTTGGAAATCTCCAAATAGATCAGGGAGCTCTATCATCAACCTCTCTTACATATATATAAGAGAGAGAGAGAGTTTCCCTTCCATCTCAAATTAGTGTAATCATGGAATTTAATCATAAAGTATAAAGGAGATATTAAGGAATTTTCCTATAACAACACCACAAATGTGAGAATAGGTCCTTAATTAAATTCAAAGGATTATTGGGATCTTTGTCTGAAGGTAACTCACTCTGTACAGGAAACATCTTGTGAATTGTTGAGAGTCAATGTCATGGGGAAACAACAAAGGCTGATCCCTAGAACCTGAGGTAAGAGGCACCCTTAAAAATTCAACATTAAAGTACTAGTCTGAACAGGGAGAGCACTCAGAACAAGCTATTACATAGGTCTAAAAGTCCCATTAATTGTGTCTTACTCCTCAGTTATAACATAAAAGTTCCTTGATTTCATGCCTCTGTTTTGAATTAATGAATGAATGAATTAATTAATCCTACTTTGCCTATCCAATCTTTTGTAAATCCTCAGTGCTACCCTTGTCATATTATTAGATTATATGAATTATTGGAATGTTTTTCTAGCAGGAAAGTACAAGACTTGACTACTATTGACTATTATTGACTATTATTATTTATCACTACCATTAGGCAGGATTCTCTGCAAGATGCTCTAGTTCACCTATTCTATTTAGATGGCAGGAGAATTAGAGTATCAGAGTTCTTGAGCTATGAGACTTTAGAGGTCATTAAGTCCAATAATTTAACTAAGATCTGAGGGGGTTAAGTGACTTTCCCAAAATCATAAGGGAGCATGTCTGACACAGACATTTTGTTTCTTCTTTTTTTCCCCTTGAAAACAGCATACAACTATATAATCTAATCTAAAGTTTTACTATGACACACTACACAGGAAACACAGGTAAATTAAATGGGAAGTTGAAAACATAAATATTTCTCTGAATTAATTCTTATTCTTCAAGTTAACTATAGGAAACCTAGACTTGTTATTCATGGCTCTCTCTTCCCTCCTGATTGACCTCCTTCTGTTAGGTCTTGACCTTGATGTTAATTCAGTTCTAATACTTCAGAGAATTATGGTGATGTAAAAAAAGACATCAATAAAACTATATTTAAAACTTATAAGCAAAAAGAGAAATACTTTTTAAAAACTATGTACTGGAGGATGCTGGATAATATGATGATTTAAGTAGTACAATTCTGCTTTAAATACTTCTGTAACAATTTAAAAGGGTGATCAAGGAGATGAAAGGAAACACTAGAAATATACTATATACAGTTCAAAAAAGTGTAAGCTCAGCCAGAAGCTTGTGGATGCTCATTGAGAGAACATGACATGGGAGGAGGCAGGAAGCCTAAAAACCCTACTGTCCTCTTTTTATTCTTCAATTTTTCAATTTTTTAATTGATTTTTTTTTTGTACTTAAATCTCAAATACACTTGTTCCTCTTACATGCATAGTGGAACTGAGAAAGATGATAATACAGAAAACATCAGATCTCTACCTCATCTTTCCTTTAAAAGTGTAAAACAAGCTGCCTGTAGTTTTTAATATTCTCTTATGCTGTACTTCTTTTGGATCTTCCTTCTGTTTCTTTCCTCTGCATTTTTGAAAAAAAAAGTTTCAATTATCCTCTTTTATTTATTTGCTTTCTATCCCCCCCACCTCCTAGCCTTTACTCTTGTATTTCTCTAGAAAAAGAAAAGAAAAACAATTACTTCAAAATAATGACTAGTAGTTAATATATAGCTAGTATATATATATATATATATATATATATATATATATATATATAGCATTTTAAGATTTGAAAAACGCTTTTTAAAATTATGTCATTAAAATATACACAAAAAATATATCACTAAATCTTATTTGTTGTGTCTAAAATTCTAATATCTTTTCTTGCAACTTTGTCATCTCTCTGTCAAGAGGTGGGTAGTGGGCTTCATCATTAGTCATCTGGAATCCTGGTTGGTTCAAGTACTTGGTAGATTCCTCAAGTTTTTCAAAGTTGTTTTTCTTTACAAAATTATTGCTGATGCATAATTTGTTCTCATGGCTCTTCTCACTTCAGTTTGCTTAAATTCATAAAGGTCTTTTCAGATTTCTCTGCGTCATCTATTTTGTTATTTCTTATGTGTAAAAAATTCCATTAAGTTCCTAATCATTTGTTTAAAAGTTGTTCACTGATAGATTATCTCTTGAGGTCCTTTAAATGTCACATGAAGTCATTAAGATCTGAGTCACAGCAATGCCAACCTCCACAGCAGGAGACAGGGTCAATATTGAGTAAGTCAATAGGAGCTCTCTAAGAACTTGGAAGCTAGCACTTCTCTTGTAACCACAGCAAAAGAGATTAGACCTGCTCAGAACCTCAATACAATCATCTAGAATCTTGCAGAAGACACTTAAAATAGCATTTTTATTGCTACAAAGAACTGAAAATAAATTTGGGGAATGACAGAACCATTTATGGGATGTATCTGTAATGGAATATTATTGTTTTATAAGAAATGACAAAAGGGATGAATTTAGAGAAACTGCAAGATGTAAGAACTGGTACAAAATGAAGTGCTTAGAACAAGGGAAACAAATGATGTAATGACTACAATGTTGAAGGCAAAAAACAATCCAAAGATTTAAGAACTCTGATCCTCTGACTAATCACAATTTCATAGAAATAAAACTGGCACATAATTCTCATCTCTAGACAGAGAAATAATAAACTATAGAATGATATATATATTTTTAGATATGACCAAAAGGTGAATTTGTTTATGACTATATGTTTTTTTTGCAAAAGAGGGATTTTATATTTTGAGTTAGTGGAAAAGTTATAGGTAGGGGGATAATAAGGAAAAGGAAAAGGAAAAAATAAGACCATCAGCTTAAAAATATGCAGAAGAGATAAGCAGGTGGTTGTTAATATTATCATGTTAATCTTTAGAACATTAAGTTGTACATAATAAAGATCCACAGGTTCACATATACTCTTCTTTTTTCATTCTTTTTGAATATGGTTATTTGGTTTTTTGCTGAGGTCTTAAAAAGGAAAACCTAAAGAAAATTTTCAAAAAGATTAAAAAAAAAACACATGAAAAGAAGATATTCTCTTCTGCCCTCCCCTAACTCCTCATCCCCAAAGGCAAAACCTGACCTGACCAACTACTTTTTTTTCTTACTTTCTGTGTTCATTACTATTTCCACAGTTTTGTATTCATTACTCAGTTGATAATGCTTCCTTTTTTTCTATCACATCAATCCAACTTTTATACTTTTCCAATCTCACTTCTGTCTCCTCTCTAAAGTTTTCCCTGAATTACTCTGGTATCTTCCGCATTGTTTAGCACCTGGAATATATAGTGAATGTTTAATGAATATTTCTTGAATAACAAAAAGGTACTAATACTAACTTAAATTTCAGATCCTGGTTCTGTTTTGAGTCTGCTACATATATTTTAAAAATGTCCTTCATTATTTTTATAGGAATGAGATGTTTCAACCAATATTACTAGCATTTTTTTAAGGTTTTTGCAAGGCAAATGGGGTTAAGTGGCTTGCCCAAGGCCACACAGCTAGGTAATTATTAAGTGTCTGAGGCCAAATTTGAACTCAGGTACTCCTGACTCTAGGGCCGGTGCTCTATCCACTACGCCACCTAGCCACCCCTTCTAGTATTTAATAAGAGTGATGAGTTATGGATTCATGAAAAAGACTTTAATCAAATGCTAAATTTTTTCTGCACCTATATTGAAAGACTGCCCTATTCATGCCTCTAGAGGAGTACTTTCTCAATTTAACCCTTTGTTTTCTCTCTTGATAGGAGGGGATAGAATCAGATATACAGCAATTATTGTTGCTTGCAAGTACAAATCTCCATTTTTAATCATTTTGCTTTCACTCTCAAGGCAGTCATCTAATGTGTTTTTATTTCTCTTTACGGCAATCTAGAGGATTCTGGCATCATTTAACCGGATACTGATACAACCTTTCCCCTCCTTAACAACCATTAGCATCTCTTCTTACTATATCATCTTTGCTACTGCTGCTCAACTATCAAAACCTGTGATATGCTTCCCATGGTGGCTTTGAAATCACCCATAGTGCAGATTATCTTGCTCAAGTGGAATCAAGACAGTGATTTCTATACCACCTTGGATCACTTTATGCTTTTTTAGGACATCTATTCCAAGGAATATTTCCTAATGATCAGAATCCTCAAAACCTCAAGGATTCTGGGGAATAGATATTTACTAAATTTATACTTTCTATGAACAATGACAAAGTTATTGAAATGACAAAGTTATTGAAATGAGTGTGTTGCTTGTCAGGGTTTATTCTTTAAAGGAGATAAGATTCATTTGAAGGTATAAATTCTGATTATAGTGTATTGTTATACTATAGGTCCTTGAGTGAATGGACATGAATTTTTAAATAGCATTAATTGATAATTATATTTATTATACTGCCTTATATTATTCTCTGGTTGTTTGATGTATATAGTGTTATTTCTCCAGCTGGTTAAAAGGCTTCCTGAAGAGAGGTAAGACGTGGTAGAAAGAATATTGGACTGGAAATCCAGATATCTGATCTCAATATTGTTCTTCCAGTAAGTAGCTCTGTGACTTTAGAAAAATCACTTAACCACTCTGGAGCTGTTTTCAATAACTTATCAATGACAGAATTTGACTAGTCAGTCCTAATTCTATAATTCTGTATCACTTGCTATGACAAAGACATCATCTTTGGGATCTCAGGGTCTAGACAGTCATTAGTATTACTTGTTGCAGGTTGGTTAAGTAAGACAAGGAGTTTCTTGGTTGGCAGAGCTTATACAAAGCACCCAAAAGGAGAATATAGTGACAGGTTTTTTTTATATGTATTAGACAATTTTTATTAAACAGTGAAGAAAGAGTTTGAGAAAGCAGATCTTGAAATCGTAAAGACCTAAGTTTGAATTCTGCCTCAGACACTTAGTCGGCCTATTCACTTAGAGTGTGTGTGTGTGTGTGTGTGTGTGTGTGTGTGTGTGTGTGTGAGAGAGAGAGAGACAGAGAGAGAGAGAGAGACAGAGAGAGAGACAGAGACAGAGAGAGACAGAAAGACAGACAGACAGACAGACAGAGACAGAGACACAGAGACAGAGATGGACACAGAAAGAGACAGAGACATGAATATAGAGACAAAGGCAGAGAGACAAAGACAGGGAGAGAGTCAGAGACAGAGACAGATAGAAATACAAAGACACTGAAACAGACAACTGGAGACAGAGATATAGAGAGACAGAGACATAGGAAGAGACATACAGAAAGAGAGAGAGAGAGAGAGAGAGAGAGAGAGAGAGAGAGAGAGAGTCAGAGACACAGAGACAGATAGAGACAACACAAAGAAATGGAGTCCTAGGTACAGAGACATGGAGACAGAGACATAAAATGACAGCGACAGAGAGACAGAGACAGTCACAGAGAACCAGAGTCAAAAAGAGACACAGACCCAGATACAGAGACACAAAGTCAGAGATACACAGAGAAAAAGAGATACACAGAAAGACAGAGACAGAGTCACAGAGAGACAAAGAGACACAGAGAGAGACACAAAGATAAAGATACAGATATAGAGACACAGAGATAGAGGCAGATACAGATGCAGAGAGACACAGACAGAAAGACAGACAGACAGAGACAAAGAGACATAGAGAGAAACAGAATCAAAGAGATACAGAGACAGAGAGAAAGAGACAGAGACAGACATAGAGAGCAGTATATTTGTATCCAAAGAGACCAAATGGAATCTCCTACAAGATAGGCCAACTACCAAGGACAGCTCTATTATCCTCCCTAAATTTTCTTTTTTCCAGGATAAATATCCCTAATTCCCTCAATAAATCTTAACATGGCATGATCTTGAGCCCTTTGCTGGTCTTCCTCTCTTTACTCTCTAATTTGTCAATGTCCTTCATATTATGTAATGATGGAAGGCAATAATCCTGAGAAGGCCTGAGAAGGGAAAAATCAAATGAGCTTATTGTTTTTCCTATTCCACAAACTTGCCTCTCTTAAGATAGAATAAAATAATATTAGTTTTCTTGGCAGCAATAAGTCCACTGTTGACTTACAATGAGCTTGCAGCCCACTAGCACCTCCTGTTATGTTATCTTTTACCTCATCTTGAACTTGTGAAAGTGAGTTTTTGAATTTTAGTGGAATATTTCTATTCATATGTGTTGAATTTAGTTTATATTATTTAGACCTTCATTCCAGACTTCTAAAATCTATTTTTTTGGATTCTGATTCTGATAGACACTCTCCCCCCTGTCTTGTGTAATCTGTAAATTTGAGAAGTGAATTATCTGTGATTTTTATCAATCAATCACTATACAAATTTTTATTAAGCTGTCATGTGTGTTATTAAATGGCCATCAACACATCTAAACTTAGCAAATATCTATGCCTAGCACTGTTAATAAAGACAAAGTAAATGTCTAAAACCAAGTACAGCACTAGGCTATAAGAGTCAAAGACAGAAATAAAACAGTTCTTACTCTCAAAAAATTTACAGTCTATCAGAGAAATAAACTGAACACACAGGCATATAAACTAGACTTGATAATATAGAAAACTCACGTTTATCAAGGTGGATCAACACCATCCCTAATAAGTATAATTTTAGAGTGTGGCCTTGAACATTGAAAGGTTAAATAATTTGCCCAGGGTCATATAACCAGTTTGTGATAGTCAGGACATGAACTCAAATATCATTTAACTTCAAAATCATTCATCTGTCCACTACACCTTGATTACTTCTATATATAAAAAAATAAACACAAGATAATATTTTTGACAGTAAAAGGCATTGGCAACTGGGAGGATGATAAAAAAGACCCATGTAATAAATGTTTATTAATACAGAAGATGACCTTTAAGATGGCCTTCTAAGAGGTAGATATATGGAAAGCATTGATTTAAGTTATGGGGAACAGTCTGTGCAGAGGATGCTTAAAACAGAAATATGGAAAGAGGATAGTTTTTTGGGGTGGGAAAGATGGTGAGTAAAGTTTGGTCTACAAGCAACCCTATTTGAAATGTCTAATAAACAATTGATGATTTAGAGCTAAAACAAAGAGGTGAATCTTTAGATCTAGTGGGCATCTGCAAAAAAGATAATACTTGAGAGCTATTAAAATCAGTAAGAGTGTGGAGACAGAAGACTAAGTTATGGGGTACAACTCATTTAGGTGATACAATGTAGGTGATGATTCCATAAAGAAAAGTGAAAACTAGTGGTCAGACAATGGGGAGGAGAACCAAGAAAAAGCAATATTGAAAAATTCAAAAGAGATAATTTTAGGAAGAGTGGATGGTCAACACTACTAAATGCCTTAAGTGTCAATAATTTATAAGACTGAACTAAAAGTCATAAGATTTTTAAAAATATACATTTTATTTTCAGTTCCAAATTCTTCCCTGCCCTTGAACTTCAATTTTAGAATCCCACATGCCATTACCCCATTGTCCTTCCCATACTCATCTGTAAAATGGCAATAATAACACTTGCACTTATCGAGTTGGTATGAGACTTCTTTATAAATCCAGATTGGCAATATAAATGTAAATTGTTGAATTGAATTTAATCCAATAATTATTTTTAAAAGACATAGATAGAATCTCTTATTATTTGTGTGTCTGCTTCAAAAAGACCTTTCTCAGCTCAGCTTCTAATCATATTATCCACTGACTCTAATTAGAATTTTTTCCATATGTTTAATTGATTACTTTTGTCTGACTCAATATTGTTCACATTACCATCATTTTGTTAGATAATTGTATGATGTTTACAGTAGGGTTTTATATTAAAAGATGATATATCACATAAGAAGGACATAGGGCTATGCATACAAATTATCACACTTGAATTTCTAATACATATAACCTGCCTTGAATTAATAATCAAGATAAATGATTTATAAGACTGCCAAGGAAATACTTGTAACCAGGAAGGAAAATAATGGAAATTGAGGTGATGTGGTTCTTATCCCAAATGAATTTTCCTTTTGGATAATAAATATGCTGTGCCATGTAGTGTACTCCTACCATGACTATTCCTTCCTTGGTTTATGTTAGTTAATATTAATTCATTTTTCTTTCTCTTCTCTAGAAAAATATTTTTTTAAATAAAAGGAAGCAGATCATTTATTTCTTCTATTTTTCCCTTGGAAAATGGTAGAAAACATTTTCTTGCTGAATAAGATCTTCCTCATGGATAAAAAAATGTTTCCTGCTGTTCTCACATATGTGTAAAGATTAACTGAAAAAGAAAAATGTGTCTTGGCCATTTCTGAGTGTCTTAGCGCTTGTGAAACTTGCAGAACATTAAAACAGAAGGCTGTTCTGCCACTGTCAATTTGAGGACTCATTTTTTTCTTGGCTATAAGAAGCTGCTTTTCCTGGTGCAGTACTATTAAGTCAATGACAAACTCTAGATCAGCATATTTCTAGGAAGTAGAGGTCACTTTAAAATTCAGATCATTGAAATAATCTAAATGTCCAGTTTTCCAGGTAAAATTGAAAAACAAGCCCAGTTCTAGTGAAATAATTATTTTTGGAACATTTCAAGTGTCCAATGAAATCAAATTCTGATTCGTTAAAAAAAAAATAGTCAATTCAAACTACTTTTGTTGTAGTTGTTTGTTTTTAATGTTTGACAATACCAAGGCAAACACTGAGAGTATCTTGGAATGATAATTCCTGGATTGAAAGTCAGTCTATGACCAAAATAATTCTGTCAAAGTTATGATCTGCTGAAAATAGAAATCACGTACATCCTTAGTTTTGGCATGGCTTGTGTTCTTATAAGGTTAGATCTTGCCAAGGACAAAGGTATGTTTATTTTCGTAAAGATCAAGCTATCTTAATGTCTTATTTGTTTAGGCATTACGTCACTGATTTAATGCCAGTTTTTTCCTTTATGATTTAGAAGGTGAAATAACCTGAAAAGGGTTCTAAGGTGTCATTCTTCAATTCCATTCACATAAAAGGAGTACTTTCAGTGAGAAATTAAGAACCAAAAGAATTCGCCTTCCATATTACTAATGCTTATTATCTTGTTATTTTGAAAGTGCTTTCAACAAAAACAGTAATAAATATCTTTGAGCCCATGTTATATGTGTGACATTGAAAGGTGGTGTGGCAGATCAACCAATATAAAATATATAGTTTTTTCCCTCAGGGAGTTTATAATCTATTTGAGAATATGAACTGTAGATAAATACAATATTAAATAGAAATAGAGTCTCAGAGTTGGAAGGATATGAAATCTGACTCTCTAGTTCAATAGCAATACAAAAATTGAATCCTAAATTTAACTAGTCTTCGGCTATTTCTACAAAGAAAAGTGATGAAAGAGACTTGGAGACAAGAATCTTCTTCACTGACCAGAAAACCCTTACCTAGACCAGAGATTGTTAAATGTGCAGCCAGCAGGCACTTCAGTTCTGCCATAACCCAGGTTAAAATTCTAAAAGAAATAATAATACAATGGAACATTCATAAAGCTAATATGTGGTTTTCTAAAACAATAGGAGATTTGCACAGATCCTTATGTATGTTTTAGTTTGTATTTCAGACTGATTCCACTGACTCAGATTAAAAAGATCAGTTCCTACATTAGTCTTCAGTGAAATGTTCATGAATAGAAGAATGAAGAAACCAAGCCCAGAAGGAGAAATTAGAAAGTCATTATAAATGTAATAAGAGACCATCACAAGTAGGAGACACTGTTGTAGAAAGAGGATGGTTAAGGCTTAACTAACATGAATGGGGCAATTAGGTAGCACAATGGCTAGAGTGCTAGGTCTAGAATCAGGAACACTCATCCTCTTTTTTTTTAGGTTTTTTGCAAGGCAAATGGGGTTAAGTGGCTTGCCCAAGGCCACACAGCTAGGTAATTATTAAGTGTCTGAGATCGGATTTGAACCCAGGTACTCCTGACTCCAAGGCCAGTGCTTTATCCACCATGCCACCTAGCCGCTTCTCACTCTTCCTCTTAAATTCAAACCTAGCATCGGACAATTTCTAGCAGTGTGACTCTGGGTAAGTCATTTAACTGTTTATTCAAGTTCCTCCCTGAGTTGGAGAAGGAAATAGCACACCACTCTAGTATCCAAGAAAACCCCAAATTGTGTCACAAAGAATCAGATATTGCTGAACAACCATAAGAAAAGCTATGATAAGTTTGGCACTAGGGTAGAGTGGAGGGACGTGGGATAGAGACCCATAGTAATATAGTCTTCCTCCACCTTTTTTCTCTCTCCTCTCTCTTTTTCTTTTTCTCCACCTGCAGTGAAGCTGAATGTCCCTTTGGGCTATTTATTCCAAGTTTTCTTCTAATCTCAGAAAGGCTTAGTTTTTTTCTTTATTTTCTAAATTTTTTTATTTCAGTAAAAATTATTGACTAACACAAACTCAAGATGTTGTACATATTTTACTTAGTGGTCATGTATCTAGAAAAAGAGATAGTGAGAGTATATTCTTATTTCAGAGAAAAATGTTTGGTTCAGACTTTGAGAAAGGGTGAGCCTGGGGGCAGAGTCATTAAAAACAAGTGGAGAGAACCATATGCTACTGCTGTAAACTTGGCAAAAGAAGAGATGTTGCTAATTAAAAACAAAACAAAACAAAACAAAAAAGTTGAAAAAGTTCTAGTCCTAGAGTGAGCAAAGGGCAGGCATTTATTTTCCTTTTACCTAAAGACAGACATTTGGTGACCTGGGTTTAAAAAGAAAGGCATACTCCCCATGAAGGTCAGAGTTAGTGGAAGGGTCTACCAGGAAAAGGAAAGCTGTTCTCAGAAAAAAAGAATTAAGGAAGGTCAATTTATAAGAAGAGAGAGAATAGAGAGCTCTTTGAGCATGCTCAAACAGGTCCTCAGGCTCAGGGGATGAATGACAGCTCAGTCTACCTTATTTGCCAGCACCACCTGGTGGGGGTTATTAAGAAACATAAAAGTATGTCAGGATGCAATTAAGCATTGAACTAAGGGGAAAGGAAATTAGTGTTAGGATTCAGAAGAGGGGAAAATAACTTTGGATGAAAAAATTCATTTCTGTTACTGAATATTTTTTATAACAGTCCCGCAAATTTGTAGACAGATATTTTCTCTATATGTCTCAAGAAGAAATAGAGAAGTTAAGTGATTTTAAGTAATAAAAGTCATTACAGTGAGACCAAGGAAGATCTATTCTAATAGTCAATTATCAAAGGAATCACAGAATAACAATGTGATCTTAGGATCATATATATGTGGAGCTGGAAGAGATCTTAGAAAGTGTCTTATACAATTCCCTCACTTTACTGATGAGGAAACTGAGATTGAGAACAATAGAATGATTTCTACAAAGTCACAGGGCTAGTTTGGGTCAGAACTGAGTATAGAACCCAAGTCTCTAACTTTTAATATAGCTCTAGATTGCTCTTTATGAAACATTTTGTTTTTGCTATATATCATTAGAGTTTTACTTATTTTGATGAATTCAGGGCAACAAAAAGCTGTAAGTCAAAGTATAGTTGAACAGCAGCCAGTATTCTTATTGCCTAGATGTTAAATTAGTCATTGAAAACATATTACTTTTTTGAATTTATCACTGCATGGTGTAAGCACCTGATAAATGTGTGTTGAATTTATTTTCAACAGTTCTGCATTTTAGTTCCTGGTATTATCTTCAACTCCTGTAGAATACATTATAGACCTGAGACCAAATCAGTTCTTTTCCTCTGTCTACTTTAAAAAATGCTAATTGGTCTATAGTTATTAGATTTGAATATGGAATTGACTATATATATATATATATATATTTGGCAAATTACAAGGGTAATAAGTGGCTATAGCTTTAAGACTTCTTTCTTTGAGTATCATATTTCCTTCAGCTTCTTGCATATGTTATAAACAGTGAGATTATCTTTTCCAAATTAACAGCCATCAGGCACACATTAAATGGGCACTAGTGTAGAGTTTGTTTATATATATATATATATATATATATATATATATATATATTCATTAAAGGTATCATTTTCATCCTCCTGCTATTTTGTTCTTTCCTCCTGAGTATGAATACAATTACCCCTGTATCCTTGTAGTTCTCTTTCTAAAGCTATCCTTGGTTCTCAGAGTTATAATATATTGTTACCTCCACAAGAAGCAATAACATTTTCCCACAACATGTTGTGACTGTCACTGCTGGAGAGCAATGCTTTTAGGGGGAGAATGATGTTAGTATGGTGCACTTGCCTTTCTTTCTTCTTTGCTCTCCTAATTTCAGATAATTATTGAGGTGAAGTTTATTAGCTAATTGTATACACGCTGTGGTATTTAAGTACTTTCATTTATGCAGTTGACAGTAACTAGAATTTTCTTTCATATAAGTATTTTTCTCCAAGGTCTGGGACATAAAACCACATTCCACTAATTGTGATGCTTGGTTGCGCAGTATGGCTCTAACTAGAGTTTAATTGATTGAGTGGTTATTAAGAACCAGCCAACTGCACCTGGGGGAGTTCCTTTGGTTTTGCTCTGCCAAAGTCTGACCTTAGGTACATACAAGGATAGGAATTATTGGCATGTGAGAAGGCTAAATTTAATTCAAAGAGAAAACAAGATATAGTATTGACCACAAAATAAACAGAGAACTCAAACAAATCAAACTTTGTTTCAGGTTAATTAAGTCAATACCTTGATTCTAAAGTCAATAACTTTAGAAAATCTTTAGAAGGACAAAATGGTGAGTTTAGCATCTCCATCTTCTTCTTTTGTTCTGCTCATAAAAGGACCACCACATAGCATCAAGTGAAGACCAGAAAAGAGGAAAGAATAAACCTCACTGAGAGCAGTGAAGGGAGATGGTCCTGTTCACTGGTGAAGAAGCTGCAAGGCAGTCATACATTCTCAAGAGTAACAGCAGGGGTCCTTCTTCAATGGCCTTACCATCTTCAATGGTTTTATCTGTTTTTCTGACATTAAGTCTTTTCTCTCCGATTGTAGCTCTCAGAGCTGACAGTGAAAGAAATATTTTCAATTTAGGGAGCTATTTTATTACTAACGGCCTTATGGGAAGGTTCTTTATATATATATATATATTTTTTCTGAACTTTATGGTATGATCTGTGTCTACTCAAGTGATAGGAAATCAGAGTGCTAGGACTATTATATCTATATCTATATCTTCATATTTATCTATCTATAACTCTACCTCTATCTCTATCTCTATCTATATCTATCTATCTTTCTATCTATATATGAAGAAGGGAAGAAGGGAAAAAAGGAAGGGGAGGGAAGGGAAGAAGGGAAAAGTATATATGGGAAGAAGTTTCCCTTCCTTTTTTCCTTTACTTCTTCCTCCCCTCTCATCCCCTCCCCTCTCCTTCCCTTTTTCTTTTTTCTTTCCTTTTTCCTCTTCATTCCATTCTATTCCTTTCCTTTCCTTTCCTTAGCAATTTTGTGTGACTTACTCCGTTTTAGAATTCATAGTGAAATTGGGCTACATTTATAACATGGAGAATTTAGGGGTCTTTCCCACAGAAGTTAATGAGAGGTGTAATTGTATTTTAAATAACCACTCATTTTAGCAACCCTCTAAATTTTCCAAGTTCTACAAGTGAATTGGTGAGTTTACAGGGATCTATTTCCTGGCCTAGGAATCTAAAATAGATATGGTGATTTGGACATTTCTATTGAATGAGTTTTTCCAGTAGACATTGTCAGAGACAATAAATTAGCTCTTTGAAAAAGGATTGTTCAAAGTAGATCATCACTTATTTAACTTTAAAATATAATTTTATTCATCTTATTCCCACCTTCTGTTACACTTAGATTAACTTTTTTTTTGTCTGAGGCCCTAGTCTCATCCTTTCTTATCCACTTGTACCCTTCCTTTTTATTTACAACTAGAACATTCTTTAAAATCAGATTTGTGCAACCAAGGATATCTTTGATCAAAAGTTATATTAGTACTTCATTCCATTTGTAAGCCTAGGACTTGTATATTTGGTAGTTACTATTAGTGCTTTCTTGTCTTCTCTCTAGACAAGCTTCTCTGCCATACAGTTTATAATTTCTTCTTCTAAAAATCTATCTTCCTATAATAGCAAAAACTTTTACTATATATATATATATATATACATATATGTATATATATATGTATCCATATATACACATATATACACATGATCCTCAAGGAAATATATACAATAGAATTCAAAAACAAACTAAAAGAGGTGTTGACAAGTTTACATAAGAGAACTATTGTTCTTTAATGAGAATCAAGTTTCCAGTATTTATGTCTTCCCAGTATTTATCTCCTGGGGAACCATGAAGACTAGGAAGGAATAGTTTTTCCCTAAGGTCTTCAGGAGGTGTTGGATCAAAGCCTCCAGAAGAGAAATAAAGGAAAGTAAAGACTAGAGTGAACAAGGGATGATAGTTTGAACATACTGGGACTCAATGACCTTATCCAGGACCTAAGCAAATAGACACCAAAACTGTTGCCGCTGCTCTCCCACCATATCTACTGCCAGCAGCAGAACAATATCAGAGCAGATGTTAACCAGTCAGGAGGCAAACTGAGTTCTGATTCAATCTAAAATGAGAACTAGTGAGCAAGAAAGAAGCTTACCAGAGAAGCTATTCCAACAAATAATTCAATAGACACTGAAACAAGGTGCAGCAATGGATTACCAGGCTGGTTCTGTGGTATTGTGGTATTTCTGGCATTGCTTTAGGCAGATCTAAGGCAATGATTCCATTTCCTTTTGCTTTCCCCAGAAGAACATATATTTGTTCTGAAACTTATCTCTTGTCTCTTTAAAGTTTATTAAAATGTCTATCTACTTAGGTACCAGTGCATTGCTGAACTAAATGTTTAATTACTGAAATGAAGCTAAGAGAAGTCACATTTGGTAAACTACATGTGTAGAGAAGTAGGCCATTTTAAATTGTAATATATTTGCCAGAGAGAAATTCTATTTCTGATATAATAATATCATGGACTATAAATAATTTTATAAATTATTCTATAATCTTATAAATTCTCTTTTTAATTACTAAAACTTTCTAACTGGGGGCTTAAGCTGGATCATATATTTATAGCTTCTCCAAAGCAGAGAATAAGTGAATCTGGACTATCTAAAGACAAATGAGTCTAGCAGCTTGGTAAGGATGGTGGGATGAACTGGGTTTAGGATTCAAGATAGCACCCCATTGTCTTCTCTTGGCATCTTCTTAGAGAACGAAGGACAACAAAAATAGGAGAAGAAAAATGTTTCTAACTTCTATTTTTTTAGTATTTTATTTATGTTTCCAACTTCCAATGGTAGTTTTCAACATCTTTTGGAAGGTTTTGAGTTTTATGCTTTTTTCTTCCTCCTTGCCCTGACAGAAAACAATCTAATATAAGCTACAAATGCATAACTATGCTAAACATAGATCCATATTAATCATGTTGTGAAAGAAGAATCAAATTCAAATAGATAAAAAAATAGAGAGAAAAAGACATAATACATAAGACAACTCTAACTGACCTCTTCAATCCATGCCTTCCTAGGCTTAAGGTCTTCTGATTTCTTCACCCTCTTCTGGAGCTCTTATTGTTATGATTCATTATAATCCAATACAAGGACAAAAATGAAACAGTTTTTGATTTCAGGAAGCTTTAAGTTCTCTTAGAACAACACATATAACTATAAGCATATGGAAAATAGACATAAAACGATTGAGGGTGGGGCAGGAAGGCACAAGCAGCTAAATGAAAATTGGAAAGACTTCACATGGGTGTTAGGTCACCTGGGTCTTGAAGGAAACTAGAGCTTCTCCAAAATAGAATTGAATGGGGAATGAGTTACAGGAATAGTGAGGATAGCAGGGCAAAATCTAGGAGGCAGGAAAGGGAGTGTTTAAGTCTCCCTGGCTATATTGCAGTTGTTATTATCCTCCTTTGATTGCGAAATTGCTTCTGCTATCTAATGCCCTTCTTTGGCATTTACCCTATGACCTAAGATCACAGAGGTAGCCTCTCATTTTATACTATTGTTAGCATGAATTCTTTTCAAAGTCAATTTTTTTCTGTCCTATTTTTGACAATGTGCTCCTGATGTCCTTCCATTAGCTCCTGGATTATTGGCTCAGTTCAAAATAAGGATTTCCCCTATCTTAGATATCTGTCCTTGATCTCACCTAACAGCTCCAACTGTATCTCTACTATAGAGAGCAGTGTATGACTCACTAGTACTCCCCACCTTCTGGGGAGTGATGCATTAATATCTAAATTTTCAACTGAAAAGTAAAAATTCAATAGATATAGCTATTGTCCATACTGTCTCTCTATGAACCTTTATCCTCTCTTTCCCCTCTGCCCTTTCCTCCAACCCCCATAATCCTCACCAATAAGAACACTCTTTGACATTCAAGATGTTTTCTTTTCCTTAATGCCCCATAGGATGTTTTTTAAGTTTTTTTTTTCTTTTGCAAGGCAATGGGGTTAAGGGACTTGACCAAGATCAAACCACTAGGTAATTTCCATAGGTTGTTTTAAGTTCATTATCACTTCTGTTCTTTGGTTCCTTTGTCAGTTCCTCCCTCCCCCAATAGAACACTACCTCCCATATGATTCTGATTACATCTCCCAGTTCTATTTCCTTTTCTCAAGGTCTTATTATCAAAGTGTAGTAGAAAGAGCAACAACCTTGATTCAGGCCAATCTTAGTTTCATATCTTAGCTTTTTATTAGCTAAACTACTGCTTTTTATTATTTGTCCTACCTTTTTTTTCCTGTGGAAATCTTTTTCAAACCTCAAAATATGGGAGACAAATGTCAAACAGCTGAAAGAGAATGATATTTAAAGAGAGAGGAGAGACTTACTCTATAGGCTTCAGTTTTTTCATCTATATATTGAACAAGCTCTGGGAACACTTTCCCATTTGAAATTTTACCAGTAGGTCAAGTCCTCAGTCTAGTTACTCTCTTTCCCCTAAGGATTCTAGGGCTAGCCTTGAAGAATTTGTGGCATCTAATATTAATCTCAAGACCCTTTGTGTTCCTATCAATATCATGTTAATATTTTTCCAATATTAATTATTCAATTAGCATCAGTAGGTTTTTACAAAGGGAAATTTGCTAAAAAAAAAAAAGCATAGCATGACAAAACTACAAAAAAATCAACCCTTTCTCCTAAAAAGTCCAAACAAACAAAGCAGGAGCACATTTCCCCTCTATACATTCTAGATATCCTCTCAATCTCTGGGGAGAATAGATTCAAATTTAAAATGGAGAGTCCTGAAAAATTTCCCCACCATGTTCATTTCTAGGTATAGTAGATGGACAAGCTGATTTCTTGTTGTCTTGGCTGCCAGGTCCATTCATGCTTGACCTAAGGCCAAGTAAGCTGCTCCTCAATGTTTGCCCTTCATGAAACTCTGCTACTTGTGCTACCAGAAGACTTGGCCATGGACTCCAGTTTCTGGGCCTCTGATGGGCCTTTCATTTTTTTTAAAGCTCACAATATCATAATATGGTCTCTGATATTTATTTTCCTAAGATTAGGAAGGGCTTATACACAAGAGAGGTAGAAGATTATCATCATTCATACACAGTCATTTGGGCATTATAAGGAAAAAAATTAGGCAGCCTGTAGCAGGTAGATGACTATTGTTGATTCTACCCCTGATTCTCTACTTCAATCTGGAGTCTTGTTGTAAGTAGGACCTCTCTTACCACCATAAACCACAGACTTATTATATTTGGCTTTTTTTAAAAAATTAAAACTTTTTTTCTGGTTTGGTTGTCAATTGAGGGATTTTTGGTGTTTAGGAGCTTCTTTTGTTTTGTATGGTTACTACATAGTAAGCAGACAAAAACAAATACAAAATACTTGTCTTGTTCTGACTCAGGAAGGAAAATGAACCTATCTTCTAGTATCCAAGAAACTTTCATGAGAACTGGCAGCAGGAAGAACATGTTGTTCTTGGAACATTCTAAAGACTGGTCAGTTCCTCCATTATATCTAAAATAAAGGAGTTGGACTAGGTTATCTCAAAATTTTCTTCTAACTTTAGACTAACAATTCTATAACTGAAAATTATTACTATTACATTTCCAACCATATTCTCAAATCAGGGTGAACTAATTTTAGGCATGCAGTGAGTGGGGTATAAAAAAATTCTTTAAAGACAGACTATAATTAGCACAACCTTCCCCTCTGGCACCAAGGTCTTGCCCATGAGTACAGGGTAAGATAAAACATCCAGATCAACATCTAGGTTCCTCAGTGAAGCCTTTTCTAAGGAGCCCTGCCTCTAGGGACCTCATCTTCTTTAATTTATTTTGGATTATTGTTTCTGCTAGAGTATTAACACCCATTTCACTGAGGTGTTGTGTATTCAGTTATAAAAATAACCTAAATGACCTCTAAGGTTAAACTATGATAATATTACCAATGATATTATGATTTTATACAATGATTTTATACACGTTAACAATTTTTTTCTAAGAGCTATCTCTATGACACTTAATAAATAACAGTCTGGGAGGAGGCTAGGTGGTGCAGTGGATAAAGCACTGGTCCAGGAGTCAGGAGTATCTGGGTTCAAATCTGGTCTCAGACACTTAATAATTACCTAGCTGTGTGGCCTTGGGCGAGCCGCTTAACCCCATTTGCCTTGCAAAAATCTAAAAATTAATAAATAAATAACAGTCTGAGCGATTCATTTTTTGTTAATGATATCTATTATTATTATTATTATCATTTTATTTTCAAAAATATCCAATATATCCCCTCTCCTTTTGCTACCCAATCAGCATTTAAATAAAAAAATTTCAAATCTCCTTCCCATTTCTCCCCCACAAAAGACATGGGCTTGAATAGGAACTATAATCAAAAGAGTCAAATGTCTCCCACATCAACATTTGCAAAACACAACAACCTGGGAATTTATAACTAAATGAAAAATAAAGTAGTTCACCAAAGCTAACCAATATATATCTATATAGAATGATGATATAGTTCATGTTTCATACCTCTCCTCCACAAAGAAGAGACGGAGGTTCATTCCTAAGTGTGTTCTTTGAGGCAAAAAAAGTTGATTATATGCTTCATGTGTATATTTTGTCTTCCTTATCTGATCAAAATTTCCACTTGGAGAGGTATTCTGTAACATCTAACAACATTATGCAGATAGTAGACACATAATTAGACTTGTTGACTGTTTTTAATCTGTGTCTGTATTCTGATTTGCATGATGCCTAAGTTGTTCTGTGTTATTGTAACTATGCTTTCATTTAACAGTTTCACTTTATGGATTTGTTTTTAAAAAGTGATCTACTTTTATATTTTTACCTAAATTAGAAATTCAGATTACTATGCAGGGATCCTTAACTGGAATTTGGGAACTTGTTTCTTAAAAATCTCTTGATAATTGCATTTCCATATTATTGTTTTCCTTTGAAAACTCAAATATATATATATATATATGTATATATATATATACATATATATATATATATAGTATAATTTAAAAGCATAATTCTGAGAAAGGGTCTTTAGGATTCACCAGACTACCAATGGTACAAAAAAAAGGTCAAAAACTCCTTGCTCTAGAAGAATTTTAATTACTAGTGTGTCATAAATACATATGTAATATATTATAATGCATATGCAATAACTCATATTAAGTGTTTCCATTGGCTGATTTTTTTACTTTCATTTTCCAATACAGGATATTAATACTGGGTGAATTCTGTTTGTACAGTATTGGCATTATAAAGAATGGGCACAACACCTTCCTTCATGGAACCTCCCAATTGAATGGATAGGCAGAGGGCAGAAAGAAGATTTGGGGAAAGTTTAGAGATTATATTCTAATGGCAAAGGGAGAAGGAGAGAGAAGGATCCAGGTTTCTTATTTTATCTTTCAATTTCTGCTGGTGTTTAGAGAAAATCTTTTCTTGAGACGTCTAGTGAGACATATGCTATGTTTCTTAGGTAAAAGACTGCTCTTCTTGAATCAGGAAAGAGTTTGGTTCTAGCAAATAATTCCCTTTCAGTTTCCCCAAACAGAGACTGTCTACACAAGGAATAGATGTGGCTATTTTGTTTTTTGCAAGGCAATGGGGTTAAGTGGCTTGCCCAAGACTACACAGCTAGGTAATTATTAAGTGTCTGAGGCCTGATTTGAAATCAGGTATCCCACTCCAGGGTGGGTGCTCTATCCACTGCACCACCTAGCCACCTCTGTGGCTATTTTTTTAGACAGAATAATTGTTTAAAACAACTGTCATTTTTGAAAGATACATTTAAAAAAGATATGTATTGTGTTAATGTATAGTTTTATTGATACTTTTTAACTCCATGGACCTTTGTCAATGGACCTTTCTCCAAAAAGAAGTGCACCCTGTAACAGAGAAAAAAAACATTAAAGCAAAACAAACATATTAAATACTTTTGATAATATATATAAGCAGCTTTCTGTAACTAGGTATAGATTTTTTAAAAGCACAACATACATATTAAAGCATATAATACAAACAAAAACAGGAGCACATTTCCCCTCTACTCCTAACTCATAAAAAGAGTATTATCCATGATCAATTTTGTAAATGTAATGGCAAAATATAATGTAAATGTAATGGCAAAATATAATTTTAAATTAGTTTGATTTAGAACTGGTTGAATGGTAAGCCACAAAGTATAGTAATTTATTGTTAAATATCAATTTGTCAGCAATGGAAGCCCTAAGGAACTGTGTTGTTCACTGTATTTATGAATAATTTTAATAAAGGCAAATATGGCATGCTCATCTAATTTCAGAAGATGTAATTTCATGAGGGATCTTGACAAGCATTGTAAATTAGTTGAAGTTCAAAAGACATAAATGTAAAACCATACACTTGGGTTCAAAAAATCAATTCCACAAGTGCAGGATAAGGTAAACATCTTTAGACAAGAATTTGACTAAAAGAGATACTGGGATTTATATGGACTTCAGACTTAAGATGAGCTAGTTCATTCTTATGCTACATTGAGAGGCATGGCTTCCAGGAATAAAGATGTGATCATCCCTTTGTGCTTTGCCTTACTTAGGTCACATATAGAATATTGTGTTCAGTTCTGGGTGTCAGAATAAAACCTACTAGGAAGAACACTAAAAAGTTCTTCAGCAACCTGAGAAGGGAAATCAGGATGGTGAGGACAATTAGTCCCGAAGAGGAGATTTAGAGGAGGAAAAAAAAATCTATCTTCCAGTGTTTGAAAGGCTGCTATCGGATAGAGGGAGTCCTTATGTTGTTTGACTTCAGAGAAATGAACCAGGAGAAAAGTTGTGGAAGCTAAAATTATTAAATTGATACTTTATGTTACACATTTAAAAATACAATTAGAGCTGTACAAAAATGGAATGAGGCTATTTGGGGGTGGGATGGGGTGGGGAGGGTGAATTACCTCTCTTTGGAGGACTTCAAGGAAAGAAGGCTGAATAACCCCTTACAATGTACATTACACAAGAATTCCTTTTAGGTGTGAGCTGTACTAAATGGCTGTCAAAATCCCTATCTTTAAAATTTTATGAATTAGTGAAGAGACATTGGCAACCGTTCAGTCTAATCCAAATCTTAGCAGTGGTTTTCCCCATAATATCACCACAAAGTGATCAAATAGTTTCCACTAAAAGACCTACAGTGATTCTCCCAGGGTATTCCATCCCACTTTGGGAACAACACTTATGGTTCAGAAATTTTCCTTTTCACCAAATTAACATGTCTTTCTGAAATGTCCATCTATTGTTTTTTCTCTCTGTCCTCTAGGTCCAAACAAAATAGACTAATCTTTTTTCCCTGTGTCAGACCATTGAACATGAAGACATCTCTAAAATTCTTCATTAAATTTAAAATCATGTTACAAATCATTTTGCATAAATTCAGGTAAGCTTTAAGCTGTATGTATTATTCTACTTTTATCGGTATTTTTTAAAAAGAAAGACACTGGAAGCAGAGCAGACAGAAATAGAAAAAAATGAAAAGTACTGATTCCCTCATCCTCCCCATCTCCCTCAGCTGACCACTATCCTCATTTTGTGATTCTTTACCAAAAAAAAGAAAAGAAAAGAAAAAAAGAATCTGTCCAGATGCATGAGCAGATGTATTGTCCTTAAAGCATATCATTGTATAGAGTTCCCATAAGGGGGAAGGGTTGGAGGTCCTGGAATCAAATTTCTTTAGGGTCACCTTCATAATACAGCAAGTAACCTTTCACTGGAAACGTTCAAGTAGAGTTTCGATGGCCATCTGTCAAGGCTGTCATAGAGGGAATTCTGACATTGTGTGGAAAGTTAGACTAGTTGACCTCTATGGCCCTCACAGCACACAATAAGTAACTTTTGCCTTTGGTTAGCTGGTGAGCCATCTGAATAGAACTCATCATTTCAAAATATCTTGACTTAATTGAAGTCATGCATTTACCTAGATGGCATTCTTTTGGATGCTGTCATTTAACTGATAACATAAATAGGTCCAAGTTGATCTCTCAAATCACAAGGAGTCCAAACTGTTAAGTCAACAGAATTTCTCAATATACTCTAAAGTTGTAAATGATAAAGTGAACTTGTTTTTTGCTACTTTTTTGTTATACAGCTACATGTTTCAGTAAAAGAGTTCTGACCTTGGAATTGAGAAGACCTGAGTTCAATTCCTGACTCAGATTCTCTCTAAACTTGGATAAATATCTGTTTCAGTTTTCTTCATCTTTAAAATGGGAATGATACTAGCACCTACCAGATAGAGTTGTTGTGAGGATCAAATGAGACAAAATGTCATGCAAGCCTTTTATTTATTTTCAGCTGTTGCTATTACTGAAATCTTTAAGAGTGGATTAATGTAGTTACTTTTAATTTGTAGTATTTCTCAATATTCAGTTATTTTATTTATTTATTTTATATACTGTGAGTTTGCTAAAATTTTTGATTCAGTTAATTTTTTGACTCTTTAGAGTTCTTTAAGTACATTATTCTGTCATCTGCAAAAAGTAAACATCTTGTTTCTTCTTTACCTTTGGCTATTCCCTTATTTTTTTCCCATATCTTATTCCTCTAATCAATACTCCTAGTACTTCAAATAGAAGTGAACATTTATTTCAACTCCAAATTTATTGAAAAGGATTCTGGTTTATCTCTGCTTCAAATAATAGTAGTTCTTGGTTATAGATATATGTCCTTTATCAAATTAAAGAAGGGTCCATTTACTTCTATTGTTTTCTAATTTGTTGAGTTATTTTTTTTAACAGAATCAGGGTCTGCACTTTGTCAAAACTTTTCTACAGTGATCTGATTCAACCATTCTGGAGAGCAATTTGGAACTATGCCCAAAGGACAAGCAAACTGTGTCTTTGATCCAGCAGTTCCACTGCTAGGTCTATGTTCCAAAGGGATCATAATAAAGTGGAATGGACCTACATGTGCAAAAATATTTATGACAATCCTTTTTGTTGTGACAATATATTGGAAATTGGAAGGATACCCATCAATTGGGAAATGGCTAAACAATATGAAAGACATGGAATACCTATTGTGAAATAAAAAATGATAAACAGGTACATTTCAGAAAATCCTGGGAAGACTTGTACAAACTGATGCAAAGTGTAATAAGTAGAACCTAGAAAGCAATGTACACAGTGTCAACAACAACAATGTGTGATGATCAACTATGAATCCAATGATCCAAGTCAAAAGGACTTCAGATAAAGAATTGATGGATTTTTGAATGTAGATCATAGCATATTTTTAATTATATTATTCTTATTTGTGTTTTTCTCCTATTTTTGGTCTGTTTCTTCCATAACTAAGACCAATATTGAATTAAGTTTTACCTGAAGCAAATATGTAAATTTATAAAATTGCCTACAATTTTTTGAAGAGGAGATGGGAGGAATGAAAGAAGGGGGGTAATTTTGTAGAAATGAATGCTAAAAATTTTCTTGATATGTAATTGGGAAAATAAAATATAGTACAAGCTTTTCTGCAACTATTGATATATGCTTATGATTTTTTAATGATTTTCTTATTAATATGGTCAATTAAATTTATGGTTTTCTTCATATTAGACCAGTTCAGAATTCATTGTCATAATACTCATTTAGTCATATTGTGCTATCTTTTTGATTTATTATTTTGTTTCTTTGCTATTATTTTATTTAATATTTTATATGTATATATATATATATACATGCATATCAGGAATCATAACAGCTTATGTTCTTTTTGTCTTTTAGATATTCCAGACAACATCCTTTAAGTCTTTATTATTGCCTACTTTTTGTAAAGTGGTATTGGTATTAGAAGCTGTGCAATAATGTAGCTAGCTTGATTTCCAAAAGCTGCTAAACAATTATCATTTATTAAGTAGAGAAACTGGTTGTAAATAGCTTTTATGTAAAACAGCTTCTCATATGAAAAATGCTTACTTTTTCCTTTACACATTCCCCACTCTGCAAGTTTTAATATCTCTTTCTCTTTTTTTCATTTTTGCCAATTTCCCATCTTGCATATAGAATCCTAACATGATACATGGATTTATGGCAACTGCAGAGACTGCTAGAGAGAATGGTCTATTATGTGCACTAAAATGAGAATTCAAAATATTTTTTAAAAGACATGCTAGTACTGCTGGTAGTCTACAGTTGGAAAGATGCTCATACAAGAGTTAGATATGGATTAAATTTAGTGATCCCTATACATCATTGTAATCAAAGATTTGTTTGGGTTTGATAAATGTTTAGAATAATGCATTTGAGGGTTAGACAGCTGTGTCTCTGTAATACATTTTGCATTTATTTTTTGTTTATGGAATGACAAACCTAGCCACAGTTTATTTTAATTTTTCATGGTTCCCATCATAAGAAATATAATAAAATGGAGCATAAATGTCCCTAAGCACTTTTCAGCATAAATAGAATTTTTAATTAAGGAGAGATAATAAATGATTGTATATGTTATTAGCTCCAATTCATTTTCCCCTCATGTATCCATTTAGTTCCTCCAGTATAACAATATCTGAAATATACTGTCTTCCTGGTAAAGGAAGTGCTTGGTAGAAATGGGAGACTGATAGTTCAGAGATATTTTCACATGAAATCTTTTAAATCTAGTTTTAGATTATGATTGGGAAACTACTAGCCTTTTTGTCAATTAAATATCTGAGAGAGTTTTTTGGTTTGTTTTTTAAGGCCTCATTAGGTCAATGATATTTTCAAATTACGTTTAAAATTCTACTATAGCTTTTGTCACCATTAGTTTGAGTAATGGAATTAGAGTTCCCAATTTATCAATTGATCAGAATAATGGAAATGTCAAGGTTCTAATTCAAGTTTAAAAAATCCATAAGCAAAAAGAAAAGTATGTAAATATATTCAGAATAATACTAGGTGTTCCTTTTTAAACAGGGCGATAAATATCGATTGTCTATAACCAAATAAAAATAAAGGTTATAAATATTTTACTTAGAAAAGGATGTGCATGCAAAAGGCAAATTTAAATAATACCTATTAAATGTTAGGGATTATTCATAGATATATTAATTTCTTATTTGGATCATTATGATATGTTATTTGAGATAATATCACCATTTCAGTTCCATTCAATTCAACAAGCATTTATTTGGTGATTTCTATGAGCCAGGGCCTCATATGTAAATACATAATCTAAGAAGGAAATAGAACCTTCAAAATAATATAAACTGATTAGAGACTACAAAATGAGAAGTTATTGTGCCTTCTGGAAGAGGAATTTTTCCCAAGAGGTTTATTTTTGACCACTGGGTTTGAAACTTGAAGTATGGTGGTATGAACTCACTTGAAGGATTGGTGCTGATTGCAACGTGATGAATGAAGGGTATTCAGAGGGAACCAAAGTGATTTGTTAAGATTTTTATAAGAAAGTCAACTAGGAAGAGGCCATTGAGATTGAAGTGGCTATAGCCTCTGGGAAATGGCAATAGATTCCAAAAGGTATAATTGTATTTTGACCCAATTTGGAGTTGGAAACTCAAAGGTCTAAATTAAGAAAGGATAGTAGAAGAATAAAATAAGGTAAAGCATGAAGCTCATAAGGGTATTTAACAAAGAGAACTCTTATTAACAGGATTTAGTGGATGAAAAAATTAATGAAATAAGATTAGGGGATGATATAACTTAATAATCATTAAGATATGAAAAAATGAATAAATGAATGAAAAAGCTGTATTAAATGATTATGTTCAAAGCCCTTTTCTAACACTAATAGAGAAAAGCAATGCAGTTCTGGCAGTCTAGGAGTTCACTTTCTAATGAGGGAGATGATTCATAAAGGTGGTTTTAGCTGCAGGTCAGAGGGAAAGAGCCTTTGGTCCTTTGGGTGTAGTGGAAACATAGATGGTAATGCATCTTTTAAAATTTCATTTCTACTGATTAAATCATATCTACTTCTGATGTGCCAATTCACAAAGACCTGGGAATTAAGAATTTTCTTTTCCTGGTTTGCAATAATTATAGTTGCTGTGGAGGCAGGGGCCTAAAGAGTCAGTTGTTAGGTGTCTTTTCCATGAGAATTCTTCCACTTGATGTTGGTCAAAGGAGATGGACTATAGGCAGAGACAATGAGAGTGATGGAACCACTATTTCCAGGGCTCTTAGAATTAGGGTCCTTGTACATCTCCATCAAGATCTGATAGGAATGGTAGCAGTGATTTGATTCATTTGTCATATGTTACCTAAACTTCTCTCTGTCAGGACTCTTAGACTGGCTTACTTGGCTGGAGAGTGGTGGCTGATCTAGTTGGTTCTTTCTCCACAGAGGTTACTTCCCTTGATGATGACTTCAGGGCCAGTAGTCTGAGGGCACTGCTATTCCTGGGGCTCTGGCATTTACCAGTCTTTCACTGGTAGCTAATCAGCAGTTCAAAATAGAAATATAAATATAACTATCTTGGCAAGAAACTACTTTTAAAAAAAAATTCAAACAGCTGATTTCAGCAGTTATACTATTTTCAAAACCTAAATTTAAGCAAAAAAGGGACTTTAGAAATCTAGAGTGGGATTTGTATTCCCTTGTGAAAAAAGGGAATTAAAAATTATCCAAGAGGCCCTATTATTGACACAAGACTTTACAAAATGATGGAGGAGTAAGTTGGTACTTTCCCATAAAAACTGCAACCAGACTACAGAACTCTGGGCAGGCAAATTTTCCTTACTAGTAGTGATAGATTAGTCTTGACTCCTCTGTGTTTCAGTACCTTGGCTCTTGGACCAGTTTTCATTCACTGGATATCCTTTATCAGGCACACAGTTGCAGTTTTCCTGTTGGAAGGTACCTCAGAGGTCATCTTATATCTAAAGAATTTCTTCTATAATATATTCAGTATCTACTCATCCAGCCTCTGCTTCGATTCAGAATCTAGTGAAGCAGTCAATTTTTCTTTTGGACAGTTGTAATTATTTTTTAAAATCATTATTTATTTATTTCCTTATTTTTAATGCTATCTAAGATTTCCTTGGCATGGGTAGCTACTTAGGGAAGATTTGCCTTTATAATACAGGTTGACACCATCTACATGAATTAAATAGTTCTTGAGAGTTGCCTGAGGAATTATGAAATGAAATTAAGAGACTTACAGAGGGCGTCACAGGCAGTCTGTACAGAACCATTGAAATTTGAACAAAAAAGTAAACAGTCTTTTAAGTACTTTCTATGTTCTGGGTGTTTGGCTAAAGTACAGGAAATAAAAAAACAGGGCAAAAAGTCATTATCATCAAGGAACTTGCAGTCTAATAGAGGAGATCATTTACCAGCAACTATGTGCAAAAATTATATATCTATATATAGATGTATAATGTATATAAATATATATGTGATAAATTGGAGATAATAAACCTAGATCTTTCTGTTTCTCAGAATTGCCCTTTTTCTATTTTGCTTTGCAAACTCCTTTTTTCCTAATATCTAGCTTCAGTAGTTCCCTCTGAAAAATTCTACCCTTCCTAGTTCTGCAGAAAGAACTCTAACTAGGGTAGAACAACAGGATTACCATTTTTTCCCATTAAGGCCGAAATATGGAGAAGGTTCACATCATTTTTATCACTTCATAAGGAAGAAAAAAACAGAGCTTTAATTTCTAATTCATAATGGGTTAGTTGAAATATTTGTGATAAAAGAAACAATAAATGTGATGTCTACAGAGAAACAAAGGAAAATTTATAGAAATTTATATAAAACATAATAAATAGAATCAGTAAAAATGAAATATACAATTAGAATGATGTAAATGGAGAGAACAAAACACAGTGATTGAAACCGAATCCTGAGCAATTATCATGACCAAGTTTGGTCTCCAAGAAAATATAGAGAGGACATGTCCTTAAACTTCTGCAGAGGTAAGAGAGAGTGATGAATATGGCATATAATATCAGACTCTATGAGTTGATTGGTTTTGCTGACCTGGGTTTTGTTGTTGTTGGATGACTTCTCTGGGAAGGGGAAGGAAGAGAAATACACTGGGAAATATAGGTGTTATCAAAACAATATATCCTAAGCCTTTTCAATGTGTCAGAACTGTCTCTCTATTGCCATTAGGTTTTAAGATGCAGCATCATCAGAAACCACAATGATACATTGAGGAAGGACCCTAGTGGAGGAAGCTCTGGAACCTCATTAATAAAAGTAGAAGACAGCAAGACTTGGAAAAATTAAAACAAAAAAATTAATGTGAAACTATCTTGGGCACCCCCTTTATGTATTATGTTATCAGCCCCATGTGTTTATTTGGTAGGAATGGAGGAGTGGGGAAGATAGGAAGGAAATGTTGAAAGGGAAATAAAGAGGAACTATGAAGAATTATGGAACTCATATGCTCTTTTTATTTTCCAATCATTTATTCTCTAGAGCAACTGTAGTTTGTGAATGCTTGGGGAAAATGTCACAAAATGGAATTCTAATTGAAAGTAGTTCATATGGAATTCGGTACCAAAGAAGAATTATGTGATGAAACAGGAGACTAGCAGGAGAGATGTTTACAGAGATCTAGAAAGCAACAATTAAAAAAGAAATAAATAGCTACAGGAATTTTAGGAAGGGGCAGCTTAAAGATATAAAAACTGAGGAAAAAAAGTGATACTGTAAATAAGGAGGGAGGGAACGGGAGCGGGAGAGGGAGAGAGAAAGAGAGAGAGAGAGAGAGGGAGAGAGAGAGAGAGAGAGAGAGAGATTAATTAAAACATACAGTTTCAGTTAATGGAAATGTACGTGCAATAAAAATCAGAAGAAATTAAGGAGAACAATGGAGAATAAAGAGATTAAGTGGGATTTTTTTTCATGATTTGCAGAAATTAGAGAATAAATGAAACTCCTAAGAAATAAAGGGTCTTCCATTCTGTATTTTCCAGTAAAATGTTTTCCAGTGCATTCCTACCATTTAGTGACTACTTGTATGCTTCATAAGAGAATTAGGTCAATAATGCTAAGAGAAATGGCCTTTATGGGGGGAAAGCATATTTTAATTCACACAAGAAAACACATTAGGAATAACCTAAACATCCAGGATTCAGGGCATGAGGGAGGGAGGGCATAACCTAAATATCCAGGAGGAAGGAGAGAAGCTCTTAGGACAAGGGACAGATACTAGACCTAGGCATTAGGAGAGGATGTTTTGAGTCTGAGCACCTGAAAAAATGCTGAGGTTTCAGTTGGAGGAACCAAGAGGTCACTGTTGGTCTTGCAATATTTCAGTTGTAAAACTTCATTATACCAGGCTCTCATCATTCCTTAAGTGGATGGGCATGATGCCTGGGACCTTTGTTACCTGCACATCAGGGTGATTCAGCAGATCTGGCAAAGGACATGGGTTTAATAGGAAATGGGAAGTTCCCAAGTGGGTACAGCTGATTAGTTTACCTTCTCTGAAATCACAAGGATTGTCAATTAGATTCCTCTCTTCTTGCCCCCTAAAACCATAAATCTATCACTAGAGAATCCAAAGTGGGAGATTCCACCATTGCAGATTTCAACCTAGAACATTCCAGAGCAAGAAGAGGGTAGGTAGCAGGAAGAACATCTGTATCTTGAGCAGAGACAATGGCCCAAATTAGTTTTAAGAACCAGAATTATCATTAAAGAAATCATGACTTTGTATCACAGAGAAATAGGATTTGATTTTTTTGTAAAATTCTGAAACCAACAGCAAATCAATGACCATTTCCCATATATATTGAAGAACAGAAGACTGACTGTACATAAAATTTCCAGTTTCTATGATGAAGCACTTGTTTTTTTTTTTCTTTTTTAAGTACATAATAAACTCAACATGCTACTTTCAAAGTTATCTTGCTTGCCATGATTCCTTCTGGACTTCAATCTGTTTTCTCTCTCTCTTTTTTACCTTGTAAGGGGCAGGGTGTGCCTCTCCTTTCTACACTCCCCCCCAATTAAAAAATACAAAGAAAAATCTTTCTTAAAAAATTTCAGTCAAGTAAAAGCAATTGCTACGTTGACTATATCCAGTATTGTACATACTTCATATAGGAGTATATTTCATGAGTTCATCACTTCACTGCCCCAAAGGTGGGTAGCATGCTTCATCATCAATACTCTAGAACCATAGATGGTCATTTAATTTATAAGAATTATTGAGTCTTTGAAAGTGGTTTACTTTTACAATGCTGTTACTATTAGAAATTCCATTAGACTTTAAGTTCCTTGAAAATAGGGCCTTTTTTCCTTTGATTTTCTTTATATGTCCAACACTTACCACATTGCCTGATCCAAAGTGGGCTCTTAATAAATGCTTACTCATTAGTCACTTGTTCTCCTCCTTACTCCACATCATTTCAAATGTCTTCCCAGGTTTCTCTGAACTTATCATTTTTGTTAGTTATTTCAGTGCAATAACATGCAATTACATTCATATATCACAATGTATTTAGTTACTCCACATTTAATGGTATCCCTTAGTTTCCAATTTATTACCATTATAGAAATACTGCCACAAACATGTCTTTTTGGTGAATGTGTGTTAAATTCTTCATCTTTTGATCTCTCTGGAGCATAGGTACATTAGGGGCATTGATGGATTTACAGGTATGAATAGTTCAGTGATTTTCTGGGAATAAATCCAAATTGCTTTCCAGAATGACTTAATCAATTCATAGCTCCATAAAGAGTGCATTAATGTGCCTGTTTTCTAGCAGGTCTTCTTCATCAATCTAATGGGTGTGAGGTAGAATCTCAGGGTTGCTTTTACTACTTTTATTTACATTTATCTATGATGGTGTGTTAGAAAACACTCCTTTTGGTAAAATTATGAGTTCAAATATTGATCAGACGTGAGCCTTCCTTTCAAATTTCCTAGGATGAAGAGGTTTCCACTTGACCATTTGAGTCCCAAAACATTTCCTGTTGCATCTCAGCTGATCCTCATTTTGGACTGCCTAACAAAAGCAGGCTGGGTTTGCCTGGGATGGTTTTAGGGATCTTGGATGCACTGTGTCAACAAGCCTGCAGTGAACATTTTAGCTTCACTCATGTTTCCCTCGGAGGAGTAGTGGAAGAAACAGATGGTTTATATCAAAACATGAATTGGACTGTTAATTTTAGCCAAATCTGAACCAGCACTAACAGTAGCCTCAGGTGAGCAATTTAACTGCATGATGAATTGAGGTCATATAGGCAGTTAACATGAATAATCCTATGAAAGAAATTGCCTCATCCTATTTTTCCTTATTTGATGTCACACAAATTGCTGCTTAATATATTAATAGACATTTATTAAGCACCTACCATGTGTCATGGGCACTGTGCTTATCTCTGGAGATAGAAGGTCAAAAATGAAATAGTGCACAGGCACAAGAAGCATATTTTTTATTAGAAGAGAAAAGTATAAATATAATAAATGTATAGTGAATATATACAAAACAGTACAAAGTCCTGCTTGGGAAGAGACACTAAGCACAGGTGGGGGAGAGGATCAGGGAAGGTTTCATTAGGAAATGATTAAAGGGAATTGAGGATTCTAAGAAGAGAAATGAGGAAGGAAGCACACGGAAGCAGCTGGATTTTTCCTATGAAGAATTGTATGATATGTTGATTCACTCCAAGTGAGTGAAGTGGGATAAGTAATATGTCTGAAAGGTAGGTTGAAGTCAGATTTTGAAGGGAGCTAGAATTCTCAGGGTTAGTTGCCTACTTGCTAAGCATGTTTTATGACCATGAAGTGATCTAGAAGACATCTTTTTTCATTTCAGCTGTTTCATCAGGGATATGTAGGGAAGAGCAAACTTAGCTAGAGGAAAGATATTAGGAGAGAGAATACTGGGCAATGTGCCTGACCTGAGGAAATGATTTTCACCAAAATCTCAGAAGTTCCCTATCAAAAGAGAGCTGGCTTAGTTGATCTCTTTCAGCTCTAAATCCTGTGATCAAATGGGAGATAGTGTAGATTAGTAGAAAGTGCTCTAAATTTGCAATCAGGAATCCTGAGTTTAATTTCAGATATTATACATATTTTGTGTAATTTGGGGTGAATTGATTAAGTTCTCTGTGCCTCAGTCTCATCTGTAAACTAGGAATGATAATACATTACTGCTGATGTCACAGAATCATTGGGATATACTAAAGATGACTCTCTGTTGTTACTGTCTTATATTGTTCTCTACTGCTTTTTTCCCTAAAGGAGGATAATTCAGAGGAATGTAAATGTTTAATTTCAGCTCCACAAGGAAAAGCTAGGGGAAACTGAGAAGAAAGTAGGGAAGGAATAATATGTTACCTAATTGAGAATAAGGTTAACTTGATGGTACAGTGGCTAAAGTGTCAGACTTAAAGTCAGGAAAATTCATCTTCTTGAGTTCAAATCTGGATTTAGACATTTACTATTTTTGTGACCCTGATCAAGTCATTTAAACTTGTGTGCCTCAGTTTCCTCATATGTAAAGTAAATTAGAGAAGGAAATGGTAATCTACTCTAGTATCTTTGACAAGAAAATCCCAAAAGGCGTCACAAAGAGTTGGACAGTACTGAACAACAGCAATAGCAATAATAAAGAATAAACAATTCTCTAGTTTAGAGAAAGGGTAGGGAGCCATTATCTTTTTTTCTCCCTACTGCTTTCTCTCCTATGGTGGGATCAAGATGATTTATACCATAACATTTAAGTCATAATGATGTTCCCCTTAAATTAGCTGAAAGTTGGCAAGAAGGATGTAGCTTTTCTTACACTGAAAGAGTGTGACTTTTGCTAGACTAAAAATAGGAGGAATAAAACTCATTTAATTCTGGAGAGCCTGGTCTAATCTTCCTCTTTTTTGGGAAACTGGTTTTGGAGTCAGTGGACTCTCTATCTCTTTTTTCAACTTGGAGACTACTTTAACTCCTTGACTTATATAGAGTTTTGAGGTTCCAGGTCAGTTATGACTGAAGCATCATCTAGCAGATAAGGAATTGGACTTGGAATCAGGAAGACATGGGTTCAAAGTGTCACCTTAGAAACTTGCTAGACAAATATGACCCTGGATTCTATAGATAAGGCAGTTGAGAAAGAAGTTAAGAAATTTCTTAACTTCTTTCTCAACTGCCTTATCTATAGAATAAGGAGAGGGGTTAGAGCTCAATGGCATCCAAAATCATAGGTTCTTCCACTTTGAAATCTGCTATCCTTTGATTAGAGACAACCCAAATCCTCTTCTCAAAAATCTATATGATCATGGACAAGACATTTATCCTTTCTAAGGTGCAATTTCCCAAGCTGCAAAGCAAGTTCATGGAACTAGGTGATCTCTCATCTTTCTTCCAGGTCTATTATTCTATGAATAATACTGTGATGCTATTGATGACAGTATGATGTTATATTTTCTATTTGTATATTTTCTGGATTTGTGAATAAGAGTTAAAATCCTTCAGGATAAAATTTTCTAATATAACCAGTATATAGTTCTTTGGGGCAATGAATATTTTCAGGGAGTAATTTCCATGTTTGTGTGTGTATGTCTCTGTGTGTGTGTGTGTGTGTGTGTGTGTATGTGTGTGTGATTTATTGAATGGAATGTCCCTAAGTGGGCTATAACCAAAGTCAGAAGATCTTTGACAAGACCAATTCTTCAGAACATTTCTAAGGAGCAGTCACATGAAAAGTCCTAGTGAATCCAAGCAGAACTAGAACAATGTGATTGGCCTTGGCTGTCATATTCTCCAAATAATTTATAGTCCTCTGATTTTTTGGACTTTTAAAGACTTGGCCAAAATATTCCATGAAATGTCTAATCTATATCATTTTGTAAGATTTGGGAATATGGAAACATGACTCTGGAACATGACAGATATATTGCAAGCTCCCTCCTGTCTGGGCAAATCAGGTAAAGAACAATTACTGACAAAAACAATAGAATAGAATTAACTCTATTCTAGATAGGGTCCCCAAAAGGATTTTAAGGACACAGTAGAATTCTGAAATGTCTTCCTCCCCACAACTCCTACATAAAGATCTACCATGATTTAATTTCAGGGTATGAGATTCTTACCCTTAAAGTCCTCATCTAAGGTAAGTCTCCTAACTTGATTGTTTGTTAGATTGTTAGAGAGTTTGGGAAATTAGATAGGTCATTGTTCTTGAAGCAGGAAGATTTAAGTTTAAATCCTGCCTCAATACTTACTTGCTGTGTGACCATGGACTTTCTGAGCCTGAGATTCATCATCCTTAAAATGTTTAATAATGGCATTTAACTCAGGATGGTTATGAGAATAAATTGAGAAATATAATAAAGTACTTTATGATATACCACACTATGAGAGCAGCTTCATCATGGCAGCAATATGAGTAGATCATTCAAGAGGGAAAGAATCAATTGCAAAGAAACAAATTATTTTGGAAGAAAAGAGAATTTGTGATGTTGATCAGGTTATTTTGGAGGAAAAATATAAAATAACTGACTACCCAGCTTGCAAACAACCAAACAAGGTTAGTGTAGACTCTATATTGATTGCAACTGTTCTATGACTTTTAACTCTCCCAGACTTTTCCTACAATTCTCCAGAAAACTCTTCACCCTCAGAACCTCTATTTTAAGAAAGATAGCCAGAGGAGTCATGTTTTCATTCCCTTACAGGTTTTTCTACAGACTATGCCAGACTTTTTCTAATAAATTTGTTTTCTTTTATATTTTGACTTTCCCCATTAGTATGCAAACTCCTAGAAGGCAGGAACTTTTACATTCAATTAGTTTCCTTTCTAACAATTCCTGGGACATAGAGAGTACTTAATATATGTTTAGTGATGTGAGGTGAATTAATTTATTTCTGATTCATATCTTTACTCTAAGTACCTCTTTTACCTCCCATCACTGTGAAGAGTCCTTTGGTCTGAACAACTGACTTGCATGAAAAAAAACATTCCAACCTGTTCTATACATTACAAAGAGGGTGCTGACTTATAATGGTAAATAAAGTTTCTGTACCCAGAAATTCCTTATAAGAATTATTCATTAAAATATTTATTATGTGTTTAACATGTGCCAAGTACTAGGAATACAAAGAGGAAAAAAAAAAGAAAATTAGTTCCTATTCTCAATGAGCTTATACTCTGGGGAGATAATAGCAGGGAAAAAAGGTTCATCAGCTTCAGGATAGATGGAAAAATACATAAGTCCTAAGGGTGCACCAGAGGGGCATATGGCTCCAGGGCTATGTCTGTAGGTCCATTGACAGTGGGGTGTTTGGGTTACAGGGTAATAAATGAAGGCAGATGGTAAGAACTGAATAGATTTTACTCTCAGATGTGTTTTCTAATCATAGAAAGGCAGTGAATTTGTACATCCTATCTCAACCAAGTCATGTGAGTAGTCAAAGATCCTTGAAAGCACTGGGGATGGGAGAGAGCAGAAAAGGAGAAAGACAAGGAAGAGGTCATGCTCTGCTGGTTGTGGGCCTTCTTGCTACCCAGTCATGCCAGTTAGGTTCTGGGATAGCCAAGAATAGAGAGAGGAATATATTGGGGGAAAGGGTAGAACAAGGGTACAGAAGATGGAACAAATGGAAGGGAAAATATCTCTAAGGTCCATAAGTCCTGTTAAATCATATCTCATCTAATCTTTTTATCTCCTTCTGTCCTTGCTCAGGGCCTTTGCACACAGCTACTTTTTAATGAATGCTTTATACATTGAATTAGAGGCACAAAGTAGACTGACTGAAGACAGACTAAGAAAAATCTCACCTACTTTATAATTTCGACTGGGTCTTGGCCCAACTATAACATTTTTGACAATGACTATCACTCAATTCAGTTTGGCTCAAATGCCATTTTGTACTTTGAATACTAACTAAGAAGACCATGAGCATAGATCAAGAACTAGAAGAGATCTTAAAAGCTATAAAAACCAATGCCCTCCCTTGATAGATGAGGAAAGAGACCCAGAGTGGGTTACTTGCCAGGTACACAGAGCTAGTATGTAAAGTTTGCATATACACATACATATAATCTAGGTAATAAAATTAATTATTCCATCTATTTTTGAAAAGCTCATTTTACAAGTCTCCATTTACCCAAAACACCCAAGTTTGCATCTTGTGCATTTTTTCCCTCAAATAACCCCACTCCAACTTTAAATACAAAGAAGGAAATGGAACATTTTCAGAATAGTGAAAATAAAATGAAATTCTTCCAGGATATGGTACATTATCACTAGGTTCTCAGTCCCTTCAGTGACTCTTACTGGTAACACAAAATACAAAGAAAAAATAAGAAAAGACTTTAAAATCATGCTACAGGCATTCTATGTTTTCTTCTATGACCAATTTTTTACTTCATCTACATTGTAATATACTTTGACAACATAACTGCAGTGTCAAAATTGCACATAAATATATTCAATCCCTCTTCCTCTAATCTTTCTCTTATACTATATATTCCATGACTTGGAAAGGGCCCTAATATCTTAAAAGCTAATATGGTATAGGCATTGAGTACTAATCCAAGGAGACCTAAGTTTTCTGACATTTACTTTTTGAAAATGGAAAAGTTACTTAACCTCTGTACCTTGTTTTCCTATCTGTAAAATGAAGATTATAATAATAATTATTAATAATAAACACTTATCATTTATCATATGACAGGTATTATTCTAAACAATTTACAGTTAATATCCATTTGATTCTCTCAGCAACCAAAGAAAGTAGATGCTATTATTTTCTCCATTTTACAAATGAAAAAACTGAGGCAAAATAGAGGTTAAAACTTGCCCATTCACTTAATATCTGTAATGCTTTTTTTATGTTCTTTGTTTCATTTAATAGTTTATTTTCCCTCAATTACATGTAAAAACAATTTTTTAACATTCATTTTTAATACCTTGAAGTTCAAATCCTCTACCTCCCTCCTCACCAACTCCCCTCATTGAAAAGGAAAGCAATTCAATATAGGCTACATAAGGGCAGTCATACCAAACATTTCCATAAAATTATAGTACCTGTAATGTTAATTATATTTTCAATTAATGTAAATTGTTGTTTATTGTTGTAAGTTGATATATGTATAATACCTACTTCACGTGGCTATTTTGCATATCAATTGCAAATTTATGTGTATATATTAAGTATACATATATGTCTAGTGCTATATATTATTGACAACTTTGGCCTTTGATATATAATGCCTTCAGAGCATAATAATAAGAATAAATAATATCTATATTTATGTATCTAGATCTATAGAGAGAATAAAATTATAGAATGGGGAATCAAATTATAGCAATATCTATATAGTTCTATAATTCTTTTTTTTCAAAGCTTTATTGATTTTTGTCCTTCATTTTCGAAGAAGACCACAATATCAGGGAGGTGATGCCATGCTAAGCACATGAATTGGATTTGAGCGAGGGGATGCTGTGCTAAGTCATCAACCTCATTTTCTTCTCCAGAGCCACCTGAGTCCAGTAACCAGATATGAATCAGGATAATTTTACATGGCCCTGAATGCCAGGTAGTCAGGGTTAAATAACTTGCCCAAAGGTCACAGCTAGTAAATGTCAGAGTCTGGAATCAAACTTCATCCTCCTGGTTCCAAGTTCTATCCACTGTGTCACCTGGCTGCCCAAAGTTTTACTATTTTGATAGGAATCTGCCAAACTAGTATCTACTGGCATTTTTTAAAATTATTTCAGTCACTTCTGACTCTTCATGACTCCATTTGGAGTTCTCTTGGCAAAGAAGCTTATTTGTGTCACTGATTTACTATTTCCTTCTCCAGTTCATTTTACAGATGAGGAAATTGAGGCAGAGCTACATGACTTGCTCAGGCCCAGAAAGTTAGTAAGTGCCAGATGTAAAATTCAAAGAATAAATTCTTTCTTACTCTACAACTGGTGTTCCATTTACCATCTATCTGAATGCATGAACTTCAGAGCTAACTCAGAGCATTTGTTTGATTGCTTGTTTTTTGAAGATGCAGCAAAACAGTGCCAGTAACACTGTGGTGATCAACCTAGATTGACTTAGTTCTTCTCAGAAATACAATGCTAACTCTCTTGCTGCACCATATTATGAGTGTAGACATAGATTGAGCATCTGTTTCCATGGACAAAGCAAAGGAATTCCAAGTGACTCATCATTAAAAGCCTAGTTGTCAGATGGGATTTTTTTTTTTTGTCTGTTGTATCTATCATGGAAGGGTGTGATTTGTATTATTGTGGTGAGTTCCCACAGTGCTGAAATCAAAGCGCCTTCATAACTGCACAAATATAGGAGATCATGCCCACATGTCAATTATAAAGTCATGCAGGGCGGCTAGGTGGCAGTGAATAAAGCACCGGCCCTGGAGTCAGGAGTACCTGGGTTCAAATCTGGTCTCAGACACTTAATGATTGTCTAGCTGTCTGGCCTTGGGCAAGCCACTTAACCTCCATTTGCCTTGCAAAAACCTAAAAAAAAAATAAAGTCATGCTCACCATCGCCATGAAAATGCCTGAAGACAAAATGAATACAATGAGGATTCTGGGGCTTTCCAAATGAATGCTACTGCAGACAATTGAATTCCAAGCTCTGTGACCTGATCTCTGAATTTCTGCTTGCAATGTCAGAAAGAAGAGTACACAAAGGGGAATGTGGGGCACAGCTTCTAATCTGGAACAGTTTTCATTATTTGGAAACAGCTCCAAAGAGCATCATTATTTAAGGAAACTAAGTTATTCACTGAATATGTTAGAAGAAAGCTTTTTCAGCTCCTTTCCACTGAATAGAATTTCAGCTACAAAAGTATTGCTGCACCCAGTGTATGCTACTTTTTGTATACATTGTTCCCTGTTTAAAGAGGCAACTTGTGAAAACGTCAGCTTTTAGAATGATAGAAACCCAGACCTCAAATGCCCTTTTAAATAGGGACCAACCTAACAGGAAGGTAGAATATGTGTGATTGGAGAGGCATCCAGAAGTCTCCCTTCTCCAACATATGTCTCTTGATATCTGTAGAAACCACTAGAATTTAACTATTAGGGATTTCTTCTTGGAGATTTAAAGGAGTATCATTTATTAAAATGCAAATAACAGGACAGGCATACTATGCTAAATTGTTCAGTGCAGCCTAGATGACAGCTAATTCAGAGCATGTTTGTTTTTTGAAGATGTAGTAAAACAGTACCAGTGACAGTTGAACAACTATGATTCACTTCTTTCTCAACAATGCAATGATCCAAGACAATTCCAAAGGAGTATGATGAAAAATGCTATCCAACAATCCAAAAGAACTGATGGAGTCTGAATGTAGATTGATACTAGTTTCATTTCTTTGGATTTTTTCTTTTGTTCTATTTCATCTTTCACAACATGACTAATGTGGAAATGTTTTACATCATTACACATATTACCTATATCAGATTGCTTGCCATCTTGTGGAGGGGGGATGAAGAAGAAGGAGAAAAATTTTCAAAATCTTATAAAAATAAATGTTGAAATTATATTTACATGAAATTGGGAAAAGCAAAATACTATTATATTAAAGAAATTTTTAAAAAGATTCAGTAAATACTCTTTGGGCAATTTGGCTCCCTTAGAGATTCTTATTTGTGTCAAGGAGACTAGGCATCAAAGCATTCCACTGATATGTACTGGCTAAATGATCCTAGGTAAGATATTTAAACTATCTGAACCCTGAGGACCTATCAAATACTCCAGGTTTACAAGGGTAGGAGTTTCCTCAGTGGGAAATTCCTATACCAATGAAATCAAAAGTACAGAACAATAATAACAGCATCATCTTGGGATGAAGAAGTGAGAAGGAGAAAAGGACAAGCCATAAATCCAGTAGAGATATTGAATGTGAGTGAGATGATAGGGTGACAAAGATAAACTATTGACTTATAATTTGTTGACATCTTTTAAAGATCTCAGGATTCCAGCCTTATGTGACAGCTATTTAACTTTGTCTTTAAAGACCATGATTTCCTGATTCTACAAGTCTTTCCTCCCTCTCCTCAGATCCCTGGGTCTTCATTCATTCTCTACCTGATTCCCAAACAGCCTCTAAAGAAAGGATTCTATGAACTCATTCACACTAAAGTAAAAGTGGCTGATAAGCTTCATTGTATTATCTTACCCAGTGCTATTTCTAACAGGGGATGAGGTAAGATACTTAAACTCTCAGAATGTAAAATTCTGATCATAGAATCAGACTCTCAAACTAAAAGTGCTCACACTTATAGAGATTTTAAAGTTTACCATGAACTTTCCATTACATTACCTCATTTGATTCTCACAATAGTTCTATGAGGTAGGTGTCAGAGATTTTTAACTCCACCTGAAAGGTGTAGCTCCTGATGTTCAGAGATGATAAGTCAGTGATAAGTCTCTAAAATGTGAGGTGTTTGTCTCCAGTAGCTGAGTGACTGCTCACAGAAAAGGTTGATCTCCTTCCTAGAAGAGTGGATCTAGGGGCATGAGAAATACCTCTCCAGCATCTAGGTTGTCCAGGATAATAAAATACCTCCTTAAAAAGAGGAGTTCTAACTTGAAAATAAGGAAGCAAGGGGTTTAAAGAGGCAAGAGAGAACTCGGAACTGAATTAGATATTTGGAGGGTCAAAGAATGTCCAACAGAAGAGAAAGGGAAGAAAGACAACTGAATAAATTGTGGGAGTTAAAAAACATGTGTGACTCTTTCCAAACTAGAGGGAGCAGCTATGGCCCTCTGAACCAGAAGCAGCTGCTTATATTCCAAGGAATGATGATAGAGAACCATGGGTGCTGACAGGTGAGAAATCATTCATGAAGGGTCAGAGGACAAAGAGAGGAGTAAAGGCAGCTGTTGACTCCTGGCTGATGAGATATGGGGGTAGCTATTTGTTGTCTGATAACAATAGAGAGATCTTTTGTACCCCCAGGGAGTGTAGCCAAAATATGATAGAACTTTCCAAGATCTGTCAAACCACATGACTACAACACACTTATAGTGATTCATGTGGGCACAACTGGTACTGCCAGGAGGAATCTAGAAAGCATTGCTAAAGATTACAAAGTCTTGGGCTGAGAAATCGAAGACATCAGTGTCACAGGTGGTGTTTTTGTTACTGCTGCCTATCAAAGGCAAGGGTTTCAAAAGAGAAAGGCATATTTAGAAAGTGAACAGCTGGTTAAAAAATATGGTGTTTGATAATGGGGCTTTGTACTTTTGGAACATGGCTTAAAATATAATAATGACAAGTTCCTGGTCCGAGATAGAGTCCACCTAACAAGAGATGGTAAGAATGTATTTCCCTGGAGTCTGGCAAGTATAATAAAAGGGTTTCCAAGTGAAAAGGAAAGGCTACAGATAGCAGGAACTGCTTATGTATATTTAATAAGCTATTTATCAAGGAAAAATCTACAATGTAGGCAGTAGAATAGTAATATAAAAGTCTTAGAGTTCACAAAAGATGAAAATCCAAGAAAGGAGTCTGAAATAAAGTCTATGCTCTCATATATAAACAGGCAAATGAAGAATATTTGATTATTAAATCAAGTGAATTAGCAATCCCAACTCTTGGAAGTCAATTTGACTTAATATGTGTGGCCTTGACACTTGGTTAGGTGAGACTTATGAATAGTGTGTGGCTTTGGGTGGACAGACTATTAAAAAAGAAACAGTAAATGTATTTTTTAAAAGGTTGAGTTATATAAGTAATATTCATTAAGAAGATATATTCATGTGACAAAATCTAAGAATCTTAGGTGGAGACTTAATGGAAGATATTAAGACAAAGGCCAAGAATAAGAAACAGAACTGATACTGAGATTACCTGGAAAGAGGATAGGGATGAAAAGTTTAGAAACAAATCACAAACTTGCAATGGAAGCATAATAGAGTACTGAAGCAAAACTTTAATTATTTGGACATATTTTTGAGCTTTCTTTGACTAAACAACATAATTTTTTTTCACTTTTCTTAATGAAAACTTCATTTCTCAAAAGGTAGAGAAAACAATAATGGAAATTCTGGTAGTTACCAATAAGGGGAAACTAATTACTAGGAATGGAAATGACATAAATTTTAAGGGAAAGTGAGAATTAGAATTAGTGATAGAGGAAAGTTGGAAGGGTTCAAAGAAAGAACAGAAAAATAATTCCCATTCACCCCCTCCTTTTTTTTTAATTAGATTCTCCCATAGAAATAAAAGATTCTCATTATCTTCAAGAGTCAAATGAAACTTTGTGGAAAAGACAATTTGGCCAGCAGCTTAGAGAATTTTAACTGTCATGGAGAGATACCTAACTTTTCAAGAAGTCAAATTTAGATAGACTGTAGAATGATGGGTTGAAAGAAGCTGAAAAGATTGTTTTCTTTTCATATCTATAGAAAAGTTGTTTTTGTTTGCATTTCTCTAATAATGATTTGTAGCATTTTTCATATGACTATATGTAGTTTTGATTTCTTCCTTTAAAAACTGCCTTTTCATACCTTTGATGATTTATTAATTAGTAAATGAGAGAAATATTAATTCTTTTTTTTTAAGTTTTTGCAAGGCAAATGAGGTTAAGTGGCTTGCCCAAGGCCGCACAGCTTGAAAAAGAAAAATAGAAAGGAGAAATATTAATTCTTTATCTTTAATTTCCTTCTTTTGTGTGTGTATTAAATTGAAATTCCACACTGTTTCCCTAACCATTCCCAAGCTCACACAAAAAAAGTTAACATTTGATTGATATATATATATGTATATATTATATATAGAGTATCCATATATTTATATACATACATATATGTAGAATATGAAACTTTACTATCAATAGTTCTATATGTCAATTCTTTCTCTGGAGGTGGATAGTCTTTTATAAGTCCTTTGTAGGGATTTGAATGATAATATAGCTCAGAATAGTTTAGTCATTTACATTTACTCTTTTAACAATATTGCTATTATTGTATACAATGTTCCTTTGGTTCTGATCATATTTCGTGAAAGTCTTTTCATGTTTTCCTAAAATCAACATACTCATCATTTCTTAAAGCACAGCCGATCAATATTTTTTTTTGTCCTTCATTCTCAAAGAAGACCATGGCTTCAGAGGAGGTGATGTCATGATAATCACATGATTTGGACTTGAGTGAGGGGATGCTGTGCTAAGTCACCATGCTCAATTTTTCCTCCAGAACCATCTGGGTCCATTGACGAGATATGAATCAGAATCACTGGACTCTAGGCAATCAGGATTAAATGACTTGCCCAAGGTCATACAACTAGTAAGTGACAAATGTCTGAGGTTGGATTTGAATTCCCATCATCCTGATTCTGAGACAAATGCTCTATCCACTGTGCCATCTCATTGTCCTTAACTTAATCGACCATGCCAATTAATGGATATCTCTAAAATTTCCAGTTCTTTGCCATCCCAAAGAGAGCTGCTATCAATATTTTGGAACATAAACATTCTTTTACTTTTTTCCTGATCACCTTGGGAAACAAACATAATGATGATATTGTTGAGTCAAAGGTTAGATAAACAATTTTATAATTCTTTGGGCATAATTCCAAATTGCTCTCCAAAATGGTTGAATCAATTCACAGTTCTACCCACAATGCATGTGTCCCAGTTTTTCAACATCCTCTCCAATATTCTACATTATCCCCTTCTGATAGGTGTGAGATGATTTCTCAAAGTTTTTGTTTGCATTTCTATAATAATGATTTGTAGCATTTTTCATATGACTATATATGGTTTTGATTTCTTCCCTTAAAAGCTGCCTTTTCATATCCTCTGATTTATTAATTAGTAAATGAGAAAAATATTAATTCTTTATTTTTAGGTTTTTTCCAAGGCAAATGAGGTTAAGTGGCTTGCCCAAGACCACACAGCTAGGTAATTATTAAGTATCTGAGACCGGATTTGAACTCAGGTACTCCTGACTCCAGGGCCAGTGCTCTATCCAGTGTGCCACATAGCTACCCTGAAATATTAATTCTTTAGGAAACATTTTAACATTTATCTTGTGAAGAGAATGAATAAGATTTTTGAGAAGAGATATTATTTTGTATTCTTAGTGAAATTATGTGGAATTGTGTTTTCAGAAGTGAGGAAATGTTAAGCATAGTTAACAGTGGTGGTTGAGGTATCTCAGACTATGCCCTTTCTCATAGCTAAAACATTGTAAATTACTCTTATTTTATTATTTGTTATATTGTCAATAAATTGTATGACTAGTAATCTTGATATTTATTGAAGCCTAAGAAATAATGGGTTTTGCACTTCTCATACAAATAAAATCAGATTTAAATAACTGGGCAAATATCAACTGCTCATGGATAGATCAAGTTAAGGTAATAAAAATGACAATTCTACTAAAGCTAAACTACCTGTTTAGTACCCTACCAATCAAAATTCTAAAAAATTACTTTAATAGTTAGAAAAAGTTGTAAGTAAATTCATGTGGAGAAATAAAAAGTCAAGAATTTCTAGGGATTCAATGAAAAAAGTACAAAAAGAAGGTGGCTTAGCCTTATCAGATCTAAAATTATATTATAAAGTATCAGTCATCAAATAAAGTGGTGGCTCAATGGAATAGGGTGCAATAGCAGGAAATGATGATAGTAATCTGCTGTTTGATAATCCCAAAGAGTTCAGCTACTGGGATAAAACCTCTCTTTGATGAAAAAAAAAAACTTGGGAAAATTGGAAGTTACTATGGAAAAAACTTAGATTAGACCAATACTACACACCCTATACCAAGATAAGATCAAAATGGATACAGGATCTAAACATAAGAAACAATATTATAAGCAAACTAGAAGATTAAGGAGTAGTTTACCTGTCATATCTGTGACCAAGGAAGAGATGGTGAAAATCATTAAAAGCAAACTAGATAATTTTGATTACATTAAATTAAAAAAGTTTTTAAACAGACAAAACCACTGTAACCAAGATCAAAAGAAATGTAGTAAACTGGGAAACAATCTTTACAACTAATGTTTCTGACAAAGGAACATTTCTAAAATATATAGAGAATTGAGTCAAATTTTAAAAAAAAAAGCCATTCCCCAATTGACAAATGGTCCAGGATATGCAAAGGCAGTTTACAGCTGAGGAAATCACAGAAACCCATAGTCATTTGAAAAATTGCTCTAAATCACTACTTATTAGGGAAATGCAAATTAAAGCATCTCTGAGGTACCACCTCACACCTCTCAGACTGGTCAATAGGGCCAGAAAGGACAATGGATCGATGTTGGAAGGGATGTGGGAAATCTGGGACACTAAATACATTGTTGGTGGAGCTGTGAACTCATTCAATCTTTCTGGAGAGCAGTTTGGAATTGTGTCCAAAGGACAACAAAAATGTATATACCCTTTGATCCAGCAATACCACTACTTGGTCTATACACTGAAAAGATGATGATAAAGGGTAAAAACATCACTTGTACAAAAATATTCATGGCATCCCTGATTGTGGTGGCAACGAATTAGAAATTAAGTGAATGTCCTTCAATTGGGAAATGGGTTAACAAATTGTTCTATTAGAAACCAGGAGAGATGGGAATTCAGGGAAGCCTGGAGGGATTTGCGTGAACTGATGCTGAGTGAAATGAGCAGAACCAGAAGAACATTGTATACCCTAACAGCAACATGGGGGTGATGATCAACCTTGATGGACTTGCTCATTCCATCAGTGCAACAATCAGGGACAATTTTGGGCTATCTGTGATGGAGAATACCATCTGTATCCAGAGAAAGAACTGTGGAGTTTAAACAAAGACCAAAGACGATTACCTTTAAATTAGGGCAAAAAACCCCGTTATCTTATTATGTAATTTTGCTATTTCTTATACTTTATTTTTCTTCCTTGAGGATATGATTTCTCTCTCATCACATTCAACTAAGATCAATGTATACCATGGAAACAATGTAAAGACTAACAGACTGCCTTCTGTGGGGTTGGGGAGATGGAAGCAAGATTAGGGGAAAAATTGTAAAACTCTAAATAAAATCTTTCTTAAAAAAGAAATTTTAAAAATTTTAAAAAGAAATTATGAGTTTTGAAATATAAGCACTTGGCTATAAAAAAGATGGTTTCTATTGTTAAGAAATAATATTTAATAAACTTGGTTTAGGGAACTGAGACGTTTCTGGGGTTTATATCTGAAAAACAGAATGTCTCCTAATATCTTGATAATAGATATATGAATAGATGGATGGATAGATAGACAGATACAGTTATCCCTTCCACATCACTACATTGCCTATTGTGATTTTGATATATCAAGGATCAGCATAAAAAAAAACAAATAGGAATTTTGGGTGTTGCAGCAGCCACTAATGACACATTAAGGAAAAAGTTTAGAAACTCGGAAATGCCTAAAATAAACATGGTTTTGTGTAATATCAACATATTTTATCTTTTAATACATAATAATTCAGATTTCTCTAGTATGAAGGAAGGGCCAACAAATTTTACATTCATTTTTGAGGATAGTGGGGGTGGTATATATCATTACAAGGGATAACTGTATATCTATAACTTGACCTGTCTAAAACAAATGATTCAGACTGCCTTCATTTCAGCCTTCAAGACTGGAACTAAGGATAAAATTGTCTCCTTGCCTTCTGTCCTACACTGACCATAACTTTGATATTGTGTCCATTTCTGAGCATCACAATTTGTAAAGGAGTTTGAGAATGATTAGAGGAAGTAAATTCTTGAGTTTACATTAGGGTAGGACCCAGGGTGGAACTGAATAAATAGATTAATAAAATTGTTTCATACCACCTAAGTAAGTTCCACAAAGCTATGTCTGGAGTAACTGAGTCAGGTAGAATGAATACATAGCAATTGAATCAAATTAATCAAAGGAATTCTAACTGTGAAAAGACCTTTACTAATTTGAATATCTCCGAATAGCCACTGGATGAACTGGAATAATTTTTCACAGAAAGAGTATCAAGACTGACTGAGAAAAGTAGATCCAGATATATTTCATTCCTCACCCCCCCCATATATCTGTGTGCTAGCCAAATTGAACTGTCACTCTACCCACTCAGGGATACTGAGTGTATCCTATGTATGGAATATATTCCTTCCATCTACTGTGGAAAAGAGACTAGAGTGCTGGGTCTAGAGGCATAAAGCCTCATCTTTCTTCATTTAAATCCGGCCTCAGACACTAGCTGTGTGGCCCTGGACAAGTCATTTAACTGTTTATTTCAGTTAACTCATCTTCATGAACTGAAAAAGGAAATGACAAACCAATCCAGCACCTTTACCAAGAAAATGCCAATAGCAGCCATGGTGAGTTGGACACAACTGAACAACAACAATAACAAGAAATCTATTCACCAAATCAAAATCTCTCTTTCATCAAGGACCATCCAGCATCATTTTATCACTGATTCTTCCCTAATCATATCTTTCCCATCCACTTCCTAGCTCAAGATGAGCTTTCTCTCTCTCCTTAAATTTCTTATAGTCTTTAACCTATGGGTTTCTCTTTTGAACTTATTCTCTGTTTTGTATAATAATTATTTTATACATGTTGCTCCCATTATATTGTAAACTCTTTGAGAAGCCTGACTGTTATTTTTTATCTTTTTTCTCAGCACCCAGAATAGTACCTTAGTAATAAACATTCAATGTATTTAATTGATTCACCTAGTTTTGTAAAATGCAAATTTTATATAAACATGAGCTATTGTTATTGTAGCCAGAGCTAATGCTAGAAGAAGGCCAATGTAGCTTTACTTGTGGTGACATAGGAGGGAAGGATGAACCTGTCCTTTCCCATTGACAGTTCCTTGAAATTATGTTCCTTGTAATGTTGAAGATATAAAAACATTATTCCTCCTAGAATTACTCAAAAGACACATTCTCTGGTGCTCCCCATCCCCAGTTATAAACTATGATCTTTTGGGGAGGAAAATATCTGGGGATGGTTTGATCTTTTTGCTTTACATTCCACTGCCTATTTCTATATTAGATAATGCTCATCAAGCAATGAAAAAACAGTAGTCAACTTCCCCAAGACCCATCCCCTTCCAATAAACCCTTTTACAGATAAAAGATGTTTAAAATGTCTCAGTGCAACTTGAATTTATTAAAGCTTTAAACTGTACAGAGAATTTTTTTTAAACCCAGTATAACTCACTTGGGATTTTTTACCGAAAGTGTTGGATGTGAAGGGATGAGAATTAGTCTTACTATGATTAAATTGTAGGCCTTTGTGATGTTTATTTTATTACCATCAATATTGACAGAAAAAAAAGACTTTGCTAAAGTTTCATTTCATTATTTACAATTGTACATACAACCTAGTATGTAAGAGATGGAAACTGTATTTGAATGAAAATTACCTGGGTAGAGTCAGGTATCATTTCAACATTAAGCAGGGAAATTTAAGCAAACAACTTCTACTATGCTCTGGAATTCCTTTTTTTGTCAAGGAGCTTAATAGTAAAATATTTTCAAGAGATTTTTTTTAACATTGCTCTATAAAGAAAAAATGTTGTTTAGTAATTGTTTACTAGATGTAATAACAGAGATTGATTATAACAGGCTCAGTTCTGTCCAGTGTTTGCAATAATTACTCTCAACATAGTGTCAGCAGGCAGGAAAGTGCCTAACAAATATTATTTGATGAAGATAATGAGAGCGATTGTGTATGAATGACTTGTCATTCTATTGCTTTGCAATTTTGTAAATGTAGCAAAATACCAGATGAGTCCCATTACTCCACAAATCAATTGCCAGTTGAGAAATCATTTTTACAAAATGATTGAATCAATGCCAGGCTCTAAGCAAGATGACAGTGGCCATTAGAGAAGTGGAATGATACTGATTAGGTTTGAAGTCATTGGTTCCAAGGATCAGATCAAATAATTCACAATTTAACTTATGACACTGAGGGTGAAAAGAAAATGCATTTCTCCTTCCCTCCTGCTCCCTCACCTCTCCACCCCCCTCCCCAGCAACTCTGCATCAACATTTAAAAGAAAAAAAGTGGCCAGTTTCGTTTATAAAAAGAAATAAATTGGATGGGGAAAGGCCAAAGCCTATTAATAATTTTGTGAATTCAATATCATGTGATTTGCTAAGAATCTGGTTGAGATAGAATCTTTTATCCCAATTGAATTAGATGAAAAATTTAGGTCACATTGAGTATTTCAGGACATGTGAATTTGCTGACTTTTGTCCCTTTTCTCTCTCTTTTTGTCTTGGTGGTCATGATGAAATAATCTATAAGAATAGGTAGATGATGAAGCTGAATAGACTTTCTCGATGATTGACCATAGCAGTGGTCAAAATCCCGTGCTCCAAATCAGCTAACTGTGGTGAGGATTAGTACACTGGGGGACCGGTGATTGATGAGCACCTCCTATTCTTAGAATCCAACACAACATGACACCTCCTTCCACCAATGCAATTGAAATATGAGATTGGAGAATGAACTTGACTTGAAGTGAAGGTGCTCTACTGAGGGAAAGAGAAAATTAGAAGAAAAAAGACTTGATTATAAGCTCTGATTGGGACCATGATAACTCTAGTCCTAGGGGAGCATAAAAGGCTTTTTTTTAGTTTTTTTTATTCTGACATCGCCAAAGACTTGACTACTCTCAGCAATATCCCTTGTTTTGTCTATCTATTGCTCTTATATATATATAACTATAGGGACATGTGAGAAGAGATAAAAAATAATAAAGATATAATATGTGAATGCAGTGTGGAAATACATTAAAAATGTTCTCTCCCCCCACCCACTGGAGTCTATAAAAAATAAAGATAAATGTTGAATTATATTTTCTTATTAGTCACACTGTGGAAACTAATGAATTTTATTGTTAAGGAAATAGCACAGAATCAGTGTTCCTGGGAAGCTGAATAGGATACTTCCCCCTCCTCCCCAATGTTTTCTCAAACCTGCTTACTGATGCCTAAAATTCTATCAGTACAGCTTTTTATCTTTTTTTTTCTTTTCCCTCTCATTTAAATGAACCAGAGGCTGTATTTATATTAAAAGAAGCAGAGCCCTTATAGGAAATCTTAGAGAAGACTAAGACCTTTAATAATTGAGGGAATTGTAATTAACATTCAGTATAAATAAATGATCAAATCTTCTTGGAATCACAAAGACAAATATGATCCAAGTCACAATTTTGTCTAGTGTCAGTTATATAAGAATAAGATGATTGATTTCTTTCAAGGTCATTATCAAAACATATAAGGATGATAGTGACAAAAGAGTGATCCTATAGTTCACCAGTTGAAGACATTATATAAAGACATAATTAATAGAACTTTGCTAAACTCTGAGTCTGGATATATTCTAAGTTTCACTGGAACTGTTTGGGATAAAGCATGAACCCATGAAGTAGAACAAAAATTCCCAGGGTACCAGAGCTTAATTTTAGTGTCTGAAAAGCAACATTTTCCTGCTAAGACTCTGGACCTGGGCAGATATAGACTTTTTTATTTAGTTATTTATTTGCTTTGTTATCACCTTCAAGTGATTATATAGTTGTATTTCTTGGCTGATTATATCACAGGGTTTATTACTTAGGAAGTCATAGAATTTATGGTATGGCAGTGAACTAGATTTGAATTCAAGGCCCTGGGTTAGTTGGTACAGTAGAGCTTTGAGGGGGGGGGTGGCAGGTGAGGCACAGCTGAGTCTCATCTCTGATTGTGAAAGGTAGAACGCATACATCTGGCACAGGTTTAGTATATGTGCCAGGGTATGAACTCAACCCTTCACAATCAAAGGTGAGACTCAGCTCTGTCTCACCTGCTACTTCTCCCCATACTTCCCTGGGGGCCTTCACCAGCAAGGTAAGGAGTTAAATTTAAAATTTTCTGTGAAAGTTCAGCAAATGCTATAAATCAAGAACTGATTTATTGCTTTGCTGATTTGTAGGCTTAAGAAAGTGATAAAGAAAATTTTAATAAAATGAATTAAATTTAAACATTTCTTTCCCCCCTCAGAGAGACTACTATTAAACAGTTACAAGCGTACTCTTGTCCTAATTTCAGATCTACTAATTATATGAAGTTAGTCACTTCACCTCTCTCTAAACTGCATTTTCTTTACTTATAAGAGAGTTGAATTGCATGATCTTTTTCACTGCAGATCTGTGATCTAAGAATTGGTCATGAGTAGTTTTACCAAATATACTGTTTTCATCTGCAGGTTCAGCCTTACCTGGGTGGTCCTGGATGACAGTGGAAAATAAATGATAGTGGGAAATCTTAGAAAAGACTAAGGACTTTAATAATTGGGGAAAACATTACAAAATAGGACTATTTTGAGAATCTATGATTACCAGGTGAGTTGCTATAGTGGAGTCTACATGAGAAGTTCCTTATGCTGTCAAAAATAAAATAGGTCAAGAGGAAAGTGGGTGGGGAAGATGACCCTTTCAAACTAGGAGCCATAGCTGATAGAAGCAAGGCCCTTGTCTTTCTGGTTCATCTGGGGGAAAGAAATGTCAAATAAGCAGTTTCTTTGGCAAGTAGCCATTCCATTTATTAAAGCAGGCCTTGTAGAGACTTTAATTTCTATGAACGTAAATATGCATGGGAAGGAGAGAATGGAGTTGGAAGTCCTGGATTGCCATAATTTGCTGACTCTTCATGCTGTTCCTATTCCAGAATTACTACTAAATAAATGTTTGGAGGTGTGGGCTTTTAGGAATTTTTTTTAAATAAAAAATGTCTTAACATGGCAGTGATTTTTAAAATTATTTTGTATATGTGGTTCTACCTTTTCATTGACTCAAATCAAAAATTCTGAAATAGATCGGCACTCTCTTCTATTTAAATGTGACAGTTAACATAGAATTGAAACTGTCCAAAATGCTTGGAATTCATCCTGAAGTCTGGTTTTAATTCTTACTTTAAGGTGGTAGGTACAGACAATATTTACCTTTTTAGAGCAGCATATAAAATTGTCCTTAAAACAATAGGACTTTGCAATTCACATTTATAAAGAAATTTCCTTACAACAACCTTATTAATTCATGGTACAGTTATTAGTATCATCATAATATGTCCATTTTATATATGAGGCTTAGTAAAATAAAAGTTCTTTTCCCATGGTTCTCCATTCATTGAGGTTCTAGAACTTTAACCCAGGCCTTGTGACTTACAAAAGTTCTTTTCGTTACCTTGTGTTGTCTTTCTCACAAGACTACTAGAAGAAATGTTTTCCTCTTTTGGAAAATAGAGAGCTGGTTTCTAGTCAGTTAAGTCCCATTTTTGACACAGCCTGGCTTGGCATTCTGGGCAAATCACTTAACAGCTGATGCTCCTGGGAATATCTCTAAAATTGCTAAGCAGGTATTAATCTGCATTGAAAGAATTTTATTTATTGGAAGTTCCTTCTAGCAATGAAATCACAGATATAATTAAAAAAACATGATAGTCTGGTACAGTTGAAAGAGTAGAAGAACCTCTGTTAAAATCCAAGCTCTGCTAGTTCCTATCTGTGTGACTTTGGGCAAGTCAATTCATTTGTGGAGACCTCTGTTATTCCTTCAGAAAATGAGGGGGTAAATATCCCCAGAGGATCCTTCTGCAGCTAAATTAATGATATTATTCCATGGGGAAAATGAATAAATGAGTTGAGGAAGGACATTGGGCAAAGTAAAAATCTTCATTTATTGTATATTTAACAATTTCTCAGCTAGATTGATGACTCTACATCCCCTCATCCCATGAAAATCTGTACAGTGTTTGAATTATAATCTCAAATCTGAAGGAAACATCATCCATTTTTCATTTTCATTTGGGCAATTGGTGAAACATACGAGGCCTGAGCAACTACTCTGTAGAAGAGAGAGATGCCTTCCTGTTTCTAAATTTCCAAGGGATTTAAGGAATGCTAATAGCCTTGAGACACTTATAAGAGAATGTATCTCATGACTAAGAGTAGCTTGATTCCATTCTAGGTTCTTCTGTGAGTGATTCTATACCTTACTTGGAAAATTCTTTGACCCTCCTCTTCTGGACAGTCATTTCCTCACCTAGAAAAAGGTTCTAATAAAACTGAACTCCTTTTCTTGAGAATTAGGAAAATAAACTTAGCACCTCTAATGGTTCAGTTCAAGTAATTCTAATAATGGGGAATGAGTTTTTCATTTTAAATGTAAAAGAATGCTGTATACATACAATACATATATAAGCAATGCAGTATGCATTTGTGCATGACCCTATTTGGGATTTTCTTGGTAGATACTGGAGTAGTTTGCTGTTTCCTTCTCCAGTTCATTTTACACAAATATATAGCATGTACAAACATATACATAAATCCATATCATATGCATGCTTATAGAATCCAGAATAATTAAAGATAAATAATTTAATAAGTATAAAAACATTGTAGAAAACTTGAACTGTGTCGAAACAGTGTCAGTATAACTAGCTAAGTTTCAAAAAAAGAAAAATCAATCAATTGAGCTTTTTATCTATATGACATGACACCAAATGATCAGTTTGACTAATCTTGCTCCGTTGGTTGTTTTGATATCTTATAGATGTGTATAACAGCTTGATGTTTAAACTGAAAGAAATCCAAGACCCAATCCTCCCCTCCCTCTGAATACCATAAAAAAATGACATTCCATGAAAGGATTAAAAAAATGTCTTTGATCATATATTTTGAGATTTGGCAGGACATTGCATTTTTTTGAGGGGGAAAAAAGAAAGCAAAGTTTTTACAGGAATACATCTGTTCTCCCAGTTTATTGAGCATGAAAATCCATTAGTATTGAGCCACTTTCTGCCACCAGGCTTACACAAAGTATATTTTTTTATGCTTGTTGGAACGTTGATCTCTCTCCTCATCTTGATCTCTTAGAATCTCTCTGTCTGGATGAAACTAGTCCCAGAAACTTCCTGAAGACTTTCCTGATCTCTCAGGGAATAGTGTCTCTTGCTCTAGAAAGTACTTTGTAATTAGTTACTCATGTATAAGTTGTACAGTTGAATGTAAGCTCTTTGAGGGCAGGGAATTGCTTTTGTCTTTGCATCTCTAGCATCTAGCAATAAAACTCTGACACAGCAGACAATTAGTAAATCTAGTTGTAAATGAATTGAATTGCTGGAGGGGTAGTGCAGCTCATCATGTTTACAAGTTTTGGAGGAAGCATATGGGGTAATATGTGGAGAAGGTCTTTGTGTAAGCAAACTGGAATCTGTCTTCTAACTATTATTCTGCATGAAAAATAACGTAGGGTAGCCCCAAGTCAGCACATTGAAATCCAAGTACAGGCTGGCTGGCAGCCAAAACCAAGCCTGCTGAGAACAAAATTTGAAAGAGAAAAATAAAGCCATTGAACAAGGTGAAGCCCGATGGTAGTTATGGGGACTGTTTGAGACTAGCCAGGGAAAGAAAGGTCAAGGTATGTGTTCTCGCTGTACCTGCAGAGCTGAACCCACTGCTGGCTGTCCTACTTTTGCCAAATGTCATTGTTTTTCTAGTGAAGCAAAAGTAAAATCTAATCAGTTGCAGAGACTAAGCCTTCTCAAAGCAATAAGTATTCTTCTACAATATCAAAATTATTTATTAGTTTGCCAATTGTATGCTATAGGAATTTCTAAAGCAATTTAAAATGACCCTTTGAATTCATAGCCAAGAATCTTCCTCGCATGCAATTAATACAATGAATAGGAGCATCTCAATTATGGAAGCCATGTCAAGCTGACCTTAGCCAGTCATCCTATGATATACAGTTATCAGGCAAGATATTGCGGATGACTCAAAGTTAAAAAAAAACCAGTCCTTCCTACATGTGCTCTCCAAAGAAGTCGTTCTTTACCTGAAGTCCAAGACCTTTTTTTCTGTGTTTTTATAACAATTTTAATATAATTTACTCTTCCAAGGTATTTTATTTTATGCATTCAAGAATATTCCTATGTTAAGGGGTCCATAGGCTTCATCAGATTGCCAAAGGGGTCCACAACATAAAGAAATTTAAGAACTTTTTATTCTAGAGCAGTGGCCCATGGCTGACCTCTCTCACTTCCCTGAATTCTGACTTTATTTAGTTGCTCATTCAATCCCTTGACATTTATGATTTCTCAACTTTAGTTGTTAATTATCTTTTTATTTGTGGGGATTCCTGGTCTTCTTCCAAGGTTTTTCTGGGGCTTCCTGTATTCAACTCCCTTCAACAAATAATGATTGAAAGTCTGTTCTATGCTAGAGACTCTGGCCCTCAAGAACCTTACAATCTACTGTGATAATAGGACAGCACAGGTACTCATTAACTAGATATAGCAAAATGATTGATAAAGGAGGAAACCTTAACAATGAGGGAGTTGGGAAAGGTCTTTGAAAAATTGTATTCTGAAAGGTAAAGATGAGGAGGAATACGTGCTAGGACTTCTGTGAATGCATTAAAGAAGAAAATGAAGTTTTGGGGGTAAAGGTTAGATTAATTTGGATGAGAAGAAATCATCCAGTCCATCAATATTTATAAATATTTACTAGGTGTTCAGTACTATGCAAAGTGCTGGGAGACCAAAGAAGCTCCTTGAGGACAGGGACTATTTCATTTTTTTCTTCATGTACCTGGAACCTAGCATAGTGTCTTGCTGAGAGAAGACTATAAATATTTGTTACATGAAGGAAGAGATGAACAAATGAATTAATTTATGAATGAATGAATGAATTAAATACTGTTGGAGAGCCGAACCATAACTTGGAATTTTTTTTCTATTTAGAACAAGACATAAAAATCATATGTAGTGGAAGAAGTAAGAAATATACCCTTCAATAAGAAAAGTGAGAGAGAAGAGGAAGGAATAAACCCTCTTCCACAATCCAGGAGTTTCCTATTTTTATCTTCTCCTTCATAGAGATAAGGTGATAAGCTCTGTTTTTTCTAGTGGTGGAAGAAACTGTAGTACTACCACCAGCTAGCAGGACCATTGATAGATAAAGAAGGTCCCTAGGAATACTGATCAAGATAAGAAAGGAGTTTCAGTAGTCTTGTACGACTCTGAATTTTTATATAAGAAGAGACAGAGATCTAATGAGGTATGATTCCTTTTTCTGTACCAGACTATACTCTGAGCTTTGTTTATCAGACCTCCTGGCAAAGTACTTTGGTTCCCTCCATTCCCATTTCAGTTTTCTTCTTTGTGTTGTCTTCTCCAAATAGAATATAAAATCCTTGAGGGCAGGAACTTTTTTATTTGCATTTTAATTCCTGGAGACTAGCATAATGCCTGGTATTTAAATAAGCATGCAAATAATAGTTGATTTGATTTAACTTGTTTTCCTCCAAGTTACATAATTGTCAGTTGCAGAACTAAGGTCTGAACTCAGATTCCCTAGATTTAAATCCTCTTTACTTTGCTCCCTAAATTCAGCCCTCTGGGACAAAGTCTCAGTAGCTAGTTATAACTATTTCTGAAAGATAGGGAGGTGCCATATTATGGAAGGTTTTAAACACTATAGTTTATTCTAAAACAAATGGAAAGGATTTTTATTTTGAAAGTAATGTGATCAGATCTGTGCCTTTGGAATATTATTTTTTGCAGTGGTATGGAGTACAGGTTGAAGTACAAGAGAATGGACATTAGATGGATCAATTAGGAAGCTACTATAGTAGAAACCAGATGAAAAGAGATGAAGGCCTGAATAGGTGGTGGTCATATTAATGGAGAGAAGAGGACCAATGGAAGGGGGAGAGCATATACATCGAAAATGATAATAAAGAAGAAGAAAAAGAAGAGAATGAAGAAGGAATGAAGATGATGATAATAATGATAGTGATGGTGATGAACTCATAGTTCCACTGAAAACATGATTCTACCTATAACAGAAGAGCTAAAATTTCAAGGTCCTGTGTTAAGTAGAGAAGCCAGAATGCTTTCTCCATAAGAACGCAGCTTTAGTGTTACTTAATAACTTCAACCTAGATATAGGAAAATTTTTTTAACGTTTTGTTCCATTACATTGTGCAGCATAAAGCAATTTTGTTCCATGTATTTTTTTTTTGTTTTCCCTGTGGTATTTTCAACTTTCAACTTTTTCCCAGTTGCTCTTTTATGCTTCATTTTTTTCTTTCTTTTGTTTGAATCATTGCTTTTTCCTAACAGCTTTTTTTTTTGCCAGTCTCTTCCTATGCACATAGATTTTTATTAATTTTGATTTCTCTCCCACAGTATTACTTCCCTATAAATATTAAATGTATGAAGTAATAGGTGGTGAGAACACTAGGAAAACTGCTGAGACTTTTGCTGATTCTTGTAGTATCTCTTTCATTATTTTGGTTTCAAGGTACTCAATATATATGGAACACTTGACCAAAATAGTAATACAGAATAATTAGCCAGGTTTTATTTTGTTTTTGTTTTGTTTGAAGGAGGTCAGGAGATAGGAATAGTAGGAGAATTTAGTAATTCATAAAATTTACATTAAAATATTAGGGATATTATTTTATATTTTAGAAATGTGAGTGATCTTTCAAATCTGGAGACAGGTCTTTCTTAAAATTTAATAACATCCCTGATAAAAGCAAGAAGAATTTATTGCATTTCAAATACAAATGTAACCCTTGGCTCAAAGAATCTATTGCATGGAACTCTCCATTTTGGTGGATTTTGATTGATTGGTGCTTTACCTGAGTAAGGGCCAAAGTTTGTGAGGTCTTGAAAAAGAGACAAATCCTGGTCTTCTGGATTTCAACTTAGAGAAAGAAGTCACACTGTTCCAGGTTCTTCTCAGCTTGCTGAAGTGGAAGAGTCTGGGAAGACTATGTGTAGAGGAACTAGCATTTTGAAAATATACTCTCCTCATGTAGGTTTAGTCATTTCTATGAGAGAGCACACACACAAATAGAGACACAAAAAAGAGGTGGCAGATTGAGCCAATTAGATTTATATTTTACACATACTGGATGATATCTAGAGCAAGGGGTTTAATAAGGCTATAGCAGCAATATATAATTAGATCATATATTTCGAGGCTTTGGGGAATTTAAAAATAAGGAGACATGATCAGTTTTTCCATCCATTCAATTTCCTTTATTTGTTGGCAGATGTTATCTCCAAATAAGAGATTGTGTGATAACCCAGGTATTCACATTAGGGAAAGAAAAAGAACCCCATGACATCTCCCCCCCAAATAAAGTTTATGTGTCCACAGAAGACTGATATTCCTCCTTCTCTTCCCAGTTCCACTTTCTACTTCTAGTTCATGAAACAATAATCAAAAAAACATAAGCAGTTCTAGACAGTGACATGGCAATCAATTGTAACTTTGGCTTCACTAACCGGCTCAAATCACCTTTTCTTGGCCACTACTCTATTATATCCATTTTCCTTTCCTACTATAATATAAATTACACAAGGGCAGAAATTGTCTCATATTTGTATTTTCAGTGCTTAGAGCTGTGTCTGGCACATAACAAGCACTAATGTTTTGTTTTGTTTTTTTCATTCAACATTTCCAAACCCTTCAATTTACATTTGAGCAAATTGGGGTCAAAAAAAGGTTAGGTCTTTTCCCCAAGGTCACTCAAGTAGTTTGAAAGAAGATTAGGATATGAATTAGGTCTTCAGAGTCCAAATTCACCCTGCAGTGGTGTGGAGTACAGATTGAAGTACAAGAGAATGGACATATTAAATGGATCAATTAGGAAGCTACTATAGTATAAACCAGATCTCCTCCTCCTCCTCCTCCTGGTCCATGCCTCCCCCTTCTTCATCTCCATCTTAATTGAATGTCCTTTGGGTGCTCTTCACTGTCTAGGACTTCATCTTCAGTGTTTACCTAAATCACCTACAAATGAATTAACTTCTCCATCCCTCAGGCCTGGCTACACTAATCTGAATGAGTGTTACATACTTCTAGTGTCATTAATTCATCCAATATATTTGATTTTGATTCAATTCAACCACCATTTATTTAGCACCTCTAGTGTTCCTAGAATTATACTAGATGTGGAGTATAAAACAAAACAAAGTGAAAAATAATTCTGCTTCCCACCCCCAACAAACAAACCTCAGAAAAATCTCTGCTTCAAAGAGCTAAAATGTACATGAGATTGTGAGGCAATGATGTGGAAGAAGTGTATTTCCAGTGTAGGGTTGAGCCTATATAAAGGCACAGAGACCTAAGATAGAATACTGTTTGAGGCATAACTAATTAGTATATAGACTAGTGTAACTCACCTTGATTTTCTAAGTATATTAAAGTTCCAAAAATCAGTTTTGAAGCTAGTATAGATCTGGAATCATGAATCTAAGCAAATTTGACTAAAAGGGACTGAAAGAAACAACAATGGCACAGTTGACAAATAGTGTTTGCTATTTATAAAACTGTAAAGAAAGACCTTATCCTTAACTTCAAAGAGATATCGGGGAGATGAGGCAAAAACACAAGGAACAACAGCAAATTATGTTTTAAAGCCTAATAAGTGCTATATTGTTTGAAGTGCTGGTCAAGAGTTAATGAAGATGAGACAAGAGATCATTGGAGGTCAGATTAGTCAGGAAAAATGCCATGTAAGATGTGAGATGAGTAAGTCTTGAAGAAAGGACAGGACTTGAATGTTTTAGGGTTATATTAAAAAGTCAACATGATAGAGTGCTGTTCATCCTTCATTCTTGAAGATATCAGCAATGATGCCTTTACTTATAGATGAACAGGATTCAAGTGAGGCAGAACTGAAAGTCATCAGCCTCACTCTGTCCTCCAGAGTAATTAGGAGACCATGCTGACTGGAAATAGCTCTGAATGCAGTGGAAGACCTTGGCCTTTTTAAACTTATGGTCTTTCCCCGGTTTCAGTTCATCTGAGGCCACATTCACTCAATAGTTAAAAACTAGGTAAGAAGGAGGCAAAAGATGATCTAGTTTGCTTTTACAAAAAAGTCAATCATTAAAGAAAATTAATCAAACAATTAACGACCATTATAAACGCATTAAGATTTTTTAAACCTCATACCTCACAACAACCCACTGAGTAAATAATGGAATTTTCCTAAAATTTGAGAGGAAATCAAGCCTCAGAAAGATTAAGGCACTTGCTCATGATCATATAATTAGCCAATTTATACCTATGATACCTTTGACAAATCATCTATCTCTATGAGAATCTTCTGTCCAATGAGAGGGTTGGTCTCATAATCTCTAAAGTTTTATCCCTTTCTAAATCCATGATCCTATGATTCTAAGTTATGGGTATATGACTGAAATACTGCAACCTGACTCCACTATTTTGATATGCTCCTTTGACTACAGCATACATATATACACACATTTACATGCATATATATTCTATTTTTTTCCTAAAGAAGATTCAAAAATAAAATTATTCCCTGGTAATAGAATTAGTTGTAATACTGATTTCCTGGTTGTTGCCCTAACTGGTTAAGAATAGATTAGTATCATCCTATCTGTTATTATATATATTATGTACTATAGTACACACACACACACACATATATATATATATATATATATATATATATATAGAGAGAGAGAGAGAGAGAGAGAGAGAGAGAGAGTATACATTGTATTTTTACATTACTGTATCCTTTAGGTTATCTAATATAAATATGAATGTCCATTTATGATAAAATCTCTTTGTAGGTTTTGGAGAATTATAAGATTAAAGCCTTTGATGAAATAAATGTACCTGAAGTAGAAAAATCCCCAAAAGAAATTATAGCCTGTAATGGTGCTCTGGGGTGTTAGTAGAAAGTCTGAAAATGTTCTCATTTCTTTATTTTTCCTCATCCACACATGGTATTTGGAATTGTTGTTTTTATATATCCCACTTGTATTTATTATATGACCAGATTAATAGTAGAAATACTAAAGTGATAGACCATGATATGTATTTTCTATTTGAACAAGTAGAATATATAACAATTAAGAGTCTTGAGCATCAGTATTACTAAACCTGGATATATTCTTTAAATTTTTATTTGTTAAATAAAATGAATTATACCAAAGAATATATTCTTGCATTATTCATTTCTGTTCTTTGTAATTGGATTTGAAGAAGGTGGAGATAATGGAGGAATATGCAATTTATAAGAAACATTAATATAAATGCCAAATATAAATATTTTGCCTCAAGGAAGTATGCCAAGTTCTGTGGAAAATATTAACTAGGTCATTGTAAATAATTTTAATACTAAGTGAAAGTAAGGCACAGAACTGAATTGGGATTACATATATAGGTAAAATGAAATGGAAAGTTGATCAATGGAAGCTACTGTTATGGAAAAGTGTTCTTTCTTAATTATAGGAACATCCCCACTCTCTCTGAATGTACTGGATGGTATTATCAAGGAAGCTAATAACAGGGACTGAAGTATTGTGAAGAAATGCTTCCTGTGAATGGGTGAGGTCTCAGATATAATCTCTTATGACTTTCTGTTACTTAACAAGGGGTTTTGTCCATAGTTAATGACACTATGAATATTGCTGAATAAATTTTGAGGCTTTTATTTATATTAACATGCAGAAACATCCTTATACCTTAGGGAAATAATTATTATAAGGTTATACTTTAAGTCTTTAAGTGTACCAAAGATCGCATCCAGATAGGTACTCCATGCACTGCCACAGCAACAGTAGGTACAACTCAAAATTCAATTAATCTAGAAGATTTTTAAGGGTGAATTAATCAAATATTTTATCAATATAGCAGCTGAATGATACTGTAAATATTCAAATGACCCTTGGCAAAAATAAAAAAGGTTCCCCACCTGTGCCTTAGATATAAAAGGGAACTTGGAAGCTATTTAGTCCAATCCCCTCATTTTGTGGGTTGGAGGCCCAGGGAAGCCAAGGTCAGATCAGTAGTAAAAATCAAAGATGGAATTTGACGCCATCTGACTCCAAAGCCAACTTTCTTCTTCTACATCATTCTATCATCTTTGGTGGTTTAAAAAAAATCTAGAGACATAATTTTAGGTAATTGAATAATTTTTATTAATAAGATCAGCATGTTTATTAGTAAATGGATGATCATTTGTTCATCTCTCTTTGAACAAAGATCCCTCATGCTGTTGGGCTCACAGTTTATATGCCCTTTGAAGAGCAGGTATTTCTCAGGATGGTAATCAACAGTGATTGGTCAACAATGAATGAGAAAATGAATGTTATAGTGAGAGTGGGGGCTATATTGCAATAAGGGTCTTGGATTTTGTGACAGGTCACCTAAATCTTGGTCAAAGAAACAGCAGTTTCCATATCACCTGTCTGACAAAAGGGAGGATTCACATTTTCCCAGATGTATCTAAGCAAACCTGTTAGTCTAAACTTACACCTTCTTTTAAAGACTAATTAGATCTTGGTCTGGATAAATCTTTATCAGAGTTTTTCCACATTGGGTGATTTTTGAATGAAGTAGCAAAGAGGATAAACCTTGGTCCTATAAAAATAATTAGTTATTAATTATGGGAGAAATAATAATTTTTTACACATCTATGACTTTCCATGCTTTGAGTATCTCATAATCCTCTACAGGGGAAATGAACCTCTCTTAAATCTTTTAACATTATGTGAATACTATTAGAAGAGACCTATAAGCTAGGTCCTGGGACCTAACATGGAAATAGAGGAAATTGTGCTGCAAATTCAGTGATAGTCATGAATCTGTGGGCAGCTCAAGGATTAAGTCCTAGTCATATTGCCTTAATTAAATCTCCATGGTGCATTTTTACTATCTGTTTATTATGTTTAGCAAAGTCTTGCTATTCCTTGGTACAATTCTTTTAAAATTTAATCATTTCCTGAATGATATTTTTATGTCATTTCTTATATAAAAATTTTAAATGTAATATGCTAAAGTCTATTCATACCTACTATACATTTCTTTTTTAATCTTCAGAGATTGTGTTACTCCGTGGTTGTCATGTAGCTTCATAGAAGAACATTTGTGTTTAAAATGGAGTTTTGTTTCAGGGACCAATTTGGGATATATATTTAAGGTATCATGCACTCTAAGGATGTTACTAAAGAATTTGAATATATTACTATTTGAAGAAACATGTTCACATCAGATTTTGAATGATAAATGTTTTATTGAAAATTTAACATTCTCTCTGTGATTAATCTCTTCAATTCCCATATAGATTGATTGGCTAGGTATTGTAATTCCTGAGACTCCATGGGCATGCTCTACCTTAATAATCCTCCAGTCAGAATCCATTAGCATTTTATTTTTATTTGATTTATAATAATTTGAATTACTTTAGATAAATCTGATTTTTCAATTAGCAAAATCTACCTCTTATCTCTCCCACTTTCTCTCAACTAAAAATGAAAAACAAATGAATTCCATGTTCCCAAAAATGCATAATCAAGCAAATAAATTCCAGTATTAATCATGTCCAAAAAAAGTCTCTACTTGTCTTCTGAGACATTCACCTTTATACCAGAAAGTGAGTAGCATTTTTCATCACAAGACTAATGGAATCAAAGTTGGTCAGTGCATTAATCAGAATTATTAAGTCTTTCAAAGTTGTTTGCTGTCACAATATTCTTGGCATTATATCAATTTTTCTCCTGGTCCTGCCTTCTTTACTATGTATCAGTTCCTACAAGTCTTTTCATTGAATTTCAGAGAAAGTATTTACCAAGAAGATAAAATAAAAACAATGATACAAAATGTTCCCTCAAAACTAGGGGTACACTCTCTCTTTATACACACAACAACCATGGGGAGAGTGGAGTCAAATTTAGCATATAATGGTAATGTGTAGAGAACAATTGTAGCCAAGGAGTGCCTCCTGACTCCTGATATTAGAAGTCCTTTTTTCCCCCTTATGGAGAACTTATAGAATTCACAAGGTCCTCATGAAGTGATGGGGAAATAGTACAGGTGATGGATAAGTAGTTCCATGCTCAATTGGGCTGTGGTGCTACTTTTGATGGAAGGCTCACATGAGCATAATATTTCTATTGAAATTTATATATAAATGTCCACTAAGGGACATTGATTTAAATAATATCAGGAAGGGATAAACACAAGGCAAAAGTGGCCATGCACTCACAGCCACAGTGGTCAAGTGGGGAGAAGAAAGGAACAACCACCAATCAGTTCCAGATAGCCAAATTTCCTAGGAGTTTCAAAGAAAGAATAAAAGTGATGAGTAAGTTTCCTATTTTTGTATATGTACTCAGTTCCAGCTCAAAAATCCTAGTCATAAATTCTTGTATAGCAGCCAATAGAAGACTTTTTATATTCTTCCTAATTTCTTTCCAGTGTTTACCTGAATCTTTTGAAGCTGTCACATATCAATAGATATGTAATTAGAAAAATCATGGTTGTTCCTAAATTGGTATTCTCACTGATATAAGTACTTAGTCCAGTAATGCAAAAATCAACTCACCTATATACCTCTTCACCTGTGGTGATATCCCTTTCTTCACATTTAAATAGCCTCTCAATTCATCATACAATAATCTGAGTCATCTTGGGTAGAAATTGGAAAACAGTTCTTCAATAGTTTCCTATCAGTGCCTTAGATTGAAATCAGTCAAGGAATATTTATGCATGTTTCATCGTGATAAAAAAGTATGTATTCATTGTGAAAAGAATTAATAAATAAATGATAATAAATATCAAATATTTATAAATGACAATTAAATAGCAAATAAAGAACACTGGTTTCTGAGATCCTTCTTTTGAGCATCCTATTCTCTCATAGTTTAATTGGTCTGGCACACCAAAATATAGCTGAGACAATGGGAAATCCAAAAAGAAAGTCCTGCCATAGATGATCTATCTTCTTTTACCACTGAGAAAAGAAGAACCTCTATTTATGGAGTCATTCTAACTACGTCTTGCCTTAAAGTTGAGAGTCCATTCCAAAGATGGAGCTGAGGAGTATATAACAAATGTAATTCTGATAGCATTCAAAGGGTGTAATTATTCTTTGGGGCCTTGCCTTGTATTGAATTTCAAAATTCAGGAAAACATCATTTTGGTTATCACACAGCCTGGAAGGTATTACTGCTCCTATGGTTACACAGAACAGCCTGAAAAAGATTTGGTCCAACATGTAGTCTCAAGAAAGTAACAAAAAAGGAAGAGGTTCTTAATAAAGAAGTAGCATTGTACAGTGGAAAGAGTATTGCTTTTTTAGAGTTAGAGGAATTAAAATACCAGCTCTCCTACTTAGTTTTTATATAGCCTTAGGTATGTCACAACATCTATAATATTTTCAGTTCTTTACCTGTAAAATAAGGAGGTAAGACTAGGTCCCCCAGCAGATTTAAATCTAGATCTTATGATCTGCATCTGACAGAGGAAGGTTGTTACATCTTGATGAAAGCTTTAATTCTTCAACAGGTCTGTGACTTCTTGGATGGACATACTTTCTGTTATTTGTTCTTTATTCTTGAAGAAGACCATAATATCATCAAGGAGACATCATGACTTGTAAGTGAATCGGATATAAGTGAGACAGGGCTGTAAAAGAACCACCTTGCTCTCTCCTCTGTAGTCATCTGAGTTCACTGGCAAGATATAGTTTAAGATGACTAGAGATAGTTCCAGATGAAGTAGGAATCCTTAGCCTTTTTTAGCTAAGAACTTTCAAATGTCTCAGTTTGTCCCGAGGCAACTTCCATTCAATGATTTAAGGCTAGGTAAAAAATGAGGCAAAGAATGCCTCTTTTACCTAGTCAAAAAAATCTGGGAAGACACTCAGGATTTCTGACCAAAACAGCAATAATTGCTATATCTACACTCACTCTGAGCCATCATAACCCAAACAAAGACCAAATGAGGTTTGGCCTGGAACTATGGTTGGTTGATCAATGAGACACAACAAGCTATCTTGGGGTTTACAGGCTAGATTTCTTTTTTATGGACCATGCCTATCAGCAACTAAAATTGACAGAGCTATGTCAAAAGATTTAGATGGTTCATGTACTTAAGTCCAATATGATTCAGTGTTAGATGCTGATTTCAGTCTTTTCTTGAAGGGGAAGAGAAACAGGGAAGAAGCACCAAAGACTATATTTTGAAGATGATTTTCACCACCACCTAATTCAACTGAATTATTTTTAGAGATGAAGGATTGGAATTAAGACACAGAGAGGTCATATCCAGTTGAATCAGCTAATCAGTACAGAGCTAGAATTGGAATCCATATCTACAGTTTGTTGTTGTTGTTCAGTCATTCAGTTGTATCCATCTCTTTGGAGTGGTTTGCCATTTTTCCCCCCAGTAGATTAAGGCAAATTGAAGTTAAGTGACTTGCTCAGGCAAATAACTTCCTGCAAAAGTATACTGTTCAACCCACCAGTGCCTCATCATCATCCTGAGACATTCTTGTCCAGGTTTTTTTCATATTTTTTAAAAAAAGAATTCACCCAATATCTGAGGCTTTGATCCAGGTTAAATGTCTCCTAAAAGTATTTTAGTTCCCTTGATAAAATCTCCTGTGAGTCTATATTTCTCCTGGAGCAGCAGACAATTTAAAAATATATTTGATGACATATTTTATTACTGAGAGCCAATATGATATAGTGGCAAGAAAGCTATCTTTAAAGAGAAAGATCTGGGCTCAAATTTGGCCTTTTACATTTGTGAGCTATGTGACTCTGGGGAAGATGGATAACCTCTCAGTGCTCTAGTCAACTTTCTAAGATTCTAAGATGCAGAGAAAGTACCAACCTGCATTAGGTAGTATTTCTTTGCTGAGAAGTTCTCTATACCAGTGAAATCATCAGCTCAGTCTCTAATTTATAACACCAACATTTCAAACCCAAATTAATAAGCATTTATTAAGTGCCTACTATATTTTAGATACTGTGTTAAGCCTCAGCAATATAACAACAAAAGAAAAAGCAGTCTCTGACCTCAAGGAGTTTATAATTTAATGGAGAAAATGATGCAAACAACTATGTACAAAAAATTATATTCAATCTAATCTCAGAGGGAAGACATTATAGGAGTCCAAGAATCAGGTAGAAGGTGAGATTTTTTTTCCCAGTGGATTTTCTGAATACTTTCATTCTGCACATAGAACCCACTAAGGATCTGGCCTGTGGGCTTGTTGGGGCTGCATCACAAGTATATGGCTTTGCACATACTGGGGGTGGGGGTGAGAACAGATCATTCTAGCCCAGTCACAAGATGATAAGGACCAAATGATCAGGTACAGTCTCTGATAGGACAGTTCTAATGAAGCAGTGAGAACACAGAAAGGTAGAAGAGAGAGAGGTGGAGGTAAGTAGCAGAGGCCCCTATCCCCAAAACAAAACTGGTCTACTACTTGGTGCTGCCCATTCTTTGGACAATGACTTCTACAGAGGTGAGGGTTTCTGAAGTTCCTTCCAGTGAATTTAGCCTTGCTGCCCAGCTCTTTCTCAATTCTGAGAAGTTGGCTATACTTGGTAAAATGTTTAGATTGGAAGAGGGCCCCAGTTTTGATCTGCCCAGTGCACAGACCCACCAGGTCTACCTTTAGTCTCCCCAGAACAATGTGAAACCATTACTGCCCACCCACTGGACTGGGCCAGCTTGCATGCCTGGAGAGATTCAGTCACAGAGCCAATCTGGTTCACTTTGAACAGGAGGCAGTTGTAAGCTTTCTCATTCACTGCCTTTTTAATGCGCTTGGGATTGGTCACTGTGAGATCATCCCCTGGATAGTTCTTGATGAAGCTCTGGTAGAGGTCCCCAAGTTCAACAGGTGAGATGTATCTGCTGGGATCATCAGGATACTTGAAGTCCAAGTCATATTTCCCAGATCAGAAGAATTCAGAGGCAGCAACATCCATGCCAATGCAATACCGTGGGCATTCTGTCCATATTTCTTCTTAACAGATTCTTCAGGTTGTGGTAGACCTCAGCTCCAATGTGCATGGCTTCCTTGAAGTTTGCTGCTCCAACAGGGAGGATCATGAACTCCTGCATTGCTAGCTTGTTACCAACATGGGAGACACCATTGAGCACATTGAAGGCTGGAACTGGCAAGATGACTTCTACATTGCCTGCAAGATCAGCAATATGGTAGAACAAGGAGACACTTTTCTCAGCAGCCCTGGCCTTACAAATAGGCAGAGGCACTCCCCATATGGCATTTGCCCCAAATTTAGATTTATTCTCAGAGCCATCAACCTTGTCCTGCTCCACAACATTCAGTTTCTTGCTAGTCAGGGTCGGGGCAGTAGTTTTATTGATTTGCTCAACACATTTTGAGACACCTTTCCCCCATATAGTGGGCCTTATCATTGTCTCAGAGTTCCAGTAGAAATAGAAGGCCTACTAGGCACAGCAGCTCTGAAGAGACCTTTTTGAAGTGCAGAGATCAACTTCAATGATGGAGTTTCCCCAAGAGTCAGGGATCTCTCTTGCAATGATTTTCAAAATCGACATGTTGAATTTCTGCATGGAAATTGCTATGCTGGGTTCACAGAATAGAGGCTGAGGGTAGAAGGTGGGATTTTTGAGACTTGAGGAAGTTAGAAAAAACAGAAGGTAAAGATAAGGAAGGTGAGAATTCCAAGACTGTAGGACAGAAAGTGCCCAATTGTATCTCTCTCTTACCTTTTCCTAGAGAAGCTATAAAAGTAACTTAAAAATTAAAAAAGTTCAACAAAACTAAATATATGTATATATATATGTACTACATATTGCATTCATCATCTTTATATATGTATAATGTATATTTCACACACACATATGTCAGTCAAAATATATTTGTGATAGGAAAACTGCTTTAAATGTCAGTCATATAAATAAGCATCACATATAGTTATGTATAGATAGCTAGCTAGATATATTCAGTTTCCCACAGCCATGACCTCTTTCTGCAAATAAGTTTGGGAAAATCTTCTCAGATTTGGGGCCAGATTTGGCCATTATTATTTCATATTTTGTTGTTTTAATTTTATTCTCATTGTTTCAATTTATTTTGTTGTATTTATCTTATATATTTTTCCAGATTTTTCTTTCTTCACTTTTTATTGGTTCATGTCCCCCTGGCCCATGTAGCCTTTATATTCATATTTTCTTTCAGCACAACAGTATTTTATCACATTTTTGTTCCAGAATTTGTTTAGCCATTCATTCCTCAACCAATAGCAGGAAGATAACATTGTCAATTTGTTGTTCAGTCATTTCAGTTGTATCTGACTCTTTGTGACTTCATTTAGGATTTTCCTGGAAAATATACTAGAGTGTATATTCTCTTCTCCAGTTAGTTTTACAGAAGAGGAAACTGAGGCAAACAAGGGTTTAATTAATTTGTCCAGAGTCATCCAGACCAGATTTGGACTCAGGAAGAGGAGCCTTCCTGAGTTTAGGTCTGGTACTCCATACATTGCACCACCTAGTTGTCATAGCCTAGCACTTTTACTCTTAGTCGTTGTCAGTAAGGAAACCTTTCTTTACCCAGACTAACAAAGTATATAGTTTGTTATTCTTCCTAAGGGCAATTTCAACAAAAACCCTATGGGTTCAGGAAATTAAAAGGAGAAAGTATTTTAACAGTTTAAAGGAAGTTAAAAAAGGAAAAAGAGAGAAACAACTTGGTTAAACATATACATACTTACATATATACATATATGCATACATATATATATACATACATATAATTCAAGTTAAATACCTTCATTTAGTATAACACATAATGTGATGATCTCTCTAATTTAGCAGAAAGTGACTTGGAAAATTTCCCCTGCATACATCCTTGAAGAAAAATGAGGGTAGAGATATAAAGTTAGTTAAATACCTTTAATAGGCACTTCAAAGCAATGGTTATTAAATCATTTCCACAGATTTTCAAATGTTATCAGTTCCCAATGCAGGCCAAAGCCACTCCTTGATAGAGTATCATAAATTTGAAAGACAAATCAGATGTGGGCATTTTACACAAAGAAGAACTCTATCTCCTACACAGGACCCATTTTTCAATGTCGGTATAGGGTTGCATCTATCAACTGACAGATGTGAAACACTGACCTTTGGGGATTACTTCTTTTTTTGTTAGTTTTCAGACCTACAAGATTTTGCAAGAGGCTTGTAGCAACACTTAGAAAAAGCAGCTGGTTCTGTAATGCTTGATTGGTCCGTTGACTTACTGGAACCTAAACATTTCCCCTTTCTCCTTTCCGCAGGTCTCACACCAAAAAAAAAAAAAAAAAAAAAAAAAAAAAAAAAAAAAAAAGATTTAATTCTCTATGAAATAATGAACTCGATGCTCCTGAAGAGAAAAAAATCAAGAGCAATTAGAGACAACCCTGGCTATTGACAATCAATCAACAAGTACAGATTGAGTGTCTATTATTTCTTAGACTCTATGCTACTGGTGATATTAGTGTTGCTCAAACAAAGACAGAAATATAAAATTACATTATATTATATTGTATGGTATGATATTCTCTTCTATTACATTCTAGCCTCATCATGGTGCCTCTTGGAATCACTATCCAGTACAAACAGTAATGTCTATTCTAACTCCACATCACTCCCCTCCATCTTCTTCTCTCCTGCTTACACCATCACCATGCTAGTATACACACTCATTACATCTTATCAAAATCATAATAGTCAATTAATAAGTGAATACATTTCCTTCACTCTCACTCTTCCCTAATCTCCCCTAATTGATAAATCTAAAGTTACTAAGTCAGTGCTAGCACTCAAAAAGTTCAGTAGCTCGCTATGGCTCCTAAATAAAAACACAAACTCCTGAGTTTGATATTTGAAGTTTTTTACAACCTGTCTCCAACATGTGTTTCCAGTTCCTTCATGTTATTATCCCTTATACTCTACATTCTGGCCAAATGAGCTTGTGCCTTTGTCATCTTTCCCCTAATGGGTATTTTCCCTTTTCTTTTCAGCCTCTTGAAATCTCTCACTCCCTTTAATGTTGTGCTCAAGAGCTATCTCATTCAAGAAGTTTTTCCTTATTTTCCAAATTGTTAATGATTTTTGCTTTCTCCTGTTACTTTGGGGGGGGGGTTGTATATATTTTGTTTTTACTTTTTCCATGTTTATACTGTAGTCCTCTACCCTTGTTCCAGAAGTTTCTGGTTTGATTTAATTAGATCACTTCACAATTCTAATGCTCACCTGAGTTTTTAAAAACCATTGTGTGTTAGTGGTTTAGAAATGCCTTGGTTCTAAGATGGATGTCTTTCAGTGCTTGTATGGATCAATGTTCTCAATAATACAAGTACTATTTTTGGTAGAGCAGATATCAACTTATTTACACCTCCTCCCCTGTGATAATATTCTTGCCCTTCATAGGTGGATTTTAGGAATTATCTGTTCCCTCTTCCCAAAGAGCCTTCCATAACCACCTAGTTGGTATCCATAAAGATAAATTATATTAAAATGTCAGTTCTGTGGGAAAAGATAATACATTAAACCTTTCTCATACTTTATTTAGTTATTGAATATCATTAACATGAATATTCCTTGTAAAAGTACATATCCTAACCCATCTAGGTCTTCTGATCCTGTATTACTCTTGCCTATGTCCTAATATAGCTCTTCCATATTTAGTCCAGCTAACCTGTTTAGAACCTTCTTCTAAGTCTCTTGGAATTGTTTAAATGCCTTTGGAGCATACATATTGTTTTATGTGATTACTCTACCTCCCTTTTTTTGGTCAAGTATTTATGTGTTAACATTTATTTGCACTCTTCTTTTAAGAAATGCATCGAATGCACCTGCCCATTTATAGTCAATAAGGTGGGAAACACCATCAAATTTAACCATTTGTGATACAAAGGTCCCAGGTATTCTTAGGTAAATTTGCTATTTCTATGACTCTGACCTAACTCAAAAAAATCTGAAAAAAATTGAAGCCTGCCACCACCATGTACCTTAATATTAGCTCTCTTTGTATGTAATTTATTAAAAGAGGTGAGTTTTATTCAAAAGAACTGGCTGGAAAAACTTAGAACATTTAGAAAAGATGCATTTGAGTGTCTACTTATGTATTAGGCTCTATGCTACTGGTGATATTAGCCACTTCTCTGACAAATTTATGTAAATCTTAATGACTATATATGACAGATCACAGCTGCCTTTTGCTGTTTGCTATGGTTCTCTGATATGATTCTATCTTTAATTTCTGGCATTCTTAGTAGGTAACATCAGGTGTTGTTCTCTCCCTGGGCTTCTCCTACAGTTCTCTGTTGCTTTTATTAGGGGATTTCATGTGTGATAGTGATGGAATTGTCTTTTGTTCAAGCAGGTATCAAAAACCCTCCAAAAAAAACCCTAAATAAAAATAACAAAAATCCCTGTTCAGGCAATTGTTTTCTCTGTCACTGGATGTAATCTTTACCAAGGGGAAAAACCTTTGTGTGGGGGGAAGGCATTTCTCTGCATCACTTAATACTAGGAAATGGGCTTACAAAGAGTTAGGTATGACTGAACAAAAAGATACTTTCCAATTCTAACTATTATGGTCTGGGGATCCAAAGAGGCTATGATATAGAAAGATCACAAGTATATTCTGAATGCTAGGAAGGAAACCATACCAAGAGTTGCTTCTGGATTTATAAAGCCATTCTGTGGCCCTTAATTTAGGTTAAGATAAGGACCAAAGAGAGATGAAGGAGGAACCTCTCTTACAGATCACTAGGGAGTATCTTGGCAATTGGTTGTGAGTAGATGAAGGTCTCAGGTTCTGTATTTAGGACTCTAGATACACAGCCAAAGAGAAGAACATCTGTAAGTGGATTTGAATATCTTAACAACTGTTAGGGGGACTGACTACCTTATACTTTCTTTGAATATACTCTGCTGTATCTTCAGGAATCTTGTTCTTAGTAATTTCTCCTCATTTTCCCTGTTTTCTTGCTTCAGTTGCAGTTCAGAGGGAAATGAAGTTTCTCAGTGCTTGCTCTATTGAGAGAAACTTGTTCCAGAGTATTGTTTTAGGCTCTTTGAATTTTTGAGTTAGATTAAAGAAATGCAAAAGGACATGGGAATTTGGGACTTGACTTAAATATGCTGTTACAAGTCACTAATGGCAATTTTTTTTCACATTTGCATAGGTGAAGGGAAAATATCTTTTTTTCCTAAACCCAAGGACAGTACTCATATTATACATCTCTTATGAAAAGCAGTTGGGTTCGTACATCACTCACGCTCATGAATAGTAGCATTGTAAAGCAAGCTGCAGTTACTTCAGACACAAAGGTCCATGAAAGAAGATACTAGATGCAGGTTGAACAGCAGGTGGCAGCAGAGGATATGCTAAGCAACATGGTTCTCTACAGGGGGAAAAACATTGTGGTTTGTGTAGCTTCTATAAATTTTATAAAGACTAGTTTCTCAAGATAATTGATAGATATGGCAGGGATGGGCAGCTATTTGTATTCATTTTCTCTGAGAAGTACAGGAAAAAGCATCAAGAAAGTTAATGGGAAGGCTGGTTGTGACATCTATGCCATTACAGACAAAGAGCTGGAAGAGACTTAGAGACTATGTAGTCTAATGGTCTCCAAAATATGTCCTTAGTCTCTTGGTAGGGAGGGGATCTAAGTGGACCTCAAGGCATGAATTATCAACAAATTGGAGAATGGAAAGATGAGCTATATTACACCTTCCCATAGCAACCTTGGACATGTCTCCAATACAGATATCCTACCTATATCACTTATTAAATACCCAACAACCCCTATTCTATGCCCCCTCCTTCCACTGGATTTTCATTTTCCAGAGTTTGGGAAGCTCAAACAGATACAACCTAACAAAGGCCCAGGCATAAAAAAGCAATTGTTCAAACAAAATTCTGTCCCAAACCACTCTTCTTCCCAATATCTCCTGTACCTCAACTCCTCGACCGTGGCTAATGAACATCCTTCAGTGATCATGCAACTGATCTCATCAGGATAGCAGTTAATGAAAAATCACTCCTCCCCTCCCCCCTTTTCCTTCCCCTCTTCATCTTAGTTCTTTTTGATATATTTTGTTGCAAAAGATTGTAAAGTCTATCATAAGCAGTCATGAATAGATTGAGATTACCATTCCGAAACTCCAATATTGTCTTTCCCTATAAATCAATCCTTCAGTTTCCCAGAATAGCATCACTATCCTTTCAGTCTCACATATTTTCAATCTCCTCATTACCCTTGACTCCTTACTTAGCTAAAATTTTCCAAAATTACAAGTGGTGCTTTCTTGATAACCAAATCTGATGGCCTTTTCTTAGTCCTCAGTTTTATAGCATCTGTTGACTACCTACTTTTCCTGAAAAATTGCTGTTCTCTCTGGATCAATGAAAACAATATATGTCAATAACAAAATGTTCATGTTGGCACATTCATAAACTTGGAAAATAATTTTCTAATCGGTTTGAAAATTTTCCAAATGAAAAATTTAATGTGAATTTGGAATCTTCTTTTAAAAATCAAATTTGAAATAATATACCTATTTATTAGTTTCCTAGAACTAATTTACATAATAAAATATGAAAATTCACTAGCCAAATTTCAGCAAAGACTTTTGTGGAACTAATAGATTAGATTAAAAAACAAGTATCATGATTTGTAAAACACAGCCAATGATACAATTCTTTCATTTGGATCCATGTATCTTTGTGAAGTATCTTTTTCAGCAATAGTAACCATTACAGTCAAGAATCAAAATGAACTGAATTTTGAATGATTGTTTGTTTGGTTTTTTGTTTGTTTTTTAGATTTTGCAAGGCAATGGGGTTAAGTGGCTTGCCCAAGGTCACATGGCTAAGGTAATCATTAAGTGTCTGAGGTCAGATTTGAACTCAGGTACTCCTGACTCCAAGGCCAGTGCTCTATCCACTGTGCTACCTAACCACCCCTTGCATGATTGTTTAATGAAATATTAAATCAAGGCTTTTGAAGAATTTTGTAGCATTAGTACATGAAATGAAAATTTCAACATATTTCAACTTTCCTAGTATATGAGAGACAGCTTGACTCAGTGGAATTTAAGCCCTGCTTCCATTATTTATTGACCTAATAACCCTGAACAAGTCTGTTAAGGTCTCAATATTATAGATTGGTTGTATTTTTATTTATTTTGTGAAATATTTGCTGATTACATTTTAACCTAATTCCATCTATACTCAGGTTGACCAGGCTATGAATTGATACTTCTTCTCTAGGCAACTAGGAGAGAAGTCATCTACCAGGTATAGGGAATTTCCTCATCTGAGGGATTCTTATATCAGGAAGCCAAAGTTGAAATCATTATTGTTTTGTAATGTATATAATTATGAGAAGCTTGATATGTGTATGTATTTTATAAATAAATAAAAAATATAAATCAAAAGATCTGGAGAACTTTAATTTAGTCTTTTTCTAGATAAGGAAATGCAGTTAAGTGTCAAGTCTTATGATTTCAAGTTCAACACTCTTTTTTATCACATCATGAATTCTAGGGAAATGAAATGTGTGACAAAGAATAATTCCATCACTTTGCAAAGAACTGATACCAGTTCTGAGTGAATGTCCATATGAATTGTATTTTTTTTCTAATAAAAAAGAAACATAAGTTTTATCAAGAAGGATATTGCTCAGACTAATATTAAAATGTTTTTTCAAAGACATGTGTTGAGAAAATAAAGTATTCTTAGCTAAGGAGAAATATTCATGGAAAACTATTCATTAACACATTAAAGAAATTAGTAGTAGAGATAAAGAAAACAAGCATTAAAACCTTTGTTCTTCTTAGACCTCTCAAAAACTATAATGGTACATAGACAAAGAGCATTGTGGAGACTGGGCACCTCAGAATAAACTTCAACAAAATAAAACAAAATTGGAAACTCTGTAGTCAGTCAAGAGGAACACCCAGGCTCATGGGATGATCGAGGGCTGTGCTTGGTGACACAAATTTATAACCTAGGCATCTGGCTGCAAGAAAAAACCAGGGAAGCAATGAAGCATTAACAAGTACTCTTGTATATCAGAGGAAAACAATTTTAAACATCTCAATGAGCATATGCTAGGTGTAGATTATCCTTCATTTGTGTGTGTCAATAATATTAGTGAGAATACATTCATTACCTATTTGGAAGGCAATATCAAATTCCATTTACAAACTGATTCCACTAATTAAAAAGATCTTAGAGGCAATCTTGCCTCCTTACTCAGGTGAGCCCCTGAGCATTCCTGATTTCACCTGCAGAGTTCCCATTTTTCTTAGTTTTTTTTTAAGTTTATAAAGAGCCTCTGAGGCTCAACTCTGAGACTCTATGATTTTGTGACCTTTGCTTTCATACCAGGTCTTCTAAGAGAAATGTCTGTGACTGTCAACATTTCCCCCTTGATAATGATCAACACTGAATCTGCTACCTGGAGGGGTCAACACATTAACCCACATTAACAAGCAGTTTTCATTATCTGTCTGAGGATCCTCTTGACTGACTCCCTTTGAGGAAAAAAAAAAAGCTAAGGTGGTTAGTTGAGGTCAGATAATTTTTTTCAAGGCAATCAATGCAGCAAATCAGTGGGAAAATCAGCAAGTCAGAGATATGAAGACCAAACCAAAATCTGAAATTTTTTACTTAATACATTACATTCCTCTAGGATGAATACCACATAAATATTCAAATAGAAAGAATACTACATAAGTAACACATTATGAATATGGGTTTCTCCTACCCCCTCACTTCCAAAACTCCTCCTTATAGGGTCTGAAATTCTAATAATTATAATTATTCATTTGGATTCAGGATTGTTTCCAGGAGTCATCTAATAAAATTAATAACAGAGAACTGGCATATTTTAAAATGGGTACAGTTTGTTATTAGTATTTTCTACTTCCCTTTCTGTACTCCTTTACTATCTTACACTATTATCCATTTCATCTCCTATTTATTTTCAAGTATCTCCTATTATGGAAGAAAGTGATATGATTAAAAATAATTCAGAAAAGATTGTAAATGAAAGACAACAGTTTAAAACATTACCTTTAGGGATGTTTGAATTGTAAAAGAAAATTCCTATTGAGGGAAATGCCTTAAATCTAAAGACACAAATATCTCATGAAAGAATTTCAGGCACTTGGACACATGAAGAAGTTGAGGGAGATATGAAGTTTCCTATTATCCATTAAATTAAAGCATGGAGGAAATCACCTTTACCACCTATTCATAAGGCTTATCTTAATGTGTCATAACATAGATTAGTTTATGAGATAATCTGACTCAACTAGGAGTAACATTTTGGAGAAAAGAAGCATAAAATAACTAAATTTTGTAAAGGAGATTAAGAAAATTCCAGAAAATGAGCTGAGAGAGGCACAGATAGGATTTGATGTTCTTCCTCTTGAGCTCTAAGAAACCAGGAAGTCACCAAGCTTCTAAAGTGGTACTGAAAAGGAGAAAGAAGTTCAACTCTAAATTCCCTAAATTTCCATTTTATCTTTTAACATAATTTATCATTACACATACCTATATCTCTCAATTATTTATTTGTACTTATTTATTTATTTTTTAGATTTTTCAAGGCAATGGGGTTAAGTGGCTTGCCCAAGGCCACATGACTAGGTAATTACTAATGTACTTATATATATTTAAACAGTCTAGAGAAGAGATGGTTTTGTTTTTTTAGCAATTGTGTCAAAATAACAAAAAATATTTCAACTATGAATTTTGAGTTGTCAAGGATACTGTGAAAATCTTAAATAGCAACAAGACTTCAAAGTAAATCCCTTGGCCAAACTGGTACTTATTTATTATCAAAAAAATTCACGAGGTTGGAAAGTATAACACAGATAAGCAAGTTCTGAAGCTCCTGTCATGGATGAGGTATGGAGTGTGAGCTATTTCAGGAACCATGTTTTTGAAATGTTCATTCTATCAGTGACTGAAAAAAAATAGAATTACCTCCCAAAGATAAAAAAAAGATATTAATGTGTTCAATGCTTCATTTTAAGACTTTATACTTCTTAATGATAGGAAGGTTTAAAGTGAACTAAAAAGTGGGGCTGTAATATAGCAGTGTTTTGAATAAATATGAGAAAGATCCTAGAGGAATTTTAGGGTCTATTGCTTTCTATGAGTATTTTGTTTTTATCTTGACCAGGATTATAGGTTCCTTTGAGGTGGCACATTCCTAATTGCTTTCTGCTAGCACAGTCAACTAATGATAAACACAAGAGAATCTATAGCTATCCAGTCCTGCATCTTGCCAGCTATTGACATTGACCTGGTTTTGATGGATAATTGAAATAAAACAGGAATTTTCAAAGTGTTTTGCCCCAAATCACTCTGAAGCTAACTGCAAATGACCTCCTATCCTCCATCTCACCCTTTATCCCCACTAAAGAAAAATAAATTAATGTGGGAGGGGAAACTTAATTTAATGTTTCCTCAAAGAAGGAAACAATTTAATGTTTCTTCAAAGAAGGTTTTTTTTAAGGTGGATACCTACTTTAATTAATGAGGATAAAAAGTTACTGAACAAAATGATCATGTGGTACTGAATGCAGATTTCAGGGTGGACAAAGAGAAAACATAGCAATATAAATTCTTTTTAGGTTTCTTCTACAGGTGACCCCAAAGTCTTAGTTTAGTGTAAAGATAAAGACTTTTAGGCATTCTATATAAAGCTTGTGCAATCATCCCCTTCTATAGAACTAACCTCTTTTGGTCCCTTAAAAAGTTACTTTGTTAGGCTATGAGCATAGGAGTAATACAAATGACTGTGAATAGATATGATGCAGATATAGATTCTAGAACTCTATTTGCATATATTTTATCTGGATCAGTGATGCCTTAAGTATAAGAAACTCCTTTTGTATCCTGTCTAGGATAATGGAAAGAGGGCATATCTTATCATCAGGAAGACCTGGCTTCAAGTTGTTTTGTTTTGAAATATACTAGTTGTGTAGTTATGGTCAGATCATTTAATATCTCAGAATCTTAGGCAACTTTCTAAGATTATAAACTACAAATGAGTTACTACAGCCCTGAAAAGGATTTTCAAACTGAAAATTCCTTATCAGGAAAACTCAACAGCTCTCCCATATCTGTATGTCTATCTGTCTATCTGTCTATCTGTCTGTCTTTCTGTCTCTTGTCTGTCTCTCTGTCCATCTGTCTGTTCATCCATCCATCCATACATCTATCTACATCATCATGATCTGTACTCTGTCTATACATTATATATATATATTGAATTTCTGAAAAATGAACCCTTGTGTAACATTCAAAGTAAATGTATGTCGATGTCAATTATATAGATAAATCTAAATTAATGTATCTAGGTAGATGGATAGACAAATGGATGGAGGGATAGATTGATAGTTAAATAAGTAGGTAGACAGATAGATAGACACATAGATAGATAGATAGATAGATAGATAGATAGATAGATAGATAGATAGATAGATATAGATAGATAGAGATAGATAGATAGATAGAGATAGGTAGATAGATAGATAGATAGATAGATAGATAGATAGATAGATAGATAGATATGGTAACACATCTAGTAGAGGTAAGCATTCTTGAGGAAATGAGAAACAAAATAGGCCAATTTTAAAGAAGAGATTAAAGAAGTTCCAGAGCATGAATAGAAAAATTCCCAGTTGTAATGGAATGTTTTCCCCTCGGATTCTAAGTAGACAAAAGGTCTCTAAGACTTTATATTTTGACACCTAGACACACAAAACTTGAATTTACAGTAGTGTTCTTTATCCTAAAACATAAAATATGTATTTAAAGATCATTTATAACAAAGAACAAAACAGTAATGTTTTGACAATACAAATGCATTTTGAGGATTACAAAGGCTAAAACTTGCATGGAGATGGGATTCTGGGTCCTAAACTGCAGTAACAAACTGTGAGTCAGTGGGTCTCAGTTTTCCTGTTTTAAACAAGGAAAAGTTTTAAGATTTTCTTGTTGATAAAAAATAATCTGAATCTAGTATGTTATAGCAAAAAATGCAATAATATTTACAGCTTCTGCCCTAGGGTCCACTGTCTTGTTTGGCAAGACCTGGCCCACTATTTCAGGCAATCTCAGGCATTTTTTTTAACTTTATGGCTTACATTACTGCTAGCTATCTTCTGCATAGATGCCTTGTTGACCTATCTATATCCCTTTCCCCCTTCCCATTCTGGAATCATGTTTAAATAAACTATTAATTGATCATTATTGCTCCTGAGTCAATCTCATTCCCTATGGCTCTACTTAGTATCCCTAAATTTTAGGGATCAAAATACCTCTTCCTGACTATCGTTCCTATAGGTATATAGATAGACAGATAGATAGATAGATAGAGATATTTATATATGTAGATATTGATCTTGCTTTTTTTAATCCCCAGATCTTTTAGCTCTTGACAAAAAAAACCACTTAAATACTTTTTTCATTAATTATTTTCCAACTCCATGGCCTTTCTGCCTAATACATCAGAAGGATCATGGTATCATAAATTTGAACCCCAAACATTTTACAGAGAAGGAAACTGAATCACAGAGAGATTTAATTGACTTACTCAACTTGTAGATATCTAAAATGAGATTTGAATCCAGGTCTTACTGACTCCTAGTCCAGTGTCCTAATCATTATAGTGCTCATCTTTGAAAAAAAGGATTTTAGGGATGGAGAGCAACCCTCTGACACTAATTGTGTGTCCCTAGGCAAGTTACTTAATCTCAGTTTGTCTCAACTCCCTAAAATTGGCAAAATAAAATCATGAGTAGGTTTACATTTTCACTGATGGAAAACACATTGGAGCAAATCAACAGATTAACCCCAAATTTGCCTTTTCCATCACATCATAATGTAATATTAATTACTTGATTGTTTTCATCATATTCAAACTATTAAAATGTCCAGTTTGCCCATTTGCTTGTTAAAATGAGTCCCATTCCCCCTCAAAAAACAGCAATACTTTCAAGGTTCAAGGAGAAACCATCCCTGGCCTCCATCCAGAAGGGCCTTTTTCTGGAGACTGGGAAATGGTCTTGAAGCCTTGGTCTCCTGGGACAGCTCAGGTGAAAGTGCTGGGCTTTTTTTTTAACTGCCTTTCCTTTCTCCTCCCGAATCATCGGGATTTCACTTTGCCACTGGAGATCCGCGCACGAATCAGCAGGGAAATGCAATCCTTGGACTCTGTATCCTGTTCAACCCTGGGAACATGTTCCCCTTCCAGTCCGCTAAGGGACAGCATCGTACCGCTCAACCTAACGGGGGCCACTTGCCGGTCGGGGCAACTCCTAGGCTCACGGGGAGACACGAGGGGGCGCTCGGGCACAGCGATTGGCTCCCTTTGCTCTCCAGCCTTCCAGTCACAGAGTGAGCTGGGGAGAAACAGGAGCAGGCAGAGGTGGAGGTGGGGGTAGGGGAGGCCAGGCTTTTAGAGCAGGCAGGGATGGAAAAGCCAGGAAGCTAGATTTAATTTATTAATTAATTTATTTTATTTCTGAGGGCAGAGACATATACGGGTTACAAAAAAATCACAGGCACACGTATACCCAGATGCGCTCGGGCTGGTGAGCGCCACCGTGGCCTGCTGGGTTCTCTTCTTTTTCCTTGAACTTGGATAAACTTGAATTTCTCCAGCGGGAGAGAGCCCAAGCTGGGGTGGCTCCGCGGGTTGGTATAGAGAAGTCTTCGGGTCTTATGCAGTTCCCTGTTTAAATAAATCTTAGTAACCAATAGAGAACAATCCCCACATTAATCTTGTGTAATTAGCGTTATAACCCTTGGCAGTTCGAGAACCACTAAAGACAAAGCTTTATGTAAATCAGTCCCCTCTCCTCTCTCCTTCCCCCAACCCCACTCCCCCCCTTCCCCGACTCTCCCCTTCTCTCCCCCTTTTCTCCCCCCTTCTCTGTGTCTCTGACGCTGTTTTCGAGTCTGCTTTTAATGATACGGTACACTGAGTAACTTAAAATTAATTATAAGGTTCTTGACTGAAAAAGAGAGAGAGCGAGAGAGAAGGAGAAGGGGAGGAGGAGGGGAGGGTAGAGAGGCTGTGCTATTAAGAGGGTTTAGAATACAGACAGTTAGCCACCTGCACTTGGCAGAACTGTCCAGCTAAAGACACAGCACAGTGTGTGGGGAGCTTTAATGTCGGGGATGTGAAGTCTTCTCTAAGCCATACTTGGGGGACAGATTTCAGGCTGGAGACCTGGCTACTCCCGGGAAAGGGCTGCCAGGCTTCAAGCAGGTATGCTCTGTGTCTCCTTTAAGGACTGGTGGTTGGCACTCACTCTAGAAGGGCACATTTTCACATTGTGGGGATTCAGGGGAGCGCGAATTAAATAAGATCATGTGAAAAAAAAATCATTCCAATCATCACCTATGTTTCTAGCTGCAAATGAAAGGGTTGTGTATCCGTACCTTGGTGAGCAATTGGATACGGACCCAGGAACAGAGGAAGAAAAAAAAAAGGCAAAGGAAAGTGGGGAAAGATCTCATCACTAGGTTCTGGATTTGTCTGCATTGCTTACTGTTTCTGAGGGTTCTCCGTGAAACGAATAAATTTTTAGTTGCTCCTAGGGACTGGCTTGTTGTTTTATGGCATGTACTTATTTAAAGCTTCTTTTGTCAGGGTAGAAAACGATGCAAACTCCAAATAATGTGCAGGTTTCTCTGTTGAAGTTGGAAGGCAGTTTATTTCATTGGGCGCTGCAAAATTCAAAGAGAAAGAAGAATCTTACCTTGTCGAAAGAGAGACTCCGAATGCTTGCTTTTCCTTTTCACAAATCAGAACCTAATGACTTGGAATATATTAGGTAGAAGGTAAAAAATGCCGTCTCTGGAATTATTCCTGAACTACTGGCATTGTATTGTTTTTTTTTTTTCTGTATAACCTGCTTGTTGATTAAAACCAAATTCTAATATAAATCTGTTTATCTACCTGCCAAGTATGTTATCTTGTGTTTTATCTATCCCACTCTCAAAGTTAAGAAAAATTCCATATAGAGTTTAAGATCTGATAGATGTTAAACCAAACTCCGCATCTACTCACTTTGTTTACGAAATTGAATAAGAATGAGGGAGGGGGAAGAGACTTCATTTCACAGCCCAACGGGTCTGTTTAAATAAAATATTCATTTTTTAAAAACCAAAGTGGATTTAGTTTACTCTGCAGTTCAGTGTAATTTAAACAGCACCTATCTGCTCCAGATATAGTTGCTATGCATGCACATCTATACTGGTGAGTTTGAAATTTAGAACAAGGCTTTGATTTATTCTCTTTTCCATCTGTGATTAATGCACCTTAATTAGCTAATCTCAAAGCCATTATTTACAACTCGGGTAGACAAAGGGAAAACTGATGATCCAACACTTAAATTCGGTTTGAAATTATGAAAAGCTAAGAAAAGCTTTATTATTCTTACTTGTCTTTTCTTCTCTCTACGATAAAAGCAAATTCTCCCATAAAATTAAAAGAGATAAATAACTTAAGAAACTAATTAGATTTATTTTTCAGAAATTGAATTTTGTTGGAAATACGGAGAAAGAGTAACTTGAAATAATGTTCCCTTTTTTTGAACAAAGCATTTTTCAGCTCCAGCTTTCAAGGATGTTAATGAAACGGGGTTTCCATTTTAGAAACGGAAAATCTGGGAGCTGATCAAGTGACTTCACCCAAGGCCAGGGAACCAAAGAAAGCCATGGGATAGGGTTTGCTAATCAGGACTAAATTGATCCATAAATCCTATTTACACTAAGGATATGGGTAGTAAAAGCGGACATTCTCTTACATGAAAGACCAACATCCAGAAGGGAAAAATAGCTTTTTTAGTTTTCTAATTCATACCTCATCGTCCTTCAGTTAAGTTTTTTTTTTTAATCTCATCTTTAATCCAAATAGCGAAATTGGGCACCTTTTCTTGGTATCGGATCAGGGAGAGTGCGGGACTTCCCCAGGGCAGTACAACTAACCTCGGATTTCTGGTGCTTTATTTAGCCCCACCCCTGGGGTTAGAACAAATTACCCCTAGACCCTAGGCTAGAACTTGGGGTGTCCAAAGAAGAAGGTAACCACTGTAGGTCACCTTTCAATCACTTCTGCTTTTCTATTTCGCCTTGTTTGTCAAAGTCTCAAATGGTCACCCCCAGCGAAACCTGTTCCAGTAGAAAGCACGACTTTCTACAAATATACCCTGGCACGAGGACAGCATTATTATCATCATTATTATTATTATTATTGGTTGGGTAAAACTCTAAAAGCCATAGGAATGCTCATTGTCGGAATCATAGGTGTATAGGAATGGCATCACGGAAGGAATGGAGGCAAAGATTCTGGAAAATAAAAAAGGAAAAGCCTTTTTCTTTTTCAGTTGAATCTGATTCTGGGAACGAAAACTGAAAATGAGCCCCGAAAATATAAATTTGTCTTCCAGGCAGCAATACATAATAAAATTAGAAATCATTCTAGAATGTTAACCTTGGGGGGGTGCGGGGGGGAGCAGGAGGAACCAAACTATGTTGATAACCTAGAGAGCAAAAATGGTTTAAATGGTCTGGGTTTTGGGGAGCCAGGGGGAGGTTGCTTTGGGGGAAGAAAGTGAAAGGAGAGGTTCCCAGAATGCTCTATTTGGCTGAACCAGAGTCCCTAAATCTCTAGGAACCACGTAATCCTTAAGGACGCTGCACCTCCCAAGCAGAGGCTTAGAGGAAGAAAATCAAGGAGAGCAAACAGCATCCTTCCTACCCCTCCTGCGCTTTAGTCTTCCTTGATACCCCTCAGCCTGGAGGCTCCTTCCATTTCCTGCTCCCTCCTTAACCTCCTCCCCAACCCCCACCCCTGTCAACAAACAATACTAGAAGGTTGAAAGGAGAAGAGAGACAGAGACCAAGATAGGCAAGCACAGAGACATCCCCGGGGTGAAAATCTGGAGGTGGAAAGAAACTCCAACTATCTTTTAATGTTAAAACAAGAATGGTGCATTCAGTTTACTTGCATATTTTTCAATCTGCATCACTGATTTGAAAATAATAGTATAAGTGATATTGTGTAGCCTGAGATAAACTATCTAAATCTCC